>NC_064618.1:733782862-734105362 GCF_023898315.1 Schistocerca nitens
AGGCAGGACACTGGATTCGATCAGGGTGAGTTTCTTTGTTTCTATTTAGAAAGCGGAGAGACCTTTAATGTTACCATATGACTTCCCAGAGGACACAGATGCAAAGGCACTAAAAGACACAATATTCATGCAGAACCTTGAAGATGATTTAACTAAGGAAAGCTTCCAAACTGGCTTTACAGTACAATTCAGGACAGGACTAAGTGGAAGAAAACTGGTCCATCAAATTACTGAAGTGAGCCCTGAGGTTAGAACAGCTCTCATGAAGTGACAAAAAGTATATCTTGGGTTTCGTTCAGTTTCAGTGAAAGACTATCTAGCAGTGGGGCAGTGTGTTCAATGCCAAGACCTTGGGTATTTGGCAAGACATTGAAATAAAGAAGTAGTAATTTGTGGACATTGTGGGGAAGAAGGTCATATCAGAAAAAGCTGTAATAAAATCAAACGAGCGGCAGTATGTGTGCCACGTAAATATAGGGGTAAAAAATGCACAGGGAACAGAAATGAATGTCACACATATCAAACCCTCCTAACAAGGCAGATTTTAAGAACGGTTTTTTTTTTTTTTTTTGGGCGCAAAACTTCTATGGTCATTAGCGCCCAGCCCGTGACTTAGGAAACAGTAAAAAACCGAAATTGAAAACCAGCAGCAATGGGAACAAAGTCATGAAATTGGAGAAACTAAAAGCAGAAGGAATGCTTAAAAATCCACTACAGAAAGGGGTTGGTTGTCCCCAAAAAAGGCTTCAAATGACTGACGTCATTTCACTGTCACTAATAAACTGGAGAACGCGGTCGGCTGAGCGCGTGTCATCTGCTAAAATCGACGAGAGATCAGGCGATAGCTGTAGACGGGAGCGTAACGGATTAAAATAGGGGCATTCAATTAAAAGGTGTCTTACCGTCCACAGCTGAGAGCAGTGGGGACAGAGTGGGGGAGGATCGCCGCTTAAAAGATGTCGATGGCTAAAAAGACAGTGCCCTATCCGGAGTCTAGCTAAAATCACCTCCTCCCGACGACGCGTTCGGGAGGAAGAGGTCCAAGCGCAAGGAAGGGCTTTCACTTCCCGCAATTTATTATGGGGGAGTGTTGACCAATGCGCATGCCATAAATGAGCAACTTTGCGACATAAACCGCTCCGTAGATCGGTGAAGGGAAGCGACTGAATAGCTGGCCGAGGAACAGAGACTGCAGCCTTGGCCGCTATATCGGCCGCCTCATTCCCACAGATACCAGCGTGTCCCGGGAGCCAGAGGAACGCCACCGAGAGCAAGTGCAGACAGTCCTGAATCCGGTGGACCAGAGGGTGCACAGGGTAAAGAGCTTGGAGACTGAGGAGAGAGCTGAGAGAATCTGAGCAGATAACGTACTGTATCCGCCGATGGCGGCAGATGTAGTGGACAGCCTGGAGAACAGCGTAAAGCTCCGCAGCATACACCGAACACTGGTCGGGAAGCCGAAATTGATTTGGGGTGTCGCCAACAATATAGGCACTCCCTACACCTAACGATGTTTTCGAGCCGTCGGTGTAAATAAATGTGGCGTCCGTCATTTGTGCACATAGAGCAGCAAATGTCCGACGATAAACAAGTGTAGGGGTACCATCCTTGGGAAATCGACAAAGGTCACGGAGCAGGCAGATCCGGGGACGGAGCCAAGGCGGTGCTGTACCCCAAGTTTGCAAGAAGGTTTTAGGAAAGCGGAAGGAAAGAGAATGGAGCAGTTGACAGAAGCGGACTCCCGGGGGTAGTAGGGAGGAGGAGCGGCCTGCATACCCTACATCAAAGGAGGCGTCGAAAAAAAGGTCATGGGCTGGATTAGCAGGCATGGAAGACAGATGGCTAGCATAACGACTTAGAAGGACTGCTCGCCGATTGGACAGCGGAGGTTCAGCAGTCTCAGCTTAAAGGCTTTCCACAGGGCTAGTGTAAAAAGCTCCAGACGCTAAACGTAATCCACGGTGGTGGATAGAGTCGAGACGCCGAAGAATAGACGGCCGAGCAGAGGAGTAGACTATGCTTCCATAATCCAATTTCAAGCGCACTAAGGCACGATAGAGGCGGAGAAGGACCACTCGGTCCGCTCCCCAGGAGGTACCATTCAGGACACGGAGGGTGTTAAGCGATCGCAGACAGCGAGCCGAAAGATAGGAAACATGGGAGGACTAGCACAGTTTTCTGTCAAACAGTTTTCTGTCAAACATAAGACCCAAGAATTTAGCGACGTCTGAAAACGGAAGGTTGACAGGTCCTAGACGTAAGGAGGGTGGAAGAAACTCCTTACGTCGCCAAAAATTAACACAAACGGTCTTACTGGGAGAGAAACGGAAGCCTGTTTCGATGCTCCAAGAGTGGAGGCGATCGAGACATCCTTGAAGACGTCGTTCAAGAAGGCTGGTCCGTTGAGAGCTGTAGTAGATCACAAAATCATCCACAAAGAGGGAGCCCGAGACATCAGGAAGGAGACAACCCATAATTGGATTTATAGCGATGGCAAACAATACAACACTCAGCACGGAGCCCTGGGGTACCCCGTTTTCTTGGGAGAAAGTGCGGGAGAGAGTGGTGTTCACCCGCACCCTAAATGTGCGCTCTGCCATAAATTCGCGAAGAAAAAGGGGCAGCCGGCCTCGAAAGCCCCAAGAGAACAGTGTGCGGAGGATGCCTGTCCTCCAACAGGTATCGTATGCTCTCTCCAGATCAAAAAATATTGCTACCGTTTGGCGTTTCCGGAGAAAATTGTTCATGATATAAGTGGAGAGAGCAACAAGATGGTCAACTGCAGAACGATGCTTTCGGAATCCGCATTGGGCAGGTGTTAAAAGACTACGGGATTCCAGCCACCACGCTAAACGGTAATTCACCATACGCTCCAAAACCTTACAGACACTACTCGTGAGAGAAATGGGGCGATAGCTAGAGGGGAGATGTTTGTCCTTTCCAGGTTTCGGAACAGGAACGACGATAGCTTCCCGCCATCGTCTGGGAAAAGTACTGTCGGTCCAAATTCGATTATAAAGGCGAAGGAGGTAACGCAGACTATGGGTTGATAAATGCAGCAACATTTGGACGTGGATACCATCCGGTCCTGGGGCGGAGGAGCGAGAAGAAGAGAGTGCATGTTGGAGTTCCCGCAAGGAGAAAACAGTATTGTAGCTTTCGCGATTTTGAGAGGAGAAAGCAAGATGTCGCACTTCCGCTGCACATTTCTTCGGGAGAAACGCTGGCGGGTAATTTGAAGAGCTCGAAATCTCGGCAAAGTGCTGACCCAACGAGTTAGAAATTGCGATGGGGTCCACTAATGTGTCATGCGCGACAGTGAGCCCAGAGACCGGGGAGAAACTAGGCGCGCCTGAGAACCGTCGAAGCCGACTCCAAATTTCCGAGGAGGGAGTGAAGGTGTTAAATGAGCTAATAAAGAATTTCCAGCTTGCCTTCTTGCTATTGCGGATGACTCGACGGCATCGCGCTCGGAGCTGCTTATAGTGGATACAGTTGGCCAAAGTAGGATGGTGGCGGAAAACGCGGAGAGCACGTCGCCGCTCACGTAGTGCATCACGGCATGCCTCGTTCCACCAAGGAACTGGGGGGCGCCGGGGCAATTCGGAGGTGCGTGGTATTGAATGTTCCGCAGCTGTAAGAATAACGTCGGTAATATGTGTGACCTCATCGTCAACGCTGGGAAAGTGACGGTCATCGAATGTCGCTAGAGACGAAAAAAAGTGTCCAATCAGCTTGGGCAAACTTCCAGCATCGCGGGCGCATATATGGCTGTTGAGGCTGCAGTCTAAGGACACATGGAAAGTGGTCACTCAAGTGTGTATCATCAAGGGCGAACCATTCGAAGTGCCGAGCTAGCGGAACAGTACCGACCGCAAGGTCCAAATGAGATAAATTTGTCGTGGAGGCAGACAAAAACGTAGGGACCCCAGTGTTGAGGCAAACTAGATCTGCTTGGTGGAAGACGTCTAGCAATAATGAGCCACATGGACAAGGATGTGGAGATCCCCAAAGCGGGTGGTGGGCATTGAAGTCCCCAACCAGCAAATATGTGGGTGGAAGCTGACCAAGAAGATGAAGGAGATCAGCTCGTGCCATTGGTGTGGACGATGGAATGTATACAGTACAAAGAGAGAACGTGTATCCGGAAAGGGAAAGACGGACGGCGACAGCTTGGAAGGAAGTATTTAAATGGATTGGGTGATAATGGAGAGTTTCATGGAGAAGAATCATGAGTCCTCCATGTGCTGGAGTGCCTTCAACAGAGGGGAGATCATATCGGACAGGCTGAAAATGAGGGAGAACAAAGCGGTCATCGGGACGCAGCTTTGTTTCCTGAAGACAGAAGATGACCAGCGAGAAGGATCGTAAGAGGATTGACAATTCATCCCGATTGGCTCGAATGCCGCTGATATTCCAGTGGATAATGGACATAGGATGAACAGAAAATGGAGGAATGTGACCAAAGTTGCTGTCAACTCAATGACTGCTCAGAGCTTGCGACTGACAGCATGGAATGGCATTCAGCCGAAGGCAGAAGATCCTGATCCATAGGTTGGTCAGGAGCAGCTCCTGCCACCAGCGACCGGCCGGTTGATCGGCCGCCAGCAGTGCGCCTCGGCGACACAGAAGACGGCCGAGGGCGATTTCCGCCAGATGGTGCAGTAGATGGGACACGCCTTGGCGGAGAAGGAGAGGAACTGGGTTTCTTTGCAGCCTTCTTGGAAGTATGATGTTTAGAGGAAGGAGGAACCGATGGTTGGGAAGTTGCCGTACGTAAAAACTCTTCACGAGTATGCTCTTTTTTCGAAGTCTTGGTGTCTGACTTTTGGGCTCGAGATTTAGCAGAACTCGACGAAGGGTGAGCCAGAGAGTGGGCAGGCGAAAGTGGTGAGGTTGAACGGGCGATCTTTGTGCTGGCCGATCTGACGACCGTGGCACTAAAGGTGAGGTCGCATGTCTGCGTGGCCGCCTCCTTTGTTGGCCGATGAGAAGCAAGGACAGCACTGTATTTTCCTTTCTGAGGCACGGTGGGCTGTCGACTGGCGAATAATTTGCGAGCAGCAAAGGTCGACACCTTTTCCTTTACTCTAATTTCCTGGATGAGCTTTTCGTCCTTAAAAACGGGACAATCTCGAGAGGAAGCAGCGTGGTCACCCATACAGTTGATGCAGCGAGGGGATGGAGGTGGACAAGCACCCTCATGGGCATCCTTGCCACACGTAACACATTTGGCCGGATTGGAACAGGACTGGCTGGTGTGATTGAACCGCTGACACCGATAGCAACGCGTAGGGTTTGGGACATAAGGGCGAACGGAAATTATCTCATAGCCTGCTCTGATTTTCGATGGGAGTTGAACTTTGTCAAATGTCAAGAAGACAGTGCGGGTTGGAATGATGTTCGTGTCAACCCTTTCCATAACCCTATGAACAGCCGTTACACCCTGGTCAGACAGGTAGTGCTGAATTTCTTTGTCAGACAGTCCATCGAGGGAGCGTGTATAAACGACTCCACGCGAGGAATTTAAGGTACGGTGCGGTTCCACCGGACAGGGAAAGTGTGTAGTAGTGAGGTACGCAGCAATTTTTGGGCCTGGAGGGCACTGACTGTTTCTAACAACAGAGTGCCATTCCGTAATCTGGAACAAGACTTTACTGGACCTGCAATTGCGTCGACACCTTTCTGAATAATGAAAGGGTTGACCGTGGAGAAGTCGTGACCTTCGTCAGACCGAGAAACAACAAGGAACTGTGGCAACGATGGAAGAACTGACTGTGGTTGAGACTCAGTGAACTTACGTTTGTGAGCAGACATAGTGGAAGGTGAGGAAACCATTGCGGAAGAATCCCCCATGATTACCGGCGTCTCCGATAGCGCGCTCCTCCCTTGTGGGGGCCCTCTCTGAGGGCACTCCCGCCTTAGGTGATTGTTCACACCTCAGGTCACACCTCCCGACAAACGGACGGAGGGACCAATCGGCACTTTCGGAAGGTATCAGCTCGGGTAATCACCCCTCCCTGGGCCTGGCCATTACCAGGGGGTACGTACGTGTCCTACCTGTCTACCCGGGGCGGGGAATTACGCGTTACCCCGTCACCAGCTACGCATGGAAGTGCGTGGGTTGGCCTCCAGACACGCACAGGGAGGAAGAAAGAGAAAGGGAAAGGAAAGAAGAGAGGTCTCAAACGCCGCAGCGGAGAAAAGGGTAGAGAGAAGAGGTAAGGAAAAGAGAAGGACAAAGGAAGGATGAAGACTTACAAGCAAGGAAGGCAAAGAATGTAGTATATTTACAAGCGTCCGTCTCCGGACGTAGGCACAAACCATAACCCCAGAGGGGGAGAAAGGAGGGAAAGAAAGAGCCAGAGGTGAAGGGGGGGGGGGGACGAAGATGGGGGATGGGGAAGGATGCGGAAAGGGAAGGTATGCAGCCCGGAAAGGAAGGAAGGCCACATCAGCTTGGGGTCCCGTGCTCGCTACGCACTTATCCACAAAAGAGTTGTGGATCCCCTGGGGGGAAGAACGGATTGTGGGTAGGCGCAAGCAATGAGGACTAATGACACATCAAGTGCCGTCTTTGTAAGAAACATAAATCACCATCAAGGGTGAGGAGGAGGGACACTGAAAGAGCGAGGAATTTCTGGCAAGAAGTGAGCAGTAAGAACAGTAGAACACAGCATGCGACACAGACCAAAGTAGAGCATCATGCATCTACTAAAAAGCAGGAAAGAAGTTTTTAGCAATAAATCAGAACTATGTGGTATAACAGAGAACAAATCAGAGTGACATATGATATAGGCAAATAGGATTTCGTGACACAAACTAGGCAGTCGTCTGCACTCTTGACAGGCAGACGTCCCGTTACTTCAACCTGCTGCAGCTGCACACAGCGGGGTCTGTTCCAGAGAGCCCACCACTGCCGATGTATCTTCCTGTATCACAGACGGTCCGTTTCGTGCCACAGTGGGACTGCTGCCTGGCAGATCACTGTCTGGGGTCCCTGTCTCTTGCCCCACTGCTCAGCTGCTATTGCTGGTGCAGACCCTCCCCCACCTTTGCACCTGACGCTGCAGCCACCACCACCTCCATTGCCAAGTCCTGTGCAGCTGTTGTCTCCAACAGCCCCACAGATGCCTCCAGCACTGATTGCTGACCTCAACGAGGACATCCCTATCGAGACGCCTTCCCTGGTTCTGCCCTATGGACTCTCACAACAGGGGGGATGGCACACCAACTCGCCCCCTCATCACTTCCATTCCTACTCACCGGTGACTGCCAACCACATGGTGCAGCAGCAGCCGCTGTTCAGCATGTTGGATGTCAGTACTACACTCCTGGAAATGGAAAAAAGAACACATTGACACCGGTATGTCAGACCCATCATACTTTCTCCGGACACTGCGAGAGGGCTGTACAAGCAATGATCACACGCACGGCACAGCGGACACACCAGGAACCGCGGTGTTGGCCGTCGAATGGCGCTAGCTGCGCAGCATTTGTGCACCGCCGCCGTCAGTATCAGCCAGTTTGCCGTGGCATACGGAGCTCCATCGCAGTCTTTAACACTGGTAGCATGCCGCGACAGTGTGGACGTGAACCGTATGTGCAGTTGACGGACTTTGAGCGAGGGCGTATAGTGGGCATGCGGGAGGCCGGGTGGACGTACTGCCGAATTGCTCAACACGTGGGGCGTGAGGTCTCCACAGTACATCGATGTTGTCGCCAGTGGTCGGCGGAAGGTGCACGTGCCCGTCGACCTGGGACCGGACTGCAGCGACGCACGGATGCACGCCAAGACCGTAGGATCCTACGCAGTGCCGTAGGGGACCGCACCGCCACTTCCCAGCAAATTAGGGACACTGTTGCTCCTGGGGTATCGGCGAGGACCATTCGCAACCGTCTCCATGAAGCTGGGCTACGGTCCCGCACACCGTTAGGCCGTCTTCCGCTCACGCCCCAACATCGTGCAGCCCGCCTCCAGTGGTGTCGCGACAGGCGTGAATGGAGGGACGAATGGAGACGTGTCGTCTTCAGCGATGAGAGTCGCTTCTGCCTTGGTGCCAATGATGGTCGTATGTGTGTTTGGCGCCGTGCAGGTGAGCGCCACAATCAGGACTGCATACGACCGAGGCACACAGGGCCAACACCCGGCATCATGGTGTGGGGAGCGATCTCCTACACTGGCCGTACACCACTGGTGATCGTCGAGGGGACACTGAATAGTGCACGGTACATCCAAACCGTCATCGAACCCATCGTTCTACCATTCCTAGACCGGCAAGGGAACTTGCTGTTCCAACAGGACAATGCACGTCCGCATGTATCCCGTGCCACCCAACGTGCTCTAGAAGGTGTAAGTCAACTACCCTGGCCAGCAAGATCTCCGGATCTGTCCCCCATTGAGCATGTTTGGGACTGGATGAAGCGTCGTCTCACGCGGTCTGCACGTCCAGCACGAACGCTGGTCCAACTGAGGCGCCAGGTGGAAATGGCATGGCAAGCCATTCCACAGGACTACATCCAGCATCTCTACGATCGTCTCCATGGGAGAATAGCAGCCTGCATTGCTGCGAAAGGTGGATATACACTGTACTAGTGCCGACATTGTGCATGCTCTGTTGCCTGTGTCTATGTGCCTGTGGTTCTGTCAGTGTGATCATGTGATGTATCTGACCCCAGGAATGTGTCAATAAAGTTTCCCCTTCCTGGGACAATGAATTCACGGTGTTCTTATTTCAATTTCCAGGAGTGTATTATTCATGTTTTCCGTGACGTAATCTCAGAGTGGCTTGTGGGATCAGTATGCTCCTTCCGCCCCCCATGGTACCAATGCTTTTTCGGTATTCGGTACCAGTGGTTTTTTTGGTACCATTCATTTCTTCTGTACCATGCATTTTTCTGTGCCTAGTGCTTGTATGTATGTATGTATGTAGTTTTCCAGCTCCCTAGAAGGGTGGACTAACGTACCTTCACTCATGATGTGCGCAATTTGTGAGATTGCACATCCATACAGTTCACGTGCCTGCTTATAGAGGCCACCTGGGTCGGCACCTTATGCACTCTGGTGAGCCACCAAGGAAACAATATTATTTAATCAATCGCAAAAGAGTGCTCAGTCTATTCTATAACCTGTGTTTATTCTTGCTGTAGAACACATCCCTGATTGCATAATTGAAGTATATTATTCAATTATGCAACCAGGTGTGTGTGCTATAGTAAGAATAAACACAATTTATGGAACATAATACTTTAGAGAGCAACACATAAAGGTAAAATGAAATACAATTTGTGCGTAGCACTGAACACACTGCCTGGACAATGGTAATACAGGTTGTAGAATAGACTGAGCACACTTTTGCGACTGATTAAATAATACTGTTTCCTTGGTAGCTCGCCTAACGATCTGCATATTTTTAGATGGTATAAACACAAAAACTTTTTACAAATATTTTACATTAATGTTTACTTCTTTTATAAAATTCATTCCTGCAACTAGTTTCATATTTATTTTCACATATATGGGCCAAAATTCAAATACTGTGTAAAAGCAATTATCAAGCCGGAAGGTTTTCATAGTCATATTACAAAAACGCAGAGACTTCCTGTTCCTTAGTTCTGGTAGCAGACAGTTTTATAGTTGGATGCCTTGGTTAAGTGGTGAGTTTTTGAAAATGGAGATATACATACTTTGAACACGGAGTTTCATTTTTTGTTTTGTACTATGATCATGAACATTCACATTTTTATTGAATTTAGTAATATTACTTTTTACAAAGTTACATGTTTCTAATATGTAGAGATTGCCAAGGGGAAGAAGAGCAAACTTTGGGAAAGCCTACTTACAATGTTTCGAGAACCATCTTTAACTGAGAACTCTACAAATACGCTGTAACTCCATATGAACTACTCACAAAGGGATCATGAGGACAAGATTAGATTAATTACAGCATTTACAGAGGCCTTTAAATCATTCTTCTCATGCTCCTTACATGAATAATTGGTACGATGGGATGAACGCTTTGTCATGCACTTCACAGTGGTTTTCTGACTAATCACTAGATGCAGATAAAAACATGCACATTTGAAAGAGAGACACACACAAATTGAAGCAGATGCTCCAGAGGCTGCATACCAGCAGGTGTATCATATTCATTTGCTCCATGTGCAACTCACATGAGGTTGAGAGCTACATACCTTTTTTACAATCTGAGCAACACAACAATGTTGCACTGCAATGCAACTAAAAATTCTGACAAATGGCACTGCCCTTTAACTCACTGCATGGAACAATGTATCACAGGACCACAACTTCACAATGTTCTTTGAGATGTTTCACTACCAACATCATATAGTGTGCATGTTTAGCTTACAGAATGCAATAGTACTGGAGTACGCCTTATTAAAATACAGCAGTTTTAGTGGAACAGGACAATGTCCATCAACAGAAGAAAGAAACAGATAGATTGATAGAGAGAGAGAGAGAGAGAGAGAGAGAGAGAGAGAGAGAATGTAAGATGACACAGGAATACTATAGTTTTATATGCTCATTAGATAACTGGTTACAAATTACTAATTACTACAGTTATGGTAAATAAATTGCTGCTTTTATTCAGCATGTTGTGATGTAACATATCACTTTGGAAAAGCGAGGTATAGCGAAATGTTTACAGTGCCAACAAATGATGATCGGGACCCACAGAAGAGTTTTTCTTTTAATTAAGCCAATTAGAAGGGCACACTGTTTGGAAATTTGATGATTCTATTTGTGCATGTAATCTGGTGTGGATGGACATTGCGCATCTTCAAGACTGGGTGACGAGGACAGTTTTTTGTTAAGCTTTGAGGTACCTGCTGATTAAGAGGTTACTCCGTGCTTTGACATCCTGACCAGGTGATGCTGTCGTGGAAAGAGAGACGAGACATTATCAAACTGTAATTATGTCAGACAGAACAAATATATTACACTAACGTATGGCTGGGCAACTTGCGGCCCACAGACCCATCGCATAAAAGAAATTCATCAGAGAGAGAGAGAGAGAGAGCGAGAGAGAGAGAGAGAGAGAGAGAGAGGAATTTGCACAGTACTTTGCCTTGGACACATTTTCAGATATTTTCACCGATGCTCAGCTTGTCTCGGGTTTGCTGTTCACGATGCAGACCAGTGAAAATTTTTCTTATATTGCGCTTGCACAATGCCATTTCGCCACCACTGGATTTCAACAAAGAGAAACAGTTTCTCTGTCTTAAAGCAAAGTTATGGCCCATGCGTTCAAATGGATGCGGAGATTGGGGGAAACAGTTTACTACATTAAGGAGGTGCAGGGAGAAGTATTTTCACCTCTGTATCAGTGTTGACGAAAAACACACACACACACACACACACACACACACACACACACACACACACACACACGTTATTTACTGCTTTCTGCCTACGTCTGTGCTACATGCTGACAGATCGTAGACATTGGTAGTTGGTGACAATCGCACAAAATTTACCAACTACTTGTGAAATGTGCCGATTTGAATAATGGAAGTTAGGACCACAATCTCATGAGCAATCTATTGGATTGGTGCACAAGTTCATAATGTTTTTCCATAAGTTTAATAAACACAACAGAAACACATAACAGAGACTTTAGTCATCAATAATATATTCTCCTTCACTGTTTACAACATTCTGCCAATGCTGGGGTAATTTTTTGATTCTGCAACTGTAGAAATCACATGGTTTTGACATGAAGGACTCGTCAAGCCATGTTCAGAGAGCATTTTCATCCAGAAAGGAAGCTCCTTGAAGGTTGTTTGATAGAGAGTGGAAAAGGTGAAAATGGAATGGCGCAATATCAGGTGTATGAGTTGGGTGTGGAAGTTCTTCCCAACCCAACTCTTGTATAGTGTTTCATGTTACTCTAGCAGAATGCAGTCGTGTTATCACGGAGCAGCATAACTTCACACAGTCTTCCAGGTCATTGTTCTTGGACTGCCTCTGCAAGACGTCTAAGTTGCAGACATCTAAGTTGCAAATCCTCATTTTGCTTTTGTGAACATCAACAAAAGCAAAATGAGGATAATGGAATGTAGTTGAGTTAACTCGGGTGATGCTGAGGGAATTAGATTAGGGAATGAGACACTTAAAGTAGTAAATGAGTTTTGCTATGTGGGGGGCAAAATAACTGATGATGGTCGTAGTAGAGAGGATATAAAGTGTAGACTGGCAATGGCAAGGAAATCGTTTCTGAAGAAGAGAAATTTGTTAACATCGAGTATAGATTTAAGTGTCAGGAAGTCGTTTCTGAGAGTATTTGTATGGAGTGTAGCCAAGTATGGAAGTGAAACATGGACAATAAATAGTTTGGACAAGAAGAGAATAGAAGCTTTCGAAATGTGGTGCTACAGAAGAATGCTGAAGATTGGCTGGGTAGATCAAATAACTAATGAGGAGGTATTGAATAGAACTGGGGAGAAGAGGAGTTTGTGGAACAACTTGACTAGAAGAAGGGATGGGATGGTAGGACATGTTCTGAGGTATCAAGGGATCACCAATTTAGTATTGGAGGGCAGCGTGGATGGTAAAAATCGTAGAGGGAGACCAAGAGATGAATACAGTAAGCAGATTCAGAAGGATGTAGGCTGCACTACGTACTGGGAGATGAAGCAGCTTGCACAGGATAGAGTAGCATGGAGGGCCGCATCAAACCAGTCTCAGGACTGAAGACCACCACCACCACCACCACCACCACCACCACAACAACAACAACAACAACAACAAGTTGAAAATATTTAAGTTACAAATGCCTAAGTTGTAAACAATACATGTCAGTAGTGATGGTTACACCTAGGGGAAGCAATTCGTAGTGCACTACATCATCGCTGTTCCACCAGATGCATAACATTATCTTTTGTAGAGACGTGCAAGTGCTTTTTTTTTTAGCTCAAGCATTTCTTTCTTTTCCTTATGGTAGCACAAAGACAACACTTCCCAGTAACAATACAGGACAGAAATGGTCGGTTTTGTTCACAAGCCAATTGATGACGAGCAAGCAAAGATGCATTTAGGCTACCCACTGATTTTTGTGATTTTGGCTTAGAGCATGCGGTACCCATACACCCAATCTTGGAAGCTTCCCAATAGCTTGCAAATGTCACAAAATGGTGGAACGATCAAAGCTCATCACATCTGCCAGATCTCAAATAGAATGATGTGGATCTTGTGGATTAATGCTTTTAAACAATCTTAATGAAACCCCAAAAGTCTTCCTGAAAGCGAAGAGTCACTAATGTCAAAATGATCCACCAGAAAACCATTTTCTTGCCATGCTCTGTCCAATGGCATTATCCTCATACACAGAGCAAATGTTTCTGGCTGCCTCCACTACTGTCACCCCTCTACTGAACCCAAACAGAATGATATGTCAAAAATGTTCCAATTTCTCAACTTGGTGCACCATTTTCTAGCCTCCACAGGAATGACAATACGTAAACTCAAATAGCAACAGTGAACTAAAAATAAATTATGACAACTGATAAATCCATAGCTACCGAAATACCAACTTGCAAAACAAAAATGCTATGAACTTGTGCACCAACCTAATAGTTATCTGTTGTTGGTTCATCTGTAAGATTCTACACTAGTCCGTTTGTTAATTTTGTGCAAGTGTTCACATGCATCTTTACTGAATTTATTCGCGAACTGTATGGGGTTAAGAAGAGAAAAGTATATTCTAAATGTCAACAATTCCAGGAGAAATGGATGAAGGATTATTTCTTCACAACATACAAATATAAACCTGTTCGCTTGTCATGTAATGAATCACTATCTGTTGTGAATGAATATAATATGAAAAGGTACCTTTCTACAAAACAAACTGCTCAAAAACAGCTTATAGGGCAATCACGGAAAGACAAAATTAAAATATTAATTTCCAATTTGGATAACCAACAGTGGTTGCTGCACTCATTATCTGTAGTATAGCCCAAATAATCAGGTACCATGTTGGGAGGATTTTTGGTTTTAAAGTCACCAAGTCCATAGTGTCCAACCACCATGCTGCATTTATGTGACCTTGCCACATTTCAGTTTTTCACCTTCTCAGCGGTATCAATTTTACTGTTTTCTGGGTGATCATAAACTGAAACTGCTCTCAAAAACACATGTTTTGAGGCATAATTTAATGGTTTGGCACACTGGGTAAGTGGTGTTATCCCACGTCATAGATGCTACAGTTTTGATACACATGGGGGTGCTACTGTTGCATCACATCATGATATGGCCCCGCAAGCTTAAGTGTGAGAATCGGGGCTCCAAGTCACCAAAGGCTGCCCAAGCCTGCTCTAATGCATGTGTAAATCTGAAGGATTAAGAAGTGTTCCCGGATTGAAAGGAAGGGTTAATGTATAAGTATTTCCAGAAAAATGGTTCCAATCATTAAGTAGCAAATCTGATTTGAGAAATCTTTACAGCAGCCAGTGCAGAAGAAGTTGCAAAGGAAATTGAGTCCACAAATGAAGAACACACACAGTTTCACTGGACATTCAAATGGGAAGCAACACTGGAGTATTTGAAAGTAATGGCGATCGTAATTTTCATTCAAGGGAGCACATCATTGTGGTACCCTTTGTGATAGAAAAAAGACTACTTCTATGCTGGGAAGTTAATGTAATTTGAATAAGAAGAACTTATTAAATAAAAAACAAGAAGAAATTAACAATTTCTGACAAAAAGACTTCATCGATGAATAAAGCTGTTGTCCTTGGCAATGGAGTCAACAGATGGGACTATGGGACAGTGCATAAGCCATTACCAGCGCCGCATTTATAAAAGCATTAAAAAAGAAATGAGATGGTGATGAACAGTCATTAAATCCATCGACAACAATTATGTCCAAGAATTCAGAACGTCCACTACCTAGAAGATTGTCAACTGCAGTTTCTAAGGGCTGTAACTGCTCATCAGATCCACAACAATGCCCCAGCAGCCAACAATAATCATGTCTGCAACTCATCAACCTACAGCAATGGCAGCTTTAGCTGTTGACCCACTTACAACAACAATGTTCACCATAACATCGATCTACCTTCCTATCAGCATCATGACAGGGCAATCTATGCAAGCATTGTTTGGTTAATTGTATTTAATCCAAGCTGATTTTTATTTATTGTGGTGGTGTACTTTGTGGGAGTAGGTTTGACAATCAGAGTTTTTTGGTTTTGTTCAACGAAGTTGTTATAGTACTACGGCAGTCAAGAGAAGACCTCTTCATCTCCGAATAACTACTGCAGCCTACCTCCTCCTGAATCTGTATACTGTATTTATTTCTTGGTCTCCCTCTACTATTTTTACCCCCTCTCCCTCCCCCAACACCTCCCTCCAATACTAAATTGGTGATTCCATGATGCCTCAATTTGTCCTATCAATCAATTACTTCTTTTGGTCAACATGTGCCACCAATTTCTTGTCTCCCCAATTCTATTCAGTACCTCCTCATTAGTTATGTGATCCACCCATCTAATCTTCAATTCTCTTTTTGTCTACGCTGTTTATCATCTGTGTTTCACTTCCATACATGGCTACTCTCCAGGCAAATACTTTCAGAAGAGAATTCTTAAGACTTAAATCTTAATTCAATGTTAACAAATTTCTCTTCTTCAGAAATGCTTTTCTTGCCATTGTCAGTCTACATTTTATATGCTCTCTACTACTACAGTTATTTTGCTACCCAAACAGCAAAACTCATTTACCACGTTAAGTGTCTCATTTCTTAATCTAATTCCATCAACATCATCTTATTTAATTCGACTACATTCCATTATCCTTGTTTTACTTTGATTTATATTCATCTTATATCTTTCTTTCAAGACAGTGTCCATTCCGTTCAACTGCCCTTCCAAGTCCTGCACTGTCTATGACAGAATTACAATGTCATCACAAACTTTAAAGTTTTTATTTGTTTTCCCTGAACCTTAATGCCTACTCCAAATGTTTCTTCAGTTTTCTTTACTGCTTGTTCAAAGTACAGACTGAATATCTTCTGGGGGGGGGGGGGGGATAGGCTACAACACTGTCTCATTTCCATCTCAACCAATGCTCCCCTTTCATGCCCCTCAATTCGTGTAACTGCTGACTGGTTTCTGTAAAAGTTGTAAATAGCTTTTCACTCCCTGTATTTTACTCCCGCTACCTTCAGAATTTCAAAGAGAGTATTCCAATCAACACTGTCAAAAGCTTTCTCTAAGTCTACAAATGCTATAAATGTAGGTTTGTCTTTCCTTACCCTATCTTCAACGATAAGTCATAGGGTCATTATTGCCTTGCACGTTCCTACATTTCTCCAGAATCCAAAATGATCTTCCCCAAGGTTGGCTTCTATCAGTGTTTCCATTCTTCTGAAAATAATTCATGTTAGTATTTTGCAACCATGATTTATTAAATCTGTAGTTCTGTAATTTTCACATCTGTCAGCAAGCGCCCCCCCCCCCCCCCCCCCTCTTTAATGATTACATTCTTCATGAAGTCAGTGTGTGTTTTGCCTGTCTCATACATCTTGCACACCAGATGGAGAGTTTTTTCATGGCTGCCCCCCCCCCCCCCCCAAGACAATAATAGTTCTGATGGAATGTCATCTACTCTTGAGGCCTTATTTAAACTTTAGATCTTTCAGATTTCTGTCACATTCTCCTCACAGTATCACTTCTCCCATCTGATCTTCAACTATGTCCACTTCACTTTCTATCAAGCTGCCTTCAAGTTTATCTCCCTTTTCTAAATCCTCTATATACTCCTTACACTTTTCACCTTCCCCTTTTTTGCTTAGGACTGGTTTTCCATCTGAGCACCTGATATTCATACAGCTGCTCCTCTTTTCCCCAAATGTCTCTTTAATTTTATTGTAGCGGTATCTATCTTTCCACTAGTGAAATGTGCTTCTAAATCCCTACAGTTGCCCCTAGCCATTCTTGCTTAGCCATTTGGCCTCCCTGTCACTCGCATTTTTTAGACGTTTGTATTTGCTTTCACCTATTTCATTTGCTACATTTTTATATTTTCTCCTTTCATCAGTTAAATTCAATATCCCTTGTGTTATCCAAGGATTCTACTCTGCCTTGTCTTTTTAACCATTTGATCCTCTGCTGCCTTCACTATTTCATCTCTTAAAGCTATCCATTCACTTTCTACTGTATTCCTTTCCTCTGTTTCAGTCAACTGTTGCCTAACACTCCCTCTCAAACTCTGAGCAACCTCTGGTTCTTTAAAACTTATCCGGGCCCATCTCCTTAATTTTCAAACTTTTTCCAATTTCTTCAGCTTTAATCTACAGTTCATAACCAATAAATTGTGGCCAGAGTCCACATATGCCCCTGGAAAAGTCTTACAATGGAAAATCTAGTTCCAAATCTCTGTCTTGCCATTATATACTCAGTCTGAAACCTTCCAGTGTCTCCAGGTCTCTTCCATGTATACAACCTTCTTTTATGATTGCTGAATCAAGTGTTAAAGATGATTAAATTATGCTCTGTGCAAAATTCTACCAAGCAGCTTCCTCTCCCATTCCTTTCTCCAAGTCCGTATTCACCAACAATTTTTCCTACTATCAAATTCCAGTCCCCCATTGCAATCAAATTTTACCTCATTTAACTACCTGAATAACTTCTTTTACCACATCATACATTTCTTCAATATCTTCATCATCTTTGGAGCTAGTTGGCAGATAAATATGCATTACTGTAGTAGGCATGGCTTCATGTCTATCTTGGCTATGATAATGCATTCACTATGCTGTTCGAATTAGCTTACCCATGTTCCTATTTTCTTATTCTTTATTAACCCACTCCTACATTACCTGTGCTTGATTTTGTATTTATAGCCCTGTAGTCACCTGACCAGAAATCCTGTTCCTTCTGCCACCGAACTTCACTAATTCCCATTATATCTAACTTCAGCCTATCCATCTCCCTTTTAAAATTTTATGACCTACCTGTCCAATTAAGGAATCTAACATTCCATGCTTCGATCTGTAGAATGCCAGTATTGTTTCTCCTGATGAGGAGGACCTCCTCGGTAATCCCCACCCGGAAACAGAGTTATTTTACAGTAGAGGAAGCCATCACCATTTAACCGTACGGTAGACACACATGCCCTTGGGAAGAATTACAGCTGCAGTTTCCCCTTGCTTTCAGCCATTCACAGGACAAGCACAGCAAGACCATTTTGGTTGATGTTACAAGACCAGATCAGTCAATTATCTGGACTGGTGCCCCTGAAACTACTGAAAAGGCTGCTGCTGCTCTTCAGGAAGCACACATATGTCTGGCCTCTCAACAGATACCCTTCCATTGTCACTGCACCTACAGTAAGGCTATCTGTATCACTAAGGCACACAAGCCACCCCACTGGTGGCAAGGTCCACGGCTCACGAGAGGGAACTAATGTTAACCATACATAGTAACTGTGTGTGCCCAACACTCCCAGTAACGTCATAGACATAACCGAAAGTAAAGAAAAGCCTGTATGTTTTAGGCACAACAAGAATTAAAGGAAAGCCTGTAAAGGAAGAGATGACACTACATACAATAATAAATGCTGTCGTTTTCCATCAAAAGCTGTAATCGTGCCACATCTACAGTTAGAAGTACTCTTAGGGCTGCACTGCTATGTGACCATAAAGCATTTCTTGATTTCAATGCAAATAGAGTATGGTGGAAACGTACACTACAGGGTATCTTTTGAGAATAATTCAGATACCTGTAAATAGGAATTGCAGAGGATGGCACATATTCATCTGGAAGCTACAGCTAATGTAGTAGTAGTAGTAGTAGTAGTAAAGATCAGAGTATGGTTATGGAAGAATCAGTACAATTAACAAAGTCTCAGGAATTACAAAACATATTACCCACATATAAAAAGTATATTCAGATAAACCAAGGGTAATTATTAAGTATGTGTGTATATTTAAGATGATGGATGAGAAGATTTCCTATACCAATGAGTCTTTAATATGGCAGTTCAAGAAGATACAAAGTATTACTGACAAAAGTACTATTGAATGCAGCTTAAATGTATACGATAATCCTTTGCTGGTTGTGGAAATACATGCAGGATATGTTCAATTGGTGAGTGTGAGTGAGTACAGAAGAATTGTTGTCTAAGCCTGAGGAAGCCACTTCTGTTTTAGTTCTATGGACTTAACACAGGTTACAGCCAGGTACACTTCCACAAAGAATATAGAGTGTACACAGCCTTTTTAATTTGAAGGAAAATCTGATCAATTTTGTGTAGCCCTAGTATCTTTTGGCTTTAATATATTTGTGGTGGTTTTTATCCACACTCCAGACAACTCCTTAAATGGTGACCTAGTACAAGAAATAATTACAAAAGTAGCCAAACTGCTACTCATTTCCAAGACCAGGGAGGGCATTGCGCAATGCTTATTATAACTGAACAGAAAAACGATTACAGAAGAAAGGAAGAACAACAAAACTAGCAAAGTCTCATTTTGGCACGGATGAGCTGAAATCTCTATGGCATATGGTTTGTATAAAGGGTATACAACTTGACCCATAAAAGATTCCAGCTATAAAAGACTGCCTAGAACCACTAAATTTGGCTAAGAGAAGCAAGGTAAGCCACAGAAGAGAATGGTTCATAAAAATGCCGAAATCACCATGAGAAGGGAGACGAAAAGTCATCAACTATCATTAAGAGTATATTGACACAGCAGACAAAACATATGTAATACTCTAATGCATGAGTAAGTTAGAAGCATTATGAAATGTTTCCTGGTTGTAAACTAAGGGTCAATATACGAGTATTTCTGGAACAATGCTTTCAGTCATTTAATAGCACAATGGATCTGAGAAAGCTTTACAGCCCATGTACAAGAGAGAGAGAGAGAGAGAGAGAGAGAGAGCCCATGTACAAAGAAGAGGCACAGTTTAGCTGCACCTTCAAACAAGGAGCAGCAGTGCAGTATTTAAAACCAATGGTGATGGTACTTTTAATTCAATCATACATACATTTCAGACAAGGTAACACCTCACTATGTGGGAGAGCGAAGCAGCTCAGATGTGATAATGGTACTCCCATCTCTATTTTCAATCTTTGTTGTGGCGGCAAATTAATCAATTAGTTAGATTTATGTTCCATGGATCATTTGCACAATAAACGGCAATAACGTGGAACAAGTCATGTTATATTCACATTACAAAATAATTAATAAATATGCCTATCGACTGATCCTTACAAGTTTCTTTTTAGCATAAAGATGTAAGTTAGAAATTCCTACCCACCACCTTTTACACATAAAAATAACATAAATTATTCTATGAAATGGGAGGGGTTATCAAAGAGAAACTTTTTCAGTTTGTTTTCAAATTTCATTTTGCTGTCTGTCAGATATATTATATCAATGGGTAAGTGATCAAAAATTTTGGCTGCAGCATTTTTGTGCTGAAGAACAACTTTAAGGGGCTCCCAAAAGCCCTATCTTTCCAATGTTAAAATAGCGCTTACTAATTACATGTTTTCTCAGAAATTATTTGAGCTAGGAGTCCAAATTTTTACAGGTTATTTACTGGAGTTTTGGATACAACGTAAGAAGGTGTTTTTAACTATATGAATTTAGTTGGTAGAGATTAATTTTTTTGTTGTAATGAAAATCCACTACGTTTTGTGCCTTTTTTGTTTACAAATTCAACAATATACAGGTTTCTGGAGAAAGGCTGTGTTAAGTCACGCAGAAGGGACTGTTAACATTTCCTGAAAATTTGAAGAAAGCTGATTTGGTAGATCCTGACAATACATGTAATTTGTATGAAAAAATAAAACTTTTGAGAATCGACTGACAAAGTTTGATTTTCCTTTTTAGTACATTCCAGGTCCATTGGATGGATTATCTTCATCTTCTGCAAGCTCCTCTTCCAGCTTTCTCTTTGTCCTCCTCCTGTCTACTCTGGCTTGTATTTCTAAGCTCTTACAGCCCTGCCAGCAGCCCTAAGGCATTCCCCGTCTAAAGCAAGCATCATTCATACCATGTGGAAGCCTTTCTTCATTCCCATATTTCGAAAGACTTTGCACCTTACAATGCTGCCATCATAAAAAGCAACAACAGCACCATACACACCAAAGTTAAGTGTTTGTATTCCAACAAATACAGTCTTGGGGATTCTTGACCATATAAAACTATTTACAATAAAGTTGGTGTTTTGAGTTTTTCCATTAATACACTTTTTCAACAGTTCAGGTGCTGCTAAGTCTCTCAAAATAGGTTTTAACACTTTCATTACCGCATCAGGCAGACTATATTTATGAGTATACACTTCACCAGATAGCAATCCCTTGTTCTGCTTACATCAACTGCTTTCTCCTTTGGGACACAAGTAATGATGGAGACTTTCATTGTTTGAAAATGTTGTTGTTATTGTAGTCTTCAGTCCAGAGACTGATTTGATGTAGCTCTCCATGCTCCTCTATCCGGTGCAAGCTGCTTCATCTCCCAGTACCTACTGCAACCTACATCCTTATGAATCTGTTTAGTATATTCATCTCTTGGTCTCCCTCTACAACTTTTACCCTCCACACTGCCCTCCAATACTAAACTGGTGATCCCTTGATGCCTCAGAATATGTCCTACCAACCGATCCCCTCTTCTAGTCAAGTTGTGCCACAAATTTCTCTTCTCCCCAATTCTGTTCAATACCTCCTCATTAGTTATGTGATCTACCCATCTAACCTTCAGCATTCTTCTGCAGCACCACATTTCGAAAGCTTCTATTCTCTTCTTGTCCGAACTATTTATCGTCCACGTTTCACTTCAATTCATGGCTGCACTCCATACAAATACTTTCAGAAACAACTTCCTGACACTTAAATCTATACTTTATGTTAACAAATTTCTCTTCCTGAAAAACTCTTTCCTTGCCCTTGCCAGTCTACATTTTATATCCTCTCTACTTTGACCATCATGAGTTATTTTACTCCCCACATAGCAAAACTCATTTACTACTTTAAGCGTCTCATTTCCTAATCTAATTCCCGCAGCATCACCCGATTTAATTCGACTACATTCCATTATCCTCGTTTTTCTTTTGTTGATGTTCATCTTATATCCTCCTTTCAAGACACTGTCCATTCCGTTCAACTGCTCTTCTAGGTTCTTTGCCATCTCTGACACAATTACAATGTCATCGGCGAGCCTCAAAGTTTTTATTTCTTCTCCATAGATTTTAATTCCTACTCCACATTTTTCTTTTGTTTCCTTAACTGCTTGCTCAATGATTGAATAACATCAGGGATAGGCTACAACCCTGTCTCACTCCCTTCCCGACCACTGCTTCCCTTTCATTTCATGCCCCTCGACTCTTACAACTGCTTTCTGGTTTCCGTACAAATTGTAAATAGCTTTTCGCTCCCTGTATTTCACTCCTGCCACCTTAAGAATATGAAAGAGAGTATTCCAATCAACACTGTCAAAAGCTTTCTCTAAGTCTACAAATGCTAGAAATGTAGGCTTGCCTTTCCTTAATCTATTCTCTAAGATAATTCGTAGGGGTCAGTATTGCCTCACGTATTCCAACATTTCTACGGAATCCAAACTTATCTTCCCAGGGATCGGTTTCAACCAGTTTTTCCATTCGTCTGTTGGACTCGCATTCGGGAGGACGACGGTTCAATCCCGTCTCCAGCCATCCTGATTTAGGTTTTCCGTGATTTCCCTAAATCGTTTCAGGCAAATGCCGGGATGGTTCCTTTGAAAGGGCACGGCCGATTTCCTTCCCAATCCTTCCCTAACCCGAGCTTGCGCTCCGTCTCTAATGACCTCGTTGTCGACGGGACGTTAAACACTAACCACCACCACCATACATCTGTAAAGAATTCATGTTAGTATTTTGCAGCCATGGCTTATTAAACTGATAGTTCGGTAATTTTCACATCTATCAGCACCTGCTTTCTTTGGGATTGGAATTATTATATTCTTCTTGAAGTCTGAGGGTATTTCGCCTGTCTCATACATCTTGCTCACCAGATGGTAGAGTTTTGTCAGGGCTGGCTCTCCCAAGGCTGTCAGTAGTTCTAATGGAGTGTTGTCTACTCCCAGGGCCTTGTTTTGCCTCAGGTCTTTCAGTGCTCTGTCAAACTCTTCACACAGTATCATATCTCCCATTTCATCTTCTTCGACCTCCTCTTCCATTTCCATAATATTGTCCTCAAGAACATCGCACTTGTATAGACCCTCTATACACTCCTTCCACCTTTCTGCTTTCCCTTCTTTGCTCACAAGTGGGTTTCCATCTGAGCTCTTGATATTCATGCACGTGGTTCTTTTTCTCCAAAGGTCTCTTTAATATTCCTGTAGTCAGTATCTATCTTACCCCTAGTGAGACAAGCCTCTACATCCTTACATTTGTCCTCTAGCCATCCCTGCTTAGCCATTTTGCACTTCCTGTCGATCTCATTTTTGAGATGTGCGTATTCCTTTTTGCTTACTTCATTTACTGCATTTTATATTTTCTCCTTTCATCAATTCAATTCAATACCTCTTCTGTTACCCAAGGATTTCTATTAGCCCTCGTATTTTTACCTACTTGGTCCTCTGCTGCTTTCACTATTTCATCTCTCAATGCTACCCATTCTTCTTCTACTGTGTTTCTTTCCCCCATTCTTGTCAATCGTTCCCTAATGCTCTCCCTGAAATTCTCTACAACCTCTGGTTCTTTCAATTTATCCAGGTCCGATCTCCTTAAATTACCACCTTTTTGCAGTTTCTTCAGTTTTAATCTACAGTTCGTAACCAACAGATTGTGGTCAGAGTCCACATCTGCCCCTGGAAATGTCTTACAATTTAAAACCTGGTTCCTAAATCTCTGTCTTACCATTATTTAATTTATCTGACACCTTCCAGTATCTCCAGGCTTCTTCCATGTATACAACCTTCTTTTATGATTCTTGAACCAAGTGTTAGCTATGATTAAGTTATGCTCTGTGCAAAATTCTACCAGGCGGCTTCCTCTTTCATTCCTTAACCCCATTCCATATTCATCTACTGTTTCCTTCTCTTCCTTTTCCTACTATTGAATTCCAGTCACCCATGACTATTACATTTTCGTCTCCTTTCACTATCTGAATAATTTCTGTTAACTCATCATACATTTCATCAATCTCTTCGTCATCTGTGGAGCTAGTTGGCATATAAACTTGTACTATTGTAGTAGGCATGGGCTTCGTACCTATCTTGGCCCCAATAATGCGTTCACTATGCTGTTTGTAGTAGCTTACCCGCACTCCTACTTTTTTATTCATTATTAAACCTACTCCTGAATTACCCCTATTTGGTTTTGTATTTATAACCCTGTATACACTTGACCAGAAGTCTTGTTCCTCCTGCCATTGAACTTTGCTAATTCCCACTATATATAACTTTAACTTATCCATTTTCCTTTTCAAATTTTCTAACCGACCTGCCCGATTAAGGGATCTGACATTGCACGCTCCGACCCGTAGAATGCCCGTTTTCTTTCTCCTGGTAACAACATCCATCTGAGTAGTCCCCGCCCGGAGATCCGAATGGGGGACTATTTTACCTCTGGAATATTTTACCCAAGAGGACGCCATCATCATTTAACCATACAGTAAAGCTGCATGCCTTCGGGAAAAATTATGGCTGTAGCTTCCCACTGCTTTCAGCCGTTCGCAGTACCAGCAGTCACCAAGTTAATTCACATACCGCACTTTATCACATGCAACAGAACGCTGAAATATACTAGCAACACCAGACACTTCCATTCCACCACTACTGTCACCTTCGTTAGCTGCGCAATTATTTTCATGTATACCTTATTTTTTTATGGACAATGTAATATTTAGAGGCTTGATTGCAGCATTCGATGGTGCCTGGCATAAATGGGAACACACATCTCTTCATGGTGTAGTATCTGCCTCCAGTATGTATAAGTTTTAGATGTAGCATTAATATCGCAAGAAGATATTACTGTTACATCTGAAACTTATACATACTGGAGGCAGATACTACACCATGAAGAGATGTGTGTTCCCATTTATGTCAGGCACCATCGAATGCTGCAATCAAGTCTCTATTACAACTGCTTTCTATTACTGTCCCTGCCACACTTCCTTCATAGATTATATTTTAGACACTATAAATCTATTATAATTCGGGATTTGGAAGATTCACCATGTCACAGAAAACCGTACCTGCAGTAGCACCCTTACCAATTGTAAGCAAGGCGTATCATCATCATCATCATCATCATCATCAAACAGTTCCAGTTTCCTGGTTAATGGTAATGAGCATCTTCCACTTCGTCCTGCCCAGATACACCTGTTCATGGAGCACATCATCCACTGCCCATCCTCTGGTCACTAGATCGGCCTTGATCAAGTCCATCCATCGGTTTCGAGGTCTTCCTTGAGATCTTTTCCCATCCACCTGTCTTTCCAAATTTATTTTGGCTGTTTTAGTTGGCAAAAACAAATCTAATGTGTTCATAGATTTCGCTATCATTTTCTTCATTTGGAATTACAGGAACACTGTTTCAAAAGATGGTCATGTATGAACACTTACCATAATGTAGTTCCATTACACTGGCAAGTCCCACGTGATTTTTTATAGAGTGTTCCAGACCTACTTCACTACACAGAATACATCTTGCACAGTTTGCAAAAATTCCAATTTGCCCACACTTTTCATTAACTGAACCAAGCTTCTGAAGTACTTTGTTTCTCATCTTTACTGCAATGGGCAGGTGTACCAGCAATGTTAGGTTCACAAACCTGGTTATCGTATTTATTGTTTACAGTAATAACACCTATCTTTGGCTTTCCAACATTTCTTCTTTACTTAAAAACCTTCAGAGCATTTCTTGTCACTTTATGTTTACCCATGATTATCCTTCGATAAAACACACTCTTCAATGAAAAGAATTCATTGTGAATATTTTCAGGATTAAAAAGAGTAAATAAACATGCAACTTGTAACAATCAAGCAAGCAATATATGTATATCAAACTATCGCGGGTTAGCCACAACACTTATTTTGTAACACTTATTTTCTCTTTCATCACTAAAATGTACATGATGAGCATGTAGATTCATGAGTACAACATTTGACAGCAGTTTAACAGCACCATAGTGGATCACGTCCATGCAGAACATATTTTAAAAATATGTTATTGTCTTCTGAGCTGAATAAATTATATATCAATTTAAAGGGGAAAGTCTGCAGATTTTTAAAATGCACAAAAGGTAAAAATTGAACATTTCACGATTTCGAACCTTTCCGGAGCCCCTTAACGTGGAGTAATGAATGTATCTTCCCTTCTGGTATTGTAATTATGTATGTCACTGTTCCTTTTGAACAGTAGAGTATTATTTACAACAAACTTCATCAGGCGATAAATGTACTGTGAAGCAGTAATCAGGATGTCCAACTCCTAACACTTAATATCTACAACAGGGGTTCCCAACAAAATTTTCTCGAGGACCCCCTCATCGAGTATGATTGGTATCTTGTCATATCACAGTATCAAGTACCTAAAAAAGCCAAATTAATAGTCTTTTTATATGTTTTCTATTTTTGGTACTTAGAAAAAACATTGACATATTCATTATTGAAAAAACAGCGCTTTACAAACACTAATGTTTTAATACAGAATACTGAATACGTAAACAACACTGTCTGTGAAAGCACTAGCAATAAATTAAAAATGGCCGATTGTCATCTGAAATATGAGTTTCTGTGTAAAGTGACTGTAAGTTGTCAGCTCCAAACAGGCAGCGTGCACATTCTAATGGCATACAGCAGAAATATTTGCCTCTATCTAATTCTAGTTTTGCGCTAGAGTGTGCTAGTGTCAGTTGGCTCTAGAAAGATGCTAGACGCAGAAGTTAGCGTTCGATAAAGCTCTGCTCATGCAGGAAGCGGCCAAAACAATAAATCTGTTATCATATGAAATACATTTAATATATTTTTTATTCTAATAGCATCTTGTGGACCCCCCATGGCATAGCTCACAGACCCCTGAGGGTCCGCAGACCACCTGTTGGGAACCACTGATCTACAAGATCATAATAGGCAAGCACCTCATGTCCCTCTTATATCACGTTTATGAACATTGAAGACTTTCATTCTCAAAGATGAGATTCCCCCAGAACAATATTCCACAAGACATTATTGAATCAAATTATGTCAACTTACTGATTTGTCTATCCCCCAGATTTGCAATGATTCTAAGTGCAAAAGTGGCTGAACTAGGTTTTTTTAGGAGTTTCTAGTTTTACAATCATGTAAATTCCTGCGTGGAGCAACATGTAAAATAAGGGAAAGGAATTCACTCACCTACAGTGGATCAATGAATGGAATGCAGAAACATGTAACAGAAAACAGCAATCACACCAGATTTCAAGCAATGGCTCTTTTTCTAGCTGAAGTACACTCACTCACATACACAACCACACAAAAACCCAGATGTTCCCTCCTGTGAGCACAGCAAGATTTAGTATTGAAAGCCTACATCTCTCCTAACCTGTTGCAATTGCCTCACCGTACTTTTTCCCTTCTTTCCATAGCACTCCCACTACTCGTTGTACACTGCCTTCTCCCACCACTCTCTCTCTCTCTCTCTCTCTCTCCATCCACTACCATCCCCTTTCTCTTTCCTCCCCCTCACCACTCCCCTCCCTCTTCCTGCATCTCTTTTTGCTATTTTTCTCCTGTTGTGTGGCCACAGAGTTATTTGTCCAAAGACCTGCCTCTTTCCCACTTCCACCTCGCTGTGTCCTTCCCTACTCCCTCTCAACTATATTGGCTCCGCCAACTACTTTTTCCAGTTTAAATTCTAATCAAGATGGATGCCTCAAAATTTTTAAGTTTCCACCCTATTTATTATTTTCCCACCATGTGTTACACTTGTCAGAATAGCACCTAGAATTGAATATGTTGTGTCTTTTTAAAATTGAGTGTGAGAGCATTCACAGAAAACCAGTCAGTGATACTTTTAAGAACATTGTTTACTATTTATTGTACATATGCTTGGACTGATTACAATACTTGCATCAAGCGCAAAAAGAACTAAATCTGCTTGTGGTATATTATACGAAAGATTATTTACACGTATGAGAAATAAAAGCAGAGGAAAGATTGTGCCTTCAGGAACTCCATATATGATTTCTCTCCAGTCATAAGAATCTCCCTGATTATATTGGTTGAGTTACTAAGTAAAAATTTGTACGTTCTTTTGGCTAGATATGACATTATCCTTTGGTTGACTATACCATCAATCCCACAAAACCTCAGCTTATCTCTAGGAAAATATCATGAACCACGCATTCAAATGTCTTAGACAGGTTGCAGAAAATATCAGCCAGCACTTTTTTATTATTTAATGCTTGCAAAATTTGGCAAACGAATGTGTAAAAGGCATTCGCAATACAGCACCTCTTCTGGAATCCAAAGTGTGATCTACTGAGGGTATTATTGTTGCTCAGGTGGGATTGTAGAGAACATCGACTTCTCAAAAAATATGGAAAATTATGTCAGGTGTGAAACAGGTCAGTAGTCATTGACATCTTTCCTGTCACCTTTATTATAGAGCAGTTTAACAATGGTATATTTTAGTCTCTCTGCAAAAATATCTTGAGTTAGTGATTCATTACATTGGGCTTGTTATGTGGCAACAAATCCTTAGTAATCTGTCAGAAACATCGTCAAATCCCAATGAGCTTTTATTTTTGGGAGAATATATAATTTTCTTGATTTCACAAGCAGAAGTTGGCGATACACTCATATGACTGAATTTTATGAGAGTTGCTTTTTCAACACACTGCTGTTTTCCTCTTGAATTATTTTCCCTATACCTTCTTCTATATTTAAGGCATGGTTATTAAATACATTTGCTACCTGTGACTCATTGTTTACAGTCCTCTCATTAACTCAATAGTGATGTTATCCGATTATGAGACTGGTTGTTCTGTGTCCCATTTCGCTACATTCCGTATAGCCTAAGTCTGTTGTCAGGATTACTGGTTTCTGACATATCTGTAGGTTAGCTCTGGTTCTAGGTCTGCCATTGCCAATAATTGCTCTATGTTCGACAGTTCTCATTATCACTACATGTAAACCTAGCGTTATGATTCCCTCAGTTACTCCTAATTTTGGGCATAATCCACCAGACAACAATTGCTCCACTTTGGATGAACATTTCTTTATGAATAACTAAAACCACAATGTAAATTAAGAAATAATGTATAACATTACAGAGAAATCACTGACAAGCCTACTGATGGAAATTACATATATAAACCACATATCAAATATAGAAAATACTGAGGAGGGGGGAGAGGACTGATTTAAGTCTTACTGGCACTATCTATCAACGAAACTCTGAAAGCCACATGACTTCATAATCGCGTAACATAGTTACTGATAGGTGATAAATGTTTATTTTATTTCTTAAATATTCTCCTAGTTCCCACAAAATAATTTTAAATGCTCTTTTAAGACTCTTTCAGTCTGAACATGCCAATGGCTAAATGGCAAATATCAATAAGCAATTCAGTTTGGCACTTATATAAAACTGAACTTATTGGAACATTAGAGGATATCTATGATGTACAGAAGGAAGGATGACAGTAAAAAGGTTTTAGTTCAATACCTTATTGGAATAAAGGTAATTTTAAATTGTATAAATTTGTCATTACATCAGCTGAAGAAGATTTGGTTTGAAGGCGGAGGGGAGACAAAACAGTTGTTTTGTTGAATGGAAGATCCTAGCATTCATTCACTGGATGCGATTTAGGGAAATGTAATGCTGGATGACCAGAGTCACTGCAGTACTGTGGTGGTTATTAACTTTACCACACCACTTCCAGTAGGACTATTCGTACCATCAAACTAGTCCCCATGGTGGTGTGCCTTTTCTTTTCTTTTCTTTGCAAGCACCATCCCACATTTGCAAATGATTTTGCTATACCTTCTGAAAATGAGACATCTGCTGCAATGGAAATTTGAAAATGCACTGAAATGTCTGAAAACAGATACTGGCCAAAATAGAGAAGGTTAAAAATTTAAAATATCTTGAGGGCATAATCCAATAAACTGATTTGGAAAAAGTTACTATAGAAGAAAGGATACGTAAAATCAAAGGGCATAATATGCTATAGCTAAAGAAACACTTTTACAAAACAGCCATCTAAAAATGCAAAAATAATGCATTACAATACAGTACTGAAGCCAGAATATCTAGCATCAAACCATAATTTAGACAATTCGAAATACTAGAAAGTTGAAACATTAGGAAAATGTTAGGATCACAGAAAATTATGGCAGGTAGAAAATTACGAAGAAACAATTAAATTTATTCAAAAACAGAAAACATATCAGAAGTAATTAGAAAAAGAAGACAGGTATTCTTGGACTTTTGTTTCAAATGGAAGATAACAGATTACCATAACCAAAAAGATCTTCCGTTATTTGTGGGATACAACATCAACAAGAAGTTGGAACCACAGAGTAATAAAGGATTTAGAAAATAAACAAATAATTAAATAAAGGCTGAAGAAACAAGTGACACAGATGTGTTTGAGGAAAAGTATTGGATGTGGAAGGATTCCAAGGTAGGGAAGCGGAAAAGAAATAAAAGAAAAAAAAGCTGGTCTGAACTGGTCAGCAGACAGGAAGAAAGATCATAGTGAATGGATGAAAGATTACTGGAAGAAAAGGAAAGAACAACAAACAATGAATTGAAATTGGCAGATGATCTTTCCTTCTTATTGGATGAAGAAGAAGAATGCCCATCTTAAAGCAATGATGAAACAAACTAGTACGTCAATGTTTAACAGTTTGCTTCAAAATTTCACCATTCAAAGGAAGACATAATTTATATATAAGTTCTCTCACACACAATAAATAATCAGAAAAACTAAATAAAAATCACAGCTAGTAGGCTACATATTTTGAAACCAACACACAAATTTCCTGTAATAAGGAACAACACTTTATTAATACTCACTTAATCAATTCATGTGGACCCAATGATTGCTCTGTCATCATTCAGAGGTGTGGTACACTGGCAGAGAAATTCAAATCATTTAGGCCCTGGCACGTCCTGCAACACATTAACAGTACATCTCACAACTGATAAATTGCCATAAAAAAATATGACAAAATATTCATTGAAAATGTTAATATCTCTATTTATGGTGCTGCTGAGTGTGTATACAAAGACATGCACAGGAAGTATTTCAATGCATTGTTCCTAAGCAAGGGGCTATTTTTTTTCTTTTTTTTATATTATTATTGACTCCCTCTTACTCTGACAAGTGTTACCTGCAACAAGTGATTTGTGTGTGTGTGTGTGTAAGAGAGAGACTGAACACACAGTTAAGTAGAAAACACTTCATGTATGGCGTAAAAAAAACACACTTCATGTAAAAGGTCAGCAAATTGTCATATTTCCAGCGATAGTGTAGCATAGGCCAAGGCAAAATGTAAAACAGGGTATTTCCACATCAATGCCAGATGACTCAATTAGGCTACGACCCACGGAACATGCAGACAACTAATATAACGTTTATATTGAATTTATGGCGAAAGTGTCAAAAACTCAAGTCTTTACCCTGTTTACAGATGTAGAAACAACCGCTACATCAAAAATGTAAATTAGTTTTACTGAATAAAAAACAAATGTATAACAAAGAGGCCAGTTGTTATAAATCCAATATCTTAAACGAAATAATAAGATAACATTATATCCGTTAAATCAATGGCATAAAGTATTGAGCTTCCATACTACAAAAATAGCATTACATTAATTTTTCACAGTAGCCATTCCTCATACATGAGGTAAACGTCAAAATTCTGTCGCTACATCAGTAGTAAACAAATGTATATACCAGCATTTCCCTTAGCACTACCAACGCATCGTTGACAAGGCAACAGTCCCGTTTGATGACTGTAAACACTTGAGTTGACACGTTCTGGGCAATATTATTTGGCACTATTTCTTGAAGCGATTTGCTCGAAATATCATCAACACAGTACTTCAAATGTACTAGCCTACTTTGTTAAGAAAGCAAACTCGAACAAGAAGTTACATCATACGCAAAGTTAACAGAACATTTGATAAATACACACCTACCAACAACAAACACCTTCGAGTGTCAGCCTGACAGGCATAAGGATCTTGACAGGGCGCTTCGAGTTCCCTGATTGGTTGTTGATCAAAACCGAAACTATAGTGTTTCGATGGCACCCGTCTCCAAGAACTGAACCCACCAACTAGATAGTGGTCTAAACATGAGCCAAACCGGAACACCGCCCTCTGCGTACTCAGAGGCTTTGAAGTGTATTTTCCTTACATGTACTCAGAATCAGATGTACAAAATAAATAAAAAATTAACCCTATATCTGTGGTAGAAAAGTGCTGCCATCTCCTGGCAGTTCGAATGATAGGGGCGCAAGTGGTGCAGTTTGGCGGATTAAGTATTTGCAGCCGGATACCGTCAAGTGAAACATTGAATACGGTGCCATCATGGCTCAGTTGTTACTATACTATTATAGGAGCTTCTTCCATCACTGGACACGCCGGCAAAGGAAATAAACCCATCGAAGATCAGGTGGAAAAAAATATCAGTGAAAGGGAAAGCTCAGGCCAAAATCTGCAAAGCGGAAAACAACAATAAGAAAACAAAGCGATGAAGAAATTCAGGACGTAGAGTAGAAATTATAGCGGGCAAGGAAGATCCTATAAGAAGACAACAGTGACGTAACAGATGCCGAAGAAGATAATAAAGACAGGCACACTAGAAAAATAGACGTTGATAGGGATGTTCATGAGCAGTGGGAACAAGTAACGAAAATTGACCGCTCACACGCCACTGACAAGGTGGGGTACATTCAGTTCACAAGACTACGTAGACATTTAGTCCGTAATCCCAGTCTTAATGGAAATATAGATATTAGATCTCATGGAAAGAGACAGACCTGACCTTATTGAGGGTGTCCACATCAAAACTGGAATCAGTGACCAAGACGCGGCTGTGGCAACAATTATTAGAAAATTACGAAGGACATCTAGAACAAGCAGAAAGATATATATGTTCAGTAAACTACATCAAAAATCAGTGGTGTCGTATTTCAACGAAGAACTTGAAACTTCCAGCAAACACAGGAGCTTGTACAGAAACTATGGACAGGTTTAAAAGAATAATTGACTACGCACTAGACAGATATGTACCCAGTAGAACAGTTCATAATGGGAAGAACTCTCCATGATATACAGTCACTGTAAAGAAACTTCTAAAGAACAGAGGTTACTGTGTAATACGTGTAAAACAAAATAGGGGACTATAGATAGAGAGATACTGAATGAAGGGAATTGGGCTGTCAACAGAGTAATGTGTGAAGCCCTTAGTGACTATCATAGCAGGATACTGTCAAATGATCTTCCCCACAAAACACAAAGAAATTCTGGTCATATGTAAGAGCTGTTACTGGCACCAAAGTCAGTGTCCAGTCCCTAGCGATTGAGACAGGAACTGAAACTGAGGGTAGCAAAGCAAAAGTTGGAATGCTTAACTCCATTTTCAAATATTCCTTTACAAAGGAAAATTCGGAGAATTGTCCCAGTTTAATCCTTGTACCACTGAAAAGGTGAGAGAAGTAAGTATTAATGTCACTGGTACTGAGAAACAGCTGAAAACGTTAAAAACAAGGCTCCAGGGTCCGACGGAATCTGTGTCGGATTCTATACTGAATTTCCGGCTGAATTAGCCTCTCTTCTAACTACAGTCTATTGTACATTCCTCTAACAAAAAACCGTGTCCTGTTCTTGGAAAAAAGCACAAGTCACACCTGTCTACAAGACCGGTAGTAGAAGCGATCCACAAAACTACCGTCCATTATTTTTGACATTGATTTGTTGTAGAATCTTAGAACATATTCTGAACTCAAACATAATGAGGTATTTCGAATAGAACGGTCTCCTCAGTACCAACCACCCCGGATTCTGAAAACATCGATCCTGTGAAACCCAACTCGCACTTTTCTCAAATGTCATTCTGAAAGCCTTGGATCAAGGCAGGCAGGTAGATTCAGTGTTCCTTGACTTCCGAAAAGCATTTTACTCTCTTATCAAACCTATGCTTATTATCAAAAGTGCAATCATATGGGGTATCAAGCGAAATTTGTGACTGGAGTAAGGACTTTTTGATATGGTGGACGCAGCATGTTATCTAGGGTGGAGAGTCATCGTCAGATGAAGAAGTACCTTCTGATGTGCCTGAGTGAAGTGTGTTGGCACCCTTGCTGTTCACGCTGCATATTAACTATCTTGGACACAATATTAATAGTAATGCCAGGCTTTTTGCAGATGATGCAGTTGTCTACAATGAAGTACTGTTTGAAAGAAGCTGCATAAATATTCAGTCAGATCTTGATAAGATTTCAAAGTAGTGCATAGATTGGCAACTTTCTTTAAATGTTCCAAAATGTAAAATTGTGTACTTCACAAAACGAAAAAACATAGCATCCTCTGACGATAATATCAATGATTCACTGTTGAAATCAGCCAACTGATATAAATACCTTGGTGTAGCACTTTGTAGGGATGTGAAGTGGAATGATCACATAGGATCAGTCGTTGCTAAAGCAGCTGATAGACTTTGGTTTATTGGTAGAATACTGGGGAAGTGCAATCAGTCTACAATGGAGATTGCTTCCACACATATAATGAATATATATTGTGAATGGCAGCATGAATGGTCACAAATTTATTAGATCTGTGAGAGAGTGCCACAGAGATACTGAAGGAATTTAACTGGCAGACTCTGAAGAAAGTCGTCAATAAAAACGCTTATGCTACTGGAGAAACAAACAGCAGTTGGTTTTGGAATATCATACAGATTCGACCTCCCAAGTTTCTCATGTGTAAACAAAGGGATTGAGAAAGCCAAGAGGCAGTATTATAAAATCTGCCAATCCTTCCAAAACACATTCTTTCTTGACGCAGGGGACATGGACCAAGAATTTTATACCAGACTTGGTTTGCACCTTAATGGGAAGGGAAAACGTTTAATTGGTAAAAGAAATTGTAGAAATCTTGAGGAATGCTCATGCCATATCTAGCTCAATGGCCATTCCTTTACCCATGCCAATCAAAATAGTTTCACAAAGCGCAAATCATAATCATACAAAGTGCAGTGAAGTGTCCCAAACCACAGGAACAACAGCAGTATCAACAGTGCCATCTGGACCAGAACCTGCAGATAAAATATCCACACCAATAGAAGAAGAGGAAACAGCTGCAAGTGAAAAGTGTAGTGAGTCAGGCAGGCGAAAAATAGTGCCTCCATCCCACTTGAAAGATTTTTTAACATCAGGCATGAGAAAGAGGAAACCAACATGTTAAGTAGAACCAAATGTTTAACTGTACATATACACTCTGGTATAAATAAGAAACCAGAAGACAGAGTAGATATCTTACAAAGAATGCTAATTTTGCGACTTTAGACAGAAATACCAGCACTTATTGAATGCACTTGAACATAAATGGATTAGATACAACCAATCATAACAATAGAGTGAATAACACTGATGAACTGCAGATTTTACTATCAGATTGCAAAAGTATCAAAATTACTTGTTTAAATGAACATTGGCTTACAAAAGATTGTGTCACAATTTTAAATAAGCGAAACAATTTCAGTGTAGCCTCAAGTTTCTGTAGAACAAATATACCCATGGAGGCTCATGCATACTTCTAAATAACTCTTTAGAATACAAAGTGAAAGATGATTTCAATTTTCTAAATGAAGAAAGTGTATTTTAAAGCTGCTCAGCTGAAATAGAAAGACAAAATATTGTCATTATATCAATATACAGAATTTCAGGTATAGCAGTAACAAAATTATTTTTACCAAAGTTAATGTCTCTTTTACAGAAAGTCAATAATGACATAAAGACATGGCTTTTAATAGCCGCTGATTTCAATATAAATTTATCAAATGAGACCAGTGACTCGATACAGTTTATGGACCTAATCCAAAAATTTGGGTTCAAGGCAAACGTCACGGAATTCACAATATTCTGCAATATGATAATTCGTAATATGATGCAAGAAAGGTATGTGTAGATTTAGGGCTTTCAGACCATTCTGTTTTGTTTATTGAAATGACTAATACAAATGAGCAAAGTACTAGAAACACTTACGGCAAAGACATTTTACTGTACTGTTCTGCACTAAATTAGAAGAGGTGGAGTGGCAAGTCCAAGATGAGATTCCAATCTCTGCACATTTGAATATATTTTCTGAAAATTTTTTACATATATTTAATGAAATATTTCCACTTAGAGTGTGCCAGACAAAGATGTCTAATAAGCTAAATTGGATCACCGCTGGAATAAAAATAACGAGTGGAAAAAAAGACAACTGCGCAAGGAACTGAAATACAGTGAACATCCTGTTTCCATTAGCTATGTTAAACAGTATAAAAGCATATTTAAAAGGGTAGTGAAAGCAACAAAAGAAATGGTTAATAATAAATACATCTTGGCTCATGGAAACAAATCCAAGGCAGTATGGTCCATCATAAATCAGAGCTACGGGATTAGAAATGACAGCAAAGATATTTACAAAATTATGGTGGGGAGTAAAATTGTAACAAACCTGACTCAGATGTCAGAGTTATTCAACACTTTTTAGACATGTATCTAAATAAGATGTAAATGTACATGCTTATGGAGAAAAAGTACATTTAAGACAGAAGGCAGAAGAATACATTAACAAACTTGAGAAAGTTTCAGTTAAAGATGTAGAGAAAACTAATTACAGCTAAAAAACAAAAATTCTGCTGGGTGGGATGGCATACCAATCAAAGTAGTTAAAGCAGCTGCCAGGATAACAGCTCACCCTCTTTCCTCAATAATTAGTAAATCACTTGAAGAAAGCCACTTTACAGATGTCCTGAAGTATGCAGAGGTAAAACCTTTGTTTCAGAAAGGCTCAAGAGAAAGTATGGGGAACTACTGCCCAATGTCTTTTCTCCCGATTTTTTCAAAAATATTTGAAAAAGTGGTGGTAACACAAATTAAAAAATTTATAGAGAAATCAAACATAATTTCAGATCAGCTGCAGTCTAACGAACTGCTTTCCGTTTGGGAAGTCATGCCAGTTCCTGGCATGAATCCGCCTGGCAGATTAGTGTTGAGGTACGGTGTGGTGGCCAGTCTGTGGATGGTTTTTAAGGTGGTTTTCCACCTGCCTCGGTGCATGTGGGCTGGTTGCCCTTATTCCACCTCAGTTACACTATGATGGTGATGTGCAAACACTTTCTCCACATACGCATACACTATAGTTACTCTACCACACAAACATTGGGATTACGCTAGTCTGGTGTGAGACATTCCCAGGGGCATCCGCTGGGGGCTGAACCGCACAATAATCCTGGGTTCAGTGTGGGGTGGTGGTGGGGTGAGTGGACTGCTGTAGCCTGTTGTCGGGTTGTGAACCACTGAGGGCTATAGCGGGATGAAGCCTCTCTGTCGTTTCTAGGTCCCATTTCAATACAATACAATACAATAATTTCAGATAACAAATATGGCTTTCAAAAAGGCGAGAGTACAATAGAGGCTATAAATGAGTTCGTGAAAAACAATCAGTTTCGCCTTAAACAAATCAAAAAAAGTTGCAGGATTATTCTGTGACCTCACGGAAGCATTTGTGTAAACCATCACTTGCTCGTGTATAAAATGGAAAGATATGGAATTGGGGGTTGTGCTTTAGAGTGGTTTGGATCACATCTCAGGAACAGAAAACAAGGGATAGTTATATCATAAACTAAAGGAAATTCCTTTTCTGAATGGATGATGATTTCACAATGCGTTCTTCAAGGCTCAATTCTGGGTCCAGTTTTGTTTTTACTTTATTTAAATGATCTACCCCGAACATAAATTCAGTTTTATTCGATGATGATACTTCTGCCCTTTTTGAAAGTAATGACCTGGAACAAATTCCTTCAACTGTCACAAAACTATTGGGCAGTTTGGAAAACTGGTTCCAACTAAATGATCTATAATTGAATAGGGAAAACATATTTGCTGCAGCTTAAAACTAAAAACTCTAAGGTAAAAGAATTCAACAATAATTTTAGAGACCAAGAACTGAAAGAAGCGGACTGTGTTAAATTTCTAGGCATGAATTTGGACCAAAATCTATCCTGGTCTTCACACATAAAGTATTTAGCAAGTAAATTAAACAGCCCAACATTTGCAATGAAGGTTCTGTCATATTCAACTAACATGGAGACAAGAAAATAGTTTACCACAGCTACTTTGAATCAGTTATAAGGTATCATATTATTTTTTGGGGAGGCACAAGTAAAATGACTAGAATCTTAAAATTACAAAAATCAGTTGTTAGAAATATGTCTAACACGAAACCAAAAGTATCCTGTCGCCCACTGTTAAAGAAATTTAAAAATATCAAGTGCTCCATATTTGTACATTTATGAACTAATTATTTTTGTATACAGTAACGCCAAATTATTCATAGACAGTAATTTGAAACATCAATATGTTACCAGGAACAAGGAGAACTTCATGCTTCCCACTCATAGATTAAAGCTGTTTGCACAAAACCCAGAATACAGGGGCATGAAAATTTACAACACTCTGAAAAAGAAACAAATCCTCAGCATGGAGGTGGGGCAACTAAAGGAAAAACCTCAACAGTTGTTAGTACAGGAATGCTATTATTCCTTAAAAGAATTTTTTAATGATATTTTACATTCTGAGCAAGAAAGCAAGTGGCTGAAATGTTTTGCAAATTAAGCTTAGGAGTTTTATGTCTAACAAATGACTGTAACAATTAATCTCTCTTTTTACAGTAATACTGTTGTTAGGCTGGCAGTCTCTGTAAATTATGAATTAATAATTATTGTTCCTGTAATAGTCATGCAGTATTGATGAGTCCCCTGTACATTAAATCTTGTGATTTATATGTGTATGTTATGGGACAATAAAAAAACTCTGATTCTGATTTAATCCCGAAAATGTCTAAATGATGACTTTAGGAATACACTACAACCTCCTATTTATCGCTCACACAGGGATCGTGTGGAGAAGATTAGAATAACTACAGTATGCACAGGGGCATTCAGACAATCATTCTTCCCGTGCTCCATACGTGAATGGAATGGGAAGAAACCATTACAAGCGGTACAAATGGATGTATCCTCTGCCATCAACTTCACAGTGGTTTGCAGAGTGTAAATGTAGTTATAGTTGTAATAACTGGTACAATGGGACATAGCCTCAGCCATGGACTTCATGGTGGTTTGCAGAGTATGGATGTAGAAGTAGACTTCCTGCAAACGTCATGTCACTTTGACGTCACACAGTCTGTTGAAGACTAAAAGAAAGATCTATCGACTATTGTGATTTTCGGTTCACAACGCATTAGGCGTTCAAAACAATAACATTCACCTTAACCAGAGAGAACTGGGGGTTACACTCATTCTTTAGTGCAGGGTACGCTAACCTCGAAGTTACATTGTTTTTAAACGCATAAATTTTTGTATTCAAGTGGACTGCGCTGTGGATAAGGGAGAACTTTAAATGTTGGCAAGGATTAACTCCGAAAGTAACAGAAAAAGTTGTACTAACTAGTTTTTCTTTTTTTTTAAAGAAACTGAAGCCAGCCAGCATTGAATCCAGCAACATATCTATTCAACTGTTTACATTACATCTCAACAAAATAAGTCTATTTTAGAAACTCTGAAAACTAGTTTCAGGAGTTGTTTTGTAATTAGAAAGGGTCGGTAGCTATTCTAGCAGACGAATTAAAGCAGCAGCTCATTTATTGTACATACGATGTTCTCTTGAAAACGCATCGGAACTGGAAAAATTTGTTGTAACAAAATGACGAAAAATGTAATATTGGTGGTTCGAGATGCAATTTAATTGAAGATATTTACTTGGAAAAGAAGTGTCCTAAAAGAACTAATTCGTAAATCGTGTTTTATACTTTATAGGTGGCTGAGACTAAGTTATCTTTTAATGTTTTGCAACAATGTCAATCTTTTCTGTGGTTTTTATTCTGAGTGTTATTTGTTTTTCTAGATGATCAAGTATTTTGAAATATATATATACAAATGAGAGAGAGAGAGAGCAATTATACACATATAAACTTCGAATATCACAAAACATACCTCTACCAAATTAATAAAGAAATTGAGAACCTTCTGGAAAGTAAATGGGGAAAAAAATCGGAGCTGGCAGAACGCGAACCAGATACATAGTATAACACACTTTGCACTCTAAACCTGTAACTACAGCACGATGAACCGACAAAATCAGATAATTTGTACTGAAACTTACAGCTTATAAAGACTTTGACTGCTGATATGTCATTATTTCACGTTTAATTATGATAAATCGTAGTAAGAGCGACGTGTTTTAATTAATCTTCAATGTGCCATTGCTTTGAAATGCCATATTTTCGAAAACTCGCATGTTACAATACGACACTACTGAACCCCACACGACGTCTCGCATCGACCGCTGACGAAAGTCTATAGCTGCACTTCCTGATGTCCTCCATAACTGTGGGTGACGTCAAAATTGCGTCTCGTTTGCAGAAACGGGCACAACGAGACGGATAGGCCCTGCAACGATCCTGTGACATCATGGTAGTCGGCTTGTTTGCCACATTTAGAGAATGCTTGGCTTTGTCTAGGGCCCACGGGAAATCTGCATGTAATTGAAAAGGTAGCCACTAAAGTTCTTACATGCTGTGACATATGCATCACATCCTGTCTTTCTCGTTGGCCTCATGCAAGAACCAGGATGTCTTGTAAGGCTGAAGATGGTGAGATGGTCTGAAAACAGTCAACAGAAAACTTTATATTTATCCAGGGAAACCTATCGAACAACTGCTTTCAATATCAACTGAATTATATCGGACATGCATTTAGAATATGTGGAAGATTACCTCTATGCCGTTGACACATAGAGCAGATTTTGCCCTATGTGACTTGTAGAGACCTCTATGGCTAGCAGACACGGGGACGCTCTATTACCAAGCAAACAGTCTCGCTACAGTGATCTTTTGTGAGTCCAGGGCGCCTATTTCTCCTGCTCACGCTTCAGATTAGATTCAGTTTTCGTTCTATAGACCCAAAAAATGAGATGATTATCGTGGGTGTGGAACATGTCAGGGTATAACATAAAAAACATAAAACATTTCAATGTAATAGTTACTACACAATCATTTGTCAGGAGATTGTAATAATAGGTGAATACGAAACAGTAAGCTGGAACAGCTAATATTTACAGAATTAATACCGTGTCAGAGTGAAACATTGTTATGCACTGTTAATAAATTTATCATACACGAAGTACCTAATCTTGACTGTTGTGACCAAATGCTGTTAAAACTGAAATCTAACAGACATTTTTACTTAAGCTGGCCTAACAATCTCTGTTGAGATATTCATCTATAGAGTAGAAGCAGTTACCTATGAAAAACTCTTTCAAACTCTGTTTAAACCATGTTTTAGCCGAAACCAAGTTTTTAATGGTTCCTGGCAATTTATTGAAAAAGTGTTTTCCTGAATATTGGACTCCTTTCTGGACCAAGGTAAGTGATTTTAGGTCTTTATGTGCAATGTTCTTATTCGCAGTATTGATAATATATATTGAGCCATTGGTGGGAAATAGGGATATATACCTTGCAACAAATTTCATTAAGGAATAAATTACTGAGAAGCAGTTTTTAGAATACAAAGTTCCTTGACTATGTTTCTACATGATATTCTTGAATTTACACCAAAAATGATTCTTATTACACGCTTTTTCATGCTAAAGACTTTTGTTCAGTTTTATGAGTTACCCTAGAATATGATCCTGTATCACATAATAGAATGAAAGTAAGTAAAGTATACAAGTTTTTTAATATTTATATCTCCTACAACTGACATTCTTACTGCAAATGCAGACTTGTAGAGGTACTTAGAGCAGTTCTCTGGTATGCCCTTTCCAACTGAATTTATTATCGAGTTGTAATCCCAGATATTTAACACTGTCAGCTTTTCAATCACATGTCTTCATATGTTACACACATACTGGAAGGAAATCTCCTACAGGTTCTGAACTGCATATAGCGGGTCTTTTCAAAGTTTAATGACAGTGAATTAGCTTTAAACTATTTATTAATGTCAGTCAAAATTTGATTAGCAGCCATTTCCAAATCTGTACTTGACTTTCTACATATTGCAATGTTTGTATCATTTGCAAACAAAACACACTTAGTATGTGGCAATATAACAGACGTGAGGTCATTAATATAGATAAGAAAAAGCAATGGGCACGAGATGGAATCTTGAGGAACACTACACATAATTAATTCCCTATCAGATGAAGACTGACTGCTTACTGCACAGGTATTTCGCAACAACACCCTTTGCTTCCTGTTAGTGAGATAAGACTCAAACCAATTTTCAACATTGCCGGTGACACCATAATATTCTGATTCACTTAAGGGAATGCTATGGTTCACACAAAGGCTTTTGACAGGCCACAGAAAATGCCAGTAGTCACTAATTTATTATCTAATGAATTAAGTACATTCTCATTGTAAGTGTAAATAACTTTATCTGTATCAGAACCCTCAAGAAATCCAAACTGCGACTTCGACAATATATTATTTGCAGTCAGATGCTTAAGGAGATGCTTGAACACAAGCTTTTCAAATATTTTTGAGAAAGCTGACAAAAGTGAAAATGGTCGATAGTTTGATGGTATCTCTTTACCCCTCTTCTTGTAAAGAGGCTTACCTTCAGCATATTTTAGACAATCTGGAAATGTTCCACTAATAAGAGATTGATTACACAAATAACTTAAGATAGAACTCAACTCGTATGAGCACTCTTTGATTAACTTGGTTGATATGTTATCAAATCCACTAGAGTACTTAGATTTTAAAGATTTTCATGATGGATGCTACTTCTTTAGGAGATGTGAGTGTCTTTTCATCTTACAGAAGTTATTTTTAAAGACTGATCTCAGATACTCCATTGCACTGTTCACCAAACCTAATAACCCCAAACTGTCAGTAATAGAAATGAAGTACTTGTTTAAGAGGTTTGTAACACTACATGCACTTCTTACCAAAGTCTCATTTATTTTTAGAGCTGTCTGTTCCACTTCCTTTTTGGCCCCACCTCATTTATTTTTAGAGCTGTCTGTTCCACATCCTGTTTGGCCCTACCTGTCTCTGACTTCAATATATCCTATACAGTTTTCATTTTGTTCGATATAATTATCTTTTTCTCATAATAAAGCTGCTTCTATTTTGTGGATTACTTGCTTCAGTATATTACAGTATTCTTTGTAATGCATTACAATGCTAACATTAAAGCTGTTCCTAGATAGTAGATACAGTCTCCTCTTGTCCCACATGATATCTTTATTCCTTGTGTAATCCATGGTTTATTTTTTGACTTCTGTGTGATTTGAGTTACCTTTAGTGGAAAACAATTTCGAAAAGTGGAAGTAACTTTATTAATGAACGCTCTTTATTTTCCATTTGAGTCAGAAGTATTGTAAAAATCCATCCAGTTCATGTATTTGAGCAATTTCCTGAATTTCTCAATTTTGACTTATTTATTATCCTCATGTACTCAGATTCAACAGATTTTTTTATCTTGACAAGTTACAACATTTAACACAAGATCCTGCATGTCATTTTCAGATAGACTATTTACTATTGGTTTTGTGATGTGACTTTTTTCCTAGACTTGTTTATAAATATATTATCAATAACAGTTTCAGATCACTTACATATCCTAGCTGCAAAGTTCACAATAGGAACTAAATTGAATGACAGTGATACTGACTTCAGTAATTGTTCACTGACAGAGCTTTTCAATAAACCCACATTAAAATCACCAGCAACCACTATTTCCTTGTTTTTTTTTTTTTTTTTTTTTTTTTTTTTACTGTGAGATAGGACAACAGAGCTACCATATTTTTATGTAGAGGTTAAAATTTCCTGGAGGTGATCTGTATATAACTAATACTATAGAGGACTTATTATGAACTACTACTTCTGTTGCACAAACTTCTAAGTGACACTCTGAGCAAAATTTATTAATATCAATATTATTGAAATCAAAAGTTTCTAACAAATGTGGCAACTCCTCCTTTCTCCATATTTTCTTTTCTGAAGTAAAAAGCTAACTTGAATCCTGTAACATTTTACAAAAAGGTATGGCCAAACTTTCAGGAAACATTCCTCACACACAAATAAAGAAAAGATGTTATCTGGACATGTGTCCGGAAACGCTTAATTTCCATGTTAGAGCTCATTTTAGTTTCGTCCGTATGTACTGTACTTCCTCGATTCACCGCCAGTTGGCCCAATTGAGGGAAGGTAATGTTGATTTCGGTGCTTGTGTTGACATGCGACTCATTGCTCTACAGTACTAGCATCAAGCACATCAGCACGTAGCATCAACAGGTTAGTGTTCATCACGAACATGGTTTTGCAGTCAGTGCAATGTTTACAAATGCGGGGTTGGCAGATGCCCATTTGATGTATGGATTAGCACGGGGCAATAGCTGTAGCGCGGTACATTTGTATCGAGACAGATTTCCGGAACGAAGGTGTCCCGTCAGGAAGACGTTCGAAGCAATTGATCGGCGTCTTAGGGAGCACGGAACATTCCAGCCTATGACTCGCGACTGGGGAGGACCTAGAACGACGAGGACACCTGCAATGGACGAGGCAATTCTTCGTGCAGTTGACGATAACCCTAATGTCAGCGTCAGGGAAGTTGCTGCTGTACAAGGTAACGTTGACCACTTGAAAAAAGAGACAGCATTGGTCGTATATTTTTTACTATTGCAAAATCGATTTTCTCTCACTGAGTGACCATCTTCAGTGCTATATTGTATAACTTAAATTGGGATGCACTGTTGTCACTAAGCTTACGGCAATCACATAGACTCTATGAGTCTATGTGATTGCCGTAAGCTTAGTGACAACAGTGCATCCCAATTTAAGTTATACAATAAAGCACTGAAGATGGTCACTCAGTGACAGAAAATCGATTTTGCAATAGTAAAAAATATACGACCAATGCTGTCTCTTTTCTCAAGTATACCTGTTATCTGGTCGTAGTGCACAAGACAACATGGAGTCGCCAATCAATAACGTTGACCACGTCACCGTATGGAGAGTGCTACGGGAGAACCAGTTGTTTCCGTACCATGTACAGTGTGTGCAGATACTATCAGCAGCTGATTGGCCTCCACGGGTACACTTCTGCGAATGATTCATCCAACAATGTGTCAATCCTCATTTCAGTGCAAATGCTCTCTTTACGGATGAGGCATCATTCCAACGTGATCAAATTGTAAATTTTCACAATCAACATGTGTGGGCTGACTAGAATCCGCACGCAATTGTGCAATCACGTCATCAACACAGATTTTCTGTGAACGTTGGGGCAGGCATTGTTGGTGATGTCTTGATTGGGCCCCATGTTCTTCCACCTATGCTCAATGGAGCACGTTATCATGATTTCATACGGTATACTCTACCTGTGCTGCTAGAACATGTACCTTTACAAGTACGACACAACATGTGGTTCATGCACGATGGAGCTCCTGCACATTTCAGTCGAAGTGTTCGTACACTTCTCAACAACAGATTCGGTGAGCAAGGGATTGGTAGAGGCGGACCAATTCCATGGCCTCCACGCTCTCCTGACCTCAAACCTCTTGACTTTCATTTATGGGGGCATTTGAAAGCTCTTGTCTACGCAACACCGGTACCAAATGTAGAAACTCTTCATGCTTGTATTGTGGACAGCTGTGATACAATACGCCATTCTCCAGGGCTGCATCAGCACATCAGGGATTCCATGCGACGGAGAGTGGATGCATGTATCCTCGCTAACGGAGGACATTTTGAACATTTCCTGTAACAAAGTGTTTGAAGTCACTCTGGTATGTTCTGTTGCTGTGTGTTTCCATTCCATGATTAATGTGATTTGAAGAGAAATAATAAAATGAGCTCTAACATGGAAAGTAAGCGCTTCCGGACACATGTCCACATATCATATTTTCTTTCTTTGTGTGTGAGGAATGTTTCCTGAAAGTTTGGCCATACCTTTTTGTAACACCCTGTATACCAGTGGTCACATGGTATTCAGACAGGCAGAGTAAATCAACTGGTTTGCTCAACTCTAATTCTATAACACAAATAAGCAACTCATTAAGCTTATCCCTTAGTCCTTGGATATTCTATTGCAATAAGAATAACTGATTTTGTGCACTGGCTGAACTATAACTGGACGAACCAAATTTACCTGTCCATTCTTGATTATCTCTAGTTTCAATCACAGGCTGTCGGCATGGTTGTTTACATTTAAATTTGCTTTCTGGCTGTCTGTTTTATCAATGTGAATGTAATTTTCAGTCTGCCTCCAAACATCTTTTGTTTCTGCGCCCTACCCCAAAGAAACTGCTGTTCTGTCAGTTGTAACCACTGGTACTTTACCAATTATGACAGTGCCCCCTTAAGTTATTTGCAGTTAGCCCAGATAGTTCTCCCTTTTCTTTCATGTTGAGGTGAACGCCATGTTTAGTATAGTCCCACCTGCTGATAGAGTCAACAGGAACCACACTGATATGAGTACCATACCTGATCCAAGCAGCCATTCCACCTCTAAATTAACTCTCCTAATGGAAGAGTTTAAATGGGGCCAGCCATGGCGGCTCAGAGCAGACACAAGCCCAAAAGCAGTATGTCTCGTTGCTGAAGCTTTCTTTGCCAGGTCACTCTCAATTGAACAATAAGGGTTCCTATCTATGCTGTTGCACACCCCACCACTATTACCACAGTGTCTTCCTATGTGAAGACTTTGCAAAGTGAACCTGACCCAGACTTGCACTAGGGTTAAAAAAACTTGTGACCTGGTAACCTCACCATAGTTCATTCTGCAACAATTGACCAACACATCTACCATGTGAACTACCTAACAACAAAACTCTCCTCTTCCTCACAGATTTTTCTGACTTTTTGAAAGTTTGCTGTTTCCTGTCTACTCCTACATCTACTTGTGGCTCATCAGTTCCCAAGTGTGACAACAAAGCAAACCTGTTTCCCACATTCACAACAACACTGTCTGAGAAAGTCCTATGCCTATTTCTTCTATATACTGTCGTCACTTCCCACCTCTCTTTTCCCTTATCGCCCCTTATCCATTGCTGATTTTTACCTAGTTGCGCTTGAAGGGCAGCAATCTTCTCCTCCTGTTGCACTATCTTCCTATCTATACAGCAAATTCCACACAACCAATGATCCATGTTTATTTCCCTAATCCCCACACTGCTACAGTCACCCACAAGAAAAAACTGCAACAACCCTCACACCACACACCAGAACTAACAACCCTACAGCAAGTCATACACTTCTCACTCATGGCAAACAAGTTTTAGCTTCAGTCTAAGTTAAAACAAGAATAACTTCCTAGACTACTCAATTCATATATTAAATTTCTTAGAAATTTTAGTCCTAAAGTTTGGATACTAATTCAAAACTTCGAGAGAAACAAAAACGATTTAAACTGTATTGTTTATATGACAAAACAAAGAGTAAACTGAGAATTGGGCCTCACTGTATAAACCTTTCACTTATTTCAGAACTTTTCACATTGGCTACTTACTAGAAAATCAAATAGATAGCATGTAAGAATAGACTAGCAACACAAACTTTACTTTCTTTCAGTCTTTGGTGATCATTCTTATCATTAGTAGTGTGAAAATAGAGTTTGCAGTTAAATGTGAGAAACAACTTAAATCAGTAATAATATGGTGTTCTCAGACTCTCTCACTATGCATGCACTCATAAGTGGTCACACTTATTAGTATCATACGTACAACATAATAAATTCATACAGACACCCACTTTCTGTCAAACATGGATGCACAATGCTCTTTCTCAGAAGTGAAACACAACTCCTTTTTTTGATGAGATTTGAAGGGTATCTAAGGATAAAATGCTAAGTCAAAGGTTCTCGCTTAAAACATTATGTTTCTCACAAATTGCTATGTTAATGTGCAGGGTCAAGATACGAACTGTCAGCTTTGGCCACTGACTTAATGTTAATGGTTGATGTCATGTCACCTTTTCATGCATATATCCATATTTTTGAACGATTATAATAGTAAAAAACCCTGGTTGTAGTGAAACACTGATCTGTGGTTTTGTATAATATTACTGGAATTTAATAAAAGGTAATTTTATATTTATCACTTTTGCTGGTGGCAAAGCTTCTGAAATGAAGAATGGTGCTTGGAAAATGTTTACGTGTTGATAATGAAATTATATTTCGCCAACCAGCAGCAGATTCCCATCAGACCGACGAGAACGTTGATCGACGACATTGTATAGAATCCAGTGACCGATCTCAAAATTACGCAGTTTGAGTAATTATCTTGCCCGGATGTTGATAGAAAAGATCGGTAAAAGAGATCTCAGGGACGCTGGAATAAAAGATTGATACAGTAAATATCGATTGAACACTAGTAGCGTTCGCCTGTGGCCACCAAACAATTCGTCAGCAACTCTCCTTCGCTGCAGCCTGAAAAATTTCTAAAATGTAACATAATAAATTTAGATTTGTATTGTGGCGCCAATGAGATCGACACCAGTATCGATCTGAGTATCGTCTTTGAACTAAGCTAAACATTATCTTTGTGCAGTTCCGCCATCCAGTTCTTTGTAAGCCTTACTTGTGTAAAGAGGTGAATAATTGAACTCCTGATTATAAGGTGTTGTTTGGTGTAACTGACCCGAGTATTCACCTCATTGGTAACCCCGAGTTGTAACGTCTTCCATTTTCGCCGTTTTACTGTATCCGGGGCCTCCGCGTCGTTTATTTTCGCGTGTATTACATAAACAGAACATTCGAACAATGGCTTTGGCCCAACGACTAACGCCGGATTTTGTGATCGGCATGTATCGTGTTGCGGGCGATGTACACTCGCCAGGACTGCAACACGTTGCCTCTCACTCGACGATTACGCCCATTTCGCCTGACGTTTTCGTGCCTGCAACAATAAGTGAGGTTAGGAGTATGCATGACTCCGACTATCAGACGCCTTTGTTCCTACCACATGTGCCCTCCCTCAACGATGGTACAGGTACCTCTTACGGATCTCCATGGAGTCCGGGATCAATGTCTATTTCTGCAAATGCTTCGTTGGATAACCTACCACCACCAGGACAATGGTTTGCCACGCCGCAATCCGTGCAGTACCACGCAGATTCCTGCCACTTGACCAGAACGGCTTTGTTCACAGGTCAACCTCCTCAGCATCCGACCACGCCCGCGCCTGCCTCGGTTCAGCATCAGCACATGCCTTCCTGCTTCAATACCTCGGCCTGCAACAGGAACAATAGCTTGTTATCTGTGCCTGACCTCCATCTCTGTCCTACTGCTATGCCTCAGTGTTTTGTGCCACGACGTTCACCTTATCCGCACACCATTTTGAGTGGAGTGACTATGAACAGTGAACATTCACACATTCCACCCGACGTTCGACATCACTTTCCTCACTGTGCTTCTGGACAGTCTGCAACTCTGCAGCCTCCCTGCAACACAGGTGGCTCCGACTCTGATCGTATGTCGCGGACTGGCACGCGTTTTCAAACTTTGAACTTTTTCTCACCTGTCGCCCCCACGCCGGCTCCAATCGAGCTTCCGCTACCGTTCTCGGCCATCTCGGTGCCTCATCCGCGTCGCTCTTCCGCGACACATCAATCCGAACGCACCCGCAACGTGTCGAACTTGCGCAACCGCAATCGACACATTACGGTGTCTCACCCACGTCGGCCATCCGCGTCGCGACAGATCGCGCTCAACCTCAACGCGTCTCCTTCACGCTGCAACCTGACAACCTGTCGTCGCCACATACCCTGGAGACACACTTTCCTAGAATACTGCAGCAACAGCAGCTCGTTTCAGGCAGTGCCACGACGAATTCTACTCAACCTGTTCTTCCAAATGTTCTACAAACGCTTACCGAGGCTGCCGCCGTTCCATCCCGACAGGGCAACAACCTGGTTCAAAATTGTGTATGAAGTGTTCGACCATTTCTAACTCGACGAATCAACCAGATTTCTGTGCCTTATCACCCACCTGCACGACCAGGAGGACTTGATTGCTGACCTGGTCGATGCCCCGGACTCAGCTACCTGGTACACTCTAGCCAAAAAGACAGTTCTACATCGGCTTACGCGTTCAACTGAGACAATACGGCAAGTGCTCCACGTCGAGCAACTAGGCAACGACAAACCTTCAGAACTCTGGAGACGGCTACAGGCCCTGGTCAGCGATGATTTACTCTCTGACACAGCTCTCCTTGCCATCTAGTCAGATAAACTACCTCCTCACATCCGCTTTGCTCTGGCTCAGAGGTCTCCCGAACCTGTCGAGCAACGAATGACAATTGCTGACAAACTACATGATGCATCACTGCTCTAATTCGCCAGCCACTGCCTACCTGGCAAGTCTCAGGTTCAGTATCCTCGTCCCGCGGCCGGACGCGGCCGGGGCCGCACTGTACCGACTGTTTCGCTCGCTCCAGGACGCAGTAAACAAGCAGCTGAGACGTCACTGGCTCCACCCTCGGTCACGCCCCCTCCTGCAACCGAACCGGCTGCGGCCACTAGACCTCAACCACCGCCTCTGGCAACGAACTTTCCGCAGGAAATGCAACCGCACTACCCATACTGTTACTTCCACACACGGTTTGGTGAGGCAGCACGGAACTGCAGACCACCCTGCTACTTCCCAAACGCCAACCGCAGGTATGTTCAGGTGCCGCCTCGTGCGCACAACATGACAGGCACCTCCCAGTGCTCCATTCTGTCTGGGAACGACCGGATAATTGTGGACGACTAAACATTAAAGACATTTCATCGGGATACCTTTTCCTAGTGGACACAGGCGCTGATGTTTCACTGCAGCCCACGTCCTTAGCGCCGTCGAACATCCGCCCTCATCATACTTCACTGCATGCCGTGAATTCAACTAAACTACAATGCTTGGGTACAACCTCACATGTCGTCTTACTCTCCACAAACTGCTCTCCGATGTAGCAAAGGAATTACAGACACTAGAGCAAGGACAAAGCAAAGTCAGTAAGTGCGCCAAATCTGCTAGCAACCCCAGCAATCGAGCTTCCGTTTGTCCACCTCGCACTACCCTGCGCAACTGTGCTATCAAGAATGCCATAACGTGTACTGACAGTTCTGCAGGGCCACACCCTCCTAACACGGCAGCGTAGGACACTCGGTCAGACACAAGTGTGCATACATGACAAGTGTCACATGTTCCCAAACTGACAGCTCCTACCCCACTCTCACAGACAGCACCTCAAACAACGCTACTTCGGCTCCTGTGTGCCACCGTGCGACCGCCACTGACAACACAAACAGTGCACTCGTGCCAAACATTTCGCCCGCAACCTTGCTGCCACAGGCCGCGCCCTCGGACAATGGACTCACTAATGCTTCACAAACTCTACCGAGCTCACTCGACCACGGTGCCACTGCTTCAGGCCGGCGGCCATCTTGTCACGTTGACTCCTGGGACACTTCACTGCCTTGGCTCCCGTCTGATCCACCAAGTGGCTCTGAACACCAAGACCACGCCTCGCCTGCCTCACCCACCACACATTGTAAACAAACCACATCCCATGTCGCCGGCAACATTTCCGTCGTCACCAACGGCACGGTTCACAAGCTTCACCTTACGCCAGCCCCTCGATCTCCAGTAAACCACGTCGACTTTGTCCCGAGCACCTCTCCGACCTTAAAAAACTGATTTCTGAACTACTAAGCTCCGGCGTCATTGAATCCTCTGCCAGTAGCTGGTCTACGCCTATACACATGACACCCAAGAAAGACAGGTCATGGCGCATGTGTGGAGACTACCGTCGACTAAACGCACGAACAATTATGGACACCTACCCCATACCCAACCTTACCGACTTTAACAGTTCCCTCACAGGTGCGACCATGTTCTCTGTCATTGATTGCAAACAGGCCTACTACCAGATCCCCATGGCACCTGAAGACATCGAGAAGACAGCAATCACCACCCCGATCGGGTTATTTCAGTTTCAATTCATGCCCTTCGGTCTGAAAAACGCAACCCAGACCTGGCAACGCTTCATCAATGAAGTGCTATTCGACCTAAAATTCTGCTTTGCATATCTTGATGACATTCTTGTGTTCAGCTCCTCCATCGAGGACAACGTTCGACATGTACAAACTGTTATGAACACCCTCGCAGCAGCAGGCATTGAGACCAACAAGGACAAATTGCAGCTACATCAACTCGCTGTCACTTTTCTTGGTTTTTGGGTCTCTGTAGACGGCATTTCACCAGCCCCTGAGAAAGTACAAACAATACCAAACCTACCCAGACCTTCGTCATTCAAAGATCTCCAGCGCTTTCTGGGGACAGTTAATTATTATCGCCAACATCTACCTCAGGCTGCGGAGATTCAGGCTCCACAGACGGATGACTTGGCAGGCACCAAGACTTCTGGATCTCGGCCTGTTCCATGGACCCCTGCTATGACTGCCTCTTTCACTGCCCTCAAAAATCTTCTTGCCAAGGCCTGCACCATCGCGCATCCTCATCCCAATATGCAGCTTTTCATCACCACAGACATGAGCGATACAGCCATCGCCGCTGTCCTTAGCCAGACAGTCGACGGCCAAACTTCGCCTCTGCAGTTCTTCTCACGCAAGCTCACCAATGCACAACGGAAATATTCCACGTTTGACAGGGAGTTGCTTACAGTCTACGAAGCGATCAAGCATTTTAATACTGACGTTGAGGGACGCCCTTTCTGTTTTAACAGACCACAAACCCCTGGCTGCGGCCATTACAAACCTATCAGCTGACCCGCTTCCTCGTTGCTTCAGATACACAGACTTCAAATCTCAGTTCACCACTGATGTCAGACACATAAAGGGTGCTGACAATATAGCTGCTAATTTCCTTTCACGAGTCGACGCCGTTCATTCGCTGTTAGACCTCTCTGAACTGCCTAACCTCCAACTCTCCGACGAGGACACACAAAACCTGATTTCAGACTCTACCTCTTCACTACACTTCGTCCGCACCACCTTCATGGGCATATCTGGTGAGATCTGGTGCAACAAAAGTACGGGCACGTTACGCCCCCTCATCCCAACCACGCTCCGTCGAGCTGTCTTCGACGCACTGCATAATTTAGCCCACCCCAGTGTTCATGAGTCCACCCGCCTCGTAGTGGAGCACTTTGTGTGGAGAAATGTCAACAAGGACTGCCAGCAATGGGCACGCTCCTGCGTTGTGTGCCAACACTGCAAAGTACAGAAGCACACTTCACCCACCCTCGGCGCCTTTTCAATCCCTCCTGGGCGTTTTCAGCATATTCATATTGAAATTGTCGGCCCTCTCCCCCCTCTAACGGCTTTCGTTATGTTCTCTCATCTATCGACTGAACAACTCGCTGGGTCGAGGCTGTCCCCCTCCCCAATATCACAGCAAAAACTGTTGCTTGAGCTTTTGTCGAATCATGGGTATCGCGTTTCGGATGTCTAGCTATCATTACGACTGATCAGGGCAGACAATTTGAGTCGGCCCTGTTCAACGAGATTTGTAACATTTGCGGCATCCAGCGCATCCATTCCACAACATATCACCCGCAAAGTAACGGGCTAGTTGAGCGCTGGCACCGCACTTTCAAAGTGGCTCTTAGATGCCACGACTCTTTTTGGACGGAGGCCCTTCCCCTTGTGCTACTCGCCATTCGTGCGATCTATAAGAAAGACCTCAAAGGCATACTAGCCGAGTTTGTATATGGCCAGAACATTGTTCTCCCTGGCGAACTTGTGTGCCCTTCCGCTTCTCTCCCTCAGTCTGACTTACCTTCCTTCGTGGACTGCATCAGACGCCACTTCATCAACCTCCACATCCCTCCACCCGCCAGCCTTTCCCGCCCTAAGATGCACGTCCCAAAATCTCTGGACAATTGCGAGTACGTCATGCTCTGAGATGACACTGTCCGTGCTCCCCTCCAACCTCCATATACTGGCCCGTACCGAGTTCTCCAGCGCTCAGCCAACACCTATGACGTCCAGATAAAAGATTCAGTAGTTACAGTCTCTCTCAACATACTTAAGCCTGCTCATGTCAAGCCAACCTCTATACCCCTTCAGGCCACGAGCACACCACTCACTGCCATGGCTCACGATGCTCTGACCACTCCCTCCAGGTCAGACTTCCACACACAATTGAGTGACCTCCAGCTTCATTCGTCGAGCTCTCCTCTGACCTCGGTCCCTACTCCGGTCTCACGCACTCCGTCGAGTGACCCCATGCTCCCCACATCGAGCTTACCTACAATCACGCCCTCACCGCCTGGCCCTTCGCCCGTCGTTGACCTGGACATGCTTCATGTGTTCGCCATGCCCACCGGAAACATCGTCGTCGTCACTCCATCCCACCCGCAAACCACCGGCCTCCCTGTTGCTGCATGACCAGCACGCCCAGTACGACGCCCGGCGCGCTTCAACGACTTCCAGGTTTGGTGGCCGAACCTTCCTTCACGACATCTACCAACACAGCTCCCCAACGATGCTGTCAAGCTGACCGTGGTCTGGCTCCCACAGACCACCCCAGCCGACGCCATAGTCAGCTCCCCCTCCCCCCCGGCCTCTCAAGAGTACTCCATACTGTAGGGGGGGGGGAAGCTATGTGGCGCCGATGAGATCGACACCAGTATCGATATGAGTATCATCTTTGAACTAAGCTAAACATTATCTTTGTGCAGTTCTGCCATCTGGTCCTTTGTAAACCTTACTTGTGTAAAGAGGTAAATGAACTCCTGATTATAAGGTGTTGTTTGGTGTAACTGACCTGAGCATTCGCCTCAGTATTAATGGAATAGGAAAGTAGGTTCTTAATTCAAACGTGGCTTTTGTAATTAAATTAGCGTATTTATTTAGCCAGAAGTTACAGACACGAGAACGACACATTTTGTGAAACAGCCATCGAAAACAAATGAGAGAGAGAGAGAGAGCTCACAGCTGCTGCTTTCATATAATCAAAAAACAAATTATGGAGGTTGCCTTCAACTTGCTTTACAGTTTCGATACATAAACATTTGTCTGGAACATTCTTTATCGGAACAGCAAACAAATATATTCCTTACATTAAATCGTGACCTTTTCTCCTTATTTCACATATTTATTTACACAGAGAAAATTTATTCATAATATATTTTAGACTTAATTGAAAGATTGGGTCATATTTTATTAATTATTCAAAAAAGGAACATTTCATTGCCCCCTTGAACACTTGTTTCTTATTTTGTCTCTAAAAATACAAAACAAGGGTTCAACTGTGATAAGATTAGTATATCATATTCCAACAGAATCATTAACAAAATACATTGTCCATTTGGTAGTTCTTTTAGAGAAAATGTTTGGTACATACTCTTTACTCTCTTTTTGTGTACCTGTTTTTGATAGTTTGTTCAAATACATTTCTCTTTTAGAAAATGCTCATAAACTTTCAGTAAATATACATAAAACAGTACTACAGACATTAAGTTCTGTCTGAGTTTGTTACCTCTTTTTCATTTTCACTGATTTTTTTTAATAAGAATCTTGTCGGGTTTGTCTGTAACTACAAAACACATGCGGCACTTCCAATTGACATCTCACACTTTCTCGATTTGGCACACTCTGTTGAGGAGGTGGGACTGTCGGCTAGTGTTACCTCTGACGACGATTCCAGGAACCCACTGTCCAGGCAGATGCCTTCATAGCTGGTATGTGTGCAAACGGCTCTGGCGGCTGGCCACACCCCCACTCATGCTTGCTCCATACACGTGACGACCAGCTGCAGCTGTTGATACATGAAAATCAAAGCAAAGCAGCATCAGCTCTACAAAAATTAGTTCAATATCACAGAACTGTCCTAGGGAAAAATTTGATTAGTACAATAGATTTCACTTTCATTATTGTCTTCCTCATGTATTGTTTTGTGGTCCAGGCCTACCTTTAAGGAACTTTATTTCTCACTAGTTTGTAGTTGGCACCACTGTCTACATATCATGGCGTATTCGCAAACCAAGTGAGTTGAGTTCTTGACCGCTGAGTTGCTCGACAAACAGTACTCGTTTGTGCTTTTTTCTTTTTTGTATTCTCTACAGGCATTTCGAGAAAGTCTCTGCAGTTTCTGCTTAGAATTGTTAAAGAAACTTTTTCAGTCAGTGTATAATTGCAGTTTGTGTGCAGCGACAATTAGGCACGCTTTCACATGTTTATGTATTGACAAAGGCTGTTTTTTACTTGTCCATTACCTCGCCAATGCAATAATACCATTTATAATTTCATGAAGCCACTTTTGTGTGCGGATACATGCATAAATGAGTGCATACACATCAAAGACAAGTCATGTGCACCGGACTTCTCACTGCCTTGGCTGGCGTGCAGTTCACAGTGGTGAGTTTGACACAGGAACTGTTCACTTTATGTAACTCTTGTTTACTTTATACATTTTGGATTCCCAATGTCGCTCGCTTGAGTGTCCTATTGTGACCATTGTCCACCAATCACGTTGCAATCTTCATTTATAAAAACACTCAGAAATAAATGAGTCCCTTTTTCTTATCCACACCAGTCTGTTCGTTCCCTGGATCGCATTTACTTCTTGTACAAATTAACTGCCACAGTTTTTACATTTGTCTTTCATATAAGTGGCGTACTTTACATGAATAATCCTTTACTTCCCGCTTGTTATATTTCATAGATTGAGTACCATTACCTAGGTTATCGTCATGTTACCATGTACCCATGAAATAATCCCATTCTAGATACGGATCAGCAACAAGCAAAGCACAAACAAAATCCAAACAACACAGACCGCGATCACGAAATTAACACGTCTCTGAAATCACATGTAGCAAAAATCTAAACTCCTGCTCCACATAAACTCATATAATTCATGGTCTCACATCATTTAACATATAATGGATCATGCTGATGAAATTGAGACAGTACAGCTTTGCATAGCAATCCTCTAATTCAAAACAGCAATCATATCAACTTACATGAAATAGATAAGCAAGAGATTAGCATACACATAAATATTCACATACAAAGTAAAATATCAGTCCAGTAGCACCATGTACTAGCTTCTGCTTGACTTATATACTAGAAATGCTATCTTTCATGCTGCTTACATACTAATATTTACAGTTTGAGTATAGTTATTATATGGCCTGTACGTCTTTGTTTCAATAAATGATCAGCTCAGTTTAGTGTACCCTACATAGAGCAAATGTGACCAGAGAACACACTCTGTTTACGTACAGTTCACTATCAGGTTTAACTAATTGTCCTTTACTTGGTAGTATCCTATGTATAAGTGCATCACATATTTATTCCATAGAAATTAAATTTGGAAAAAAAGATGTTTACTGCAAGATAACTAGTTCACTGAATATTACTGTCTCTTGTCCTATATACACTCAGTTGCAGGTAATAGTTCATATGTTTATGTTTGTACTAGGAAACAAATTATGAAAACATAACTTCAGTTCTCATTTGACCCTTTTTCATCACTTTCCCTTATCCTATACTTTAAATGATCTATACAGAAATATATTCCATAATAAACTTGACAGACTTCTAGACTTCATATAACTAAAGCTGAAAATAATTTTTTTACATACAAAATACTCAGTCCTCATTTTCACATTTCAACATAAGCATACTTTTGTAAATACACACAGAAAAACCTCCTAACTACTACTTATATTCTGCAAATACTTAAAACTAAAACATAATTATAGCTTCTACTGTCAAACAAATATCAGCAGTTTTGTCATCTTCTAATGCTATATGTATATACATACACCATTGGTAATATTTATATCCATTAGTTTTAGTACACTAGTACATATTCTTCCTTGTGCAATAGACTTTAATAGTATGACTGGCTCAGCATAAAGCTTTAAGGAGTGTATATATTTATCATACAGAGTGGTAGATAAAATATAAAAGACAATATACTTTGGCATCTATGAAAATATCCTTACTGAACATATTTCTTCAAATCCTTTTCATACAGAGTGGTAGATAAAATATAAAAGACAATATACTTTGGTATCTGTGAAAATATCCTTACTGAACATATTTCTTCAAGTCCTTTTGGTGATAAAGTCCTTTAACTTTCAGCAATTCAGGATAGGCCAATAGGTAACTTCCTTCATGAGGTATACGGATAATCTTATATGGACCATACATTAGTTGATATTTCTTGTTTTTTCTTAATGAAAGAGAAGAGTTAGGGTGTGTTCTGAACAAGATATTATCTCCCATTTTGAATTCTTGCATCTTTCCCAGTTTCTTATCATAAGATGTTTTTCTCAAAGCAGCTGCTGAACTAGGAGCGAACAAAGCTTGCCTAAATCTTTCCTCATGTGACAATTTACTCTCTGTAAACTGGGGAAGACGATTCATCCATTTATTTCTCTCAGGTGTATCAAACATGAGCGAGTCTGGCGTTTGCTGTGTGGAAGTGTGTGGCAAGTTGTTTACCACTTGCTCAAATGGCGTAACGAATTCAACTCATTTGCTTTGCTTGTGAGGTACAAACATTCTAATGAAGTGGTTGAATTCGAGAAAAATCCGTCAGTAGGATTTGATTCGTGATGAAAATTACTTATTAAAATCTGCTTGATGCCACTTTCTAGCAAAAAACTTTTCCATTTTGTGCCAATGAAATTTGATGCATTATCAGATAATATGGCATCTGGTTTTCCGAATCTCGGAATATAATGTTCCTTAATCCGTTTGATTATGGGTGCTGCAGTGGTGGACTTCGTGGTATACAGTCACACATATTTTGAAAATAAGTCGTACAAGGCGACCAAGTATTTTACTCCACCTCATCCTCGTGGATAAAGACCAGATACGTCGTTCGAAATAGTTTATCCAGGTTTATGAATCAGTATAGGATGCAGAGCTACTTTGCTAGAAAGATTAGATGGTTTACTTTTCTGACACAATGTACACATGCGTAACAAACGACGCACGCACCAGTGCAAATTTGGAATGTGACAGTACTATGCTATCTTTCGTTTGCATTTCTCGACACCAAAGTGCTCCATGTTATATGTATAACATGTTCTTTAGCTCTGTCTGGGATGCAAACACACCAGGAATCGGGTTAGTTTCTTTGTCTGTGAAACAATACATTATCGCACACTTGGTAGTACTGTGACAAAAAGCCAAGCACTTTACTTTCGCCCATTTTGTATCTGCATCCTGTAGTGTCTCTATATTTCTGCACATTTCTAGATCATACTGTTTATCTTTCATTAAATGTACCTTGAAATGCGACATTTGTTCTATAAGATCCGAATACTCCGGCAATCCTTGCGGAAGCCTGGATAGAACATCCAGTACCACATTGCCCTTGCCACTGATGTGGCCTACTTCGTACTCCTGTAATAGGAGAGTCCATCTGGCTAGTCGCTGATGTAACAACTTACACGTCAGCAGAAAACTCAAGGCTTTATGGTCACAATATACTTTGATATGTTTACCATGAATATAGTAGTCGAACTTTTTAAGGGACCAAATCACAGCTAATGCCTCTAATTCTGTGGCTGAGTACGATCTTTCACATTCCGTGAGCTCGCGGCTTGCAAGATGATCACCTTCATTTTGCTTTTCCCCTCGACGTCGTCTTCCTGAAACAGACACGCCCCCAAACCGGAACATGACGCGCCAGTCGCGACACAGAAATTCTTCTGCATGTTCGGGAGGTGCAAGATATTTGACTTTACCAGTCCCTGTTTAATTCTGTTAAATGCCTCCTGGCATTTGTCGGACCAGTGCCATACCACATTCTTCTTAATCAGTTCAGCAAATCAGGATCGATCATAGACTGATCGGGCACGAACTTTCTGAAGAAAGAAGCGAAGCCGAAAAACGCCTTTAACTGCTTCTTAGTTGAAGGAGGAGGAAAATTTTCTATGGCCTTAATCTTTTCGTGGTCAGTCAAAGTTCCTGATGGCGAAATGATGTGCCCAAAGAACCTGATCTGATTCCTCGCAAATTAAGACTTGTTCAAGTTGGCAGTAACTCCGTACTCAGAAAATTTATTGAGCACCTTGTCCAACAAAGACAGGTGTTCCTGCCAGGTAGCTGTTGCTATTAGCAAATCGTCCACATAGTGTGAACTGGTATAACAGTAAGGGTCCGAAAAGTGTATATATTGCTGAAGTAAATACTCTGGTACTGACATTCAGACCGAAGGGAAGCACTCGAAATTGGTACAGTCTTCCGGCGAAGATAAAAGTGGTGTATTTCCGCTAGTCTTCTGAGAGCGCCACTTGCCATAACGGGCAGCGGAGTCTATCGATGACAGATACCGAACTCCATGGAATTTCTGTAGCTGCTCCTCTAAAACTTCCGGCCTGCTTCTTAGTGGAACAATTATTTTGTTGATAGATCGTGCATCAAGAACAAGGCGCACCCCTGCACCAGCCTTGTCCACAGCTAATAACGGGCTGCTGTATGGCGAAAGGGAAGGCTCTATATCACGCCACTGTATCATCTTCTGAAGCTCCTGTTTGACAGCCACCCTTTTGGACCACGGGACGGAGTAAGCTGCTTGGCAGTAAGTTTTATGCGGTAGGACTTCCATCCGGTAAACATAATAACATAATGCTTAATCACATCAGACTTTAATGAAAATACCTGGACGTATTTCTCGAGTAATATACATAATTCCATTTTCTGTTCATCCGATAAGGTTTTCGCTTCATCTGATTTGCATCGTATGAGTGAAGAATCTATTTCGTTTTGCCCACTGTTCTTTAGTTCAGGTACAAGCTCCATATACTGAGAATGGTCTTGCAACCACTGCACTCTATTCTCAGCACAGTCTTCTGCGTTTCGCTTTTGTCTTTATCAGATTGAAAAGAAACTGCTCGCCTCCATTTCCCATGCAGGAGGTCGATCTTTGCGTTCCGTTTCCGCATGAATTCCATGCCTACGAGACAGGACACGGTTAAATTTTTCACGGCGGAAACGAGGATTGATCCGCTCCGTTCTCGAATTCTAAACCTATCCGTACCTGCAACGTAACAGTCTGGCCTCTGGCACTAATAGCACCAGATACCACGCAGTTTTGAGCTGGCAAAGTCGAAATCTTTACAGACTGCGCTATTTTCTTAAAGAAATTATCTTTTATCACATTTACGCTTGCACCGGTATCTAAAATCAATGTCGTGTGAATACCTCCCACAAATGCTTGAACAGCGGCTTGTACGTACTCCGAGGGGTCTTCAGTATTATTGTCTACATCATTAAATAAATATTGACGGATGTCAGTCTCATCGCTATATCGGAGCATGTTTATATGTTCATTCAAACTATTGCCCCATTTCCATCCCGCGACTGGCATCCGGGAGCTCGATACAGTCGCGTTTAGTTTGACGCACCCGATGTTTGTCGTCAGTGGCGCTTCAACCACCTCAACATCCGGACGTTCTGATTACAGTTATTCCTATTTTGGTTTACAGGCGTACCTTGGTCTTGATTATTTTGCGACCACTGATTATTGTGGTCTTGATTCCTGTTGTTGTTTTGTCCGTTCCCGTTTCGGTTATTTTGATAACTGGGATGGTACCGATTACTATTTCGTCTCTGCCTTTGAAAGAATGCCTGTCCACTTTGCCGTTCTGATGCGCGTATCCAGTTTGCGAAGTTCCGCCATTACTTCACGACCCGCCGTTACCGCTATTATTGTGGCCATGCACGTTCGTATTCACGGACTGCGAGCCATTGTTGCCAGTGCTGCTTTCCACATCTTCTTTTATTGGGTCCATGGTATCGAGCACTGACAAAAAGTGTTCTAGGTCAAAATCAGGGACTGTTGTTAACTTTTCCCTTATATGCAGAGGCAATTTTATCTTTAAGATGCGCAATACATCTTTGTGCGTGACTGGCTCGCCCAGTATCTCGTTAAATTAATGTATTTTTCGAAATACTTCCTAAGTCCACCCTGATTTGGGCTGTAAATTCCTGGGCTGAATACCTGTTTTCTAAAGTGTTGTTGTATGCCCACTGACAAGTGCTTAGCCAGAAAAGCCTTTCCAAGTCGTTCATAGTGTATACAGTTCTCTGCAGCTTCAGTAGCCCATAAAGCACCGTATCCTTGTATATGTGAGGCAACGAATTGTATTTTCTGCCTCTCATTCCATGACCTAGGCAATACGTTGTGGAATGAACGTATAAAAACTACGACATGGATTTGTCTTTTCTCTGGGATAAAGACCCGAAATTGTCTGTGTTTCAACAGGCTTTCTTTCTGGAAGATCTCTGTTAAGGCTGCACCTTCTCCCATCTCATCAACCGTTTGTTGTACAGCAGGGTTTACAGGCTGTTGCGGTTCAAAGTATTGTAGCGGCACCACAGTTTAGGATAGGGAAAGTTAGTTTTGTATGATATTCTGAACACAAGTTACAGCTAGGTGCGGGTCGGATTGCAGTGAGTTACACATACCAGCAGTTGCGAAGGCAAATAGAGGCCACAGGGGTGTATAACTGCCAGAGAGGGCACACACAGCAGTTTTCATGGCGCAAGTCACAGGCAGAATGGGGCCACTGGCCAACCCAGCGTGTTATGGGTACCTGACACGAAGTGGCACACTTGGCAAAACAGAGGCGCGCAGCTGAGTATAAGTAGGTGCCGTTTCCTAACGAGATTCATTCAAGTGTGGCAGCTCTCCCAGACGGCGAGGCGTGTCACACCACTGGTTACACACAGCAACAGATGGGGCGCCAGTGTCCCAGTCCACAGCGGGTCGCTGGTTCGACCCTCTGAGGCCGACGCGGGGTCCACAGCCAGCCAACGGTGGGCCACTCTTCGGCTCGCTACTGTGGGCAGTCGTCTTGGCTCCCGACACATGCCGGAGAGATCCTGAGGCAAGGGCCACAGATTCGGACACCGTATCGCGGGCGCTTTTTGGCGCCGCAACTCGGACCACACTGGCGAGGACGCACGATGCGGGCATCTTGTGGTTGTCAGCTGGATACGTGGCAGCTCCTGGCAGAGCAGCGCTAAGACATCGAGGATGGTGGCCACTGAGTCCGAACTATGCAGCTGGCCAAGATCGTCTCAACACAGTATTGCATTGCCCGGGCCGCTGGGGTGCTTCCTCAGCATTGTGGGGCCCTGTGATGCAGACCGAGGTGAACGGAGCACTGTAGTGGAAATTAATAAATCATTTGGAAAGTTCTCACCGAGTTTCAATATGGCTCTTCCCGGCAACCACCCACTACATTTGGCGTCTCCCTACTACATTTGGTGGCAGAATAGTGGACGTCATCTGTACAGTATGACATTCGAGCCCACCGCCCGCATTACATTCACAAGATGTCGTGAGTTTTGACCAATTTTCTTTTGAGTGTTGGACGATTTCTTGCCCTTTTTTGTTTTTACGACTATAGCTCCTGGCAAGCCACATTTTAGGTGTTTTGCGTGGGCATAGTATTTTTTGTTGTTGGAGTAAGTGTTAGTGTATTTGGGGCAGTAAGATTTTTTTTGTGGCATTTAATTACTTTTGTATTGGTTTGAGTATGATGTTACCGCGTATGATGATACTGAAGTGTAGGAAGTCAGGTTATTCTGGTACTTAAATGTTTTGTTTCGGGACTAACTGGGAACGAAGGCAACACAATGGCAGAGTCAAGGACACAAGGTGCATCGGAATCAGAAGTGGTGCAGATTTTGATGGAAAAGATAGCACAATTGATAGCAGACAATACACAGTTGAGAAGTGAATTAACATGACACGAAAGAACTTGCCCCCCTTCTAACAGCCGTTACCGCAAGTCTCTAGAGGAATGGAAGGTTCCAAATGATTGGAAAAGAGCACAGGTAGTCCCAGTCTTCAAGAAGGGTCGTCGAGCAGATGCGCAAAACTATAGACGTATATCTCTGACGTCGATCTGTTGTAGAATGTTAGAACATGTTTTTTGCTTGCGTATCGTGTCGTTTCTGGAAACCCAAAATCTCCTCTGTAGGACACAACATGGATTCCGGAAACAGCGATCGTGTGAGACCCAACTCGCTTTATTTGTTCATGAGACCAAGAAAATATTAGATACAGGCTCCCAGGTAGATGCTATTTTCCTTGACTTCTGGAAGGCGTTCGATACAGTTCCGCACTGTTACCTGATAAACAAAGTAAGAGCCTACGGAATATCAGACGAGCTGTGTGGCTGGATTGAAGAGTTTTTAGCAAACATAATACAGCATGCTGTTCTCAATGGAGAGATGTCTGCATAAGTTAAAGTAACCTCTGGCGTGCCACAGGGGAGTGTTATGGGACCATTGCTTTTCACAATATATAATAAATGACCTAGAAGATAGCGTCGGAAGTTCCATGCAGCTTTTCGCGGATGATGCTGCAGTATACAGAGAAGTTGCAGCATTAGGAAATTGTAGCGAAATGCAGGAAGATCTGCAGCGGATAGGCACTTGGTGCAGGGAGTGGCAACTGACCCTTAACATAGACAAATGTAATGTATTGCGAATACATAGAAAGAAGGATCCTTTATTGTATGATTATATGATAGCAGAACAAACACTGGTAGCAGTTACTTCTGTAAAATATCTGGGAGTTTGCGTGCGGAACGATTTGAAGTGGAATGATCATATAAAATTAATTGTTGGTAAGGCGGGTACCAGGTTGAGATTCATTGGGAGAATCCTTAGAAAATGTAGTTCATCAACAAAGGAGGTGGCTTACAAAACACTCGTTCGACCTATACTTGTGTATTGCTCATCAGTGTGGGATCCGTACCAGATCCGGTTGACAGAGGAGATGGAGAAGATCCAAATGCACTATGTAGGGGCTCCTATTTCCCAGCACAAAGGATGTGAATGAATCGAGCATTATGATCGGATCTTATTGAATTTACCCGCCGAATTACTGATGCCGCCGGTATCAAAGCACCATCCATCTGTTCTTTATTTCTGGAGACAGGACTTTCAGCGGTAAAATTATTTTGCACATATCGCTAAATTGCATTGACAGTTATACCCACAAAGTTGTCTACAGGTCATCAAATATTTACGAGACTCACAAGAATATTGGAAGCCAGGAAGATATTTACCAGTGTAATTATAATTAAATATTATAATTGGTGCTACAGTATGACACCGATCGATGTGCAGGTAATGTCTCCTCTTGACGACTGTGCTTCTGGAGCGAATCTCAGTATCTATGTGCTGAATCTGTATGTCCCTCACGATAGGACACACAGTCATCCTCAGCGGATCCAAGTCGCTCTCAGAACTGTTCTACAAACTTGGGATCGTTTCCCCTCGGCACAAACGCATTACTGTTTCTGCTCCGAACCCGCTTCCTTGCTTGCTCGCTTTTCTACGCACATCTCCAGACTCGAGGATTACAAGAACACACGTATTTTCGCATGGGAGCCGTCCATGAGGCATGCATAGACACAGACGTAAGAAAACAGTGCAAACGCTCTCTGATTGTGGAGGTGACTGGACACAGTCGAGTACAGTGTTATATTACGCCTCCCGATCAGTGCATCTGGGCTAGGTGTTGGAAGCTGTGCTAAGTTTACAGGCAATTTTAGAACACAGAACGATATTTTCTGTCATGACCGCATGGATAGATCTGACATAAAAACGATAGAATTGCAAAGAATGACATGGGAATAGGTATATGGTAAATAGACCGAATATACACCAAAATGCGCTGAAATTGAGGAAGTACTTGCGTATCTTCTGGTTCGCGCCGAACCATTTGTATATGGGAACAAGTATGCAGCAACAAAAGGAATCTGTGAAAACGTCGATATCGAAACGAAGGGAATCAGGGTGGCAGTCAGTTTTTTTTCGGTCGAGGCAGCGTTATACTGTATGTCTATTGAGGTACCAGTGATACATGGGAGTTGACTACTGTATTGATGCTTTTCAGGATGACAGGAAACCATTCACCTCTAAACTTACTTGCATCTGCGTTAAAGGATAACAGGGACTGGAAGGGGTGATCGATTGAAATGGAGCAGTAACGAATTACGATTTAATGGTTGACTGATGCGTTCTAGAGGAGGAGAAGTTGCTGCAGGTTAATTTTTCCAGTGTTCTGTCCAGATGCATCAGTCGCGTGATATAGCCTGCGTTCTACTCGCATACAGCCTCGAGTTCTGTATGTGGTTTAAAGCACTGCCTACTTGCGATCGTTAACGGTAAACCTGTAGGTCGTCAGAGGACTTCCATTTGTGTGATGAAACTTGACACATTCCTCTAAACGAACTTTCATTTATGCGATGTACTCCATCCCCTGTGTCGCATCTTGGGTGTAAAATCGAGACTTCAGCGTCATAACTAAGTTAGTGATAGTAGCTTCTGAGGCACTGTAATCCCCACGTATACAATTGCCCAACAGATTTTCTGTTTACAGAGTTAGTGACGGAATGAATTGTAATTTTCACATGTCGGACGCTGCTGCTACGTGTTTATCTGTTTCCTTGTAGGAGATATCCCCCACTACTAACAATCATTTTATATAGGCCTGATGCAGGCATCATATAATTCCTGAACCGTGATCGGATGTGAACAGTGGACACTATACGTCTCCAGAAAGCTATATTTTGCTCGTATCATGCAGAGCAAATGTTTTACGAAAGTAGTTTTTTTCGTTTTACGGTTTGATAACATAGTTTATCATAGAGAAACCGGGAAGAAGGATGTATGTCATGTGCTTGAAATATATTTCTCACAATGGAATATTAACAACGCTACATTCTATACGACTGATAGGTCGGAAATGCAGGCGATCTAACATTATAGCCCGTTTTAAGTGCAGAACGTTGTAGCCTTAGTAGTGTGTGTGCTTACGTTCTCTCTTACCAATACCTTCCAGGTACCGATCCTAGACTCTAGAACAATACTTTACAGTTGATAGCTTGGTTGCTTTACGCAAAAATGTGTCGAACTCCATCCGTCTGGAGCTCCGTCGCACATAAAAATCATTCGTTTCTTCTTCTTTTTAACTGTCTGCTATTACATCATGGCACTTTGAAATATGTTACTATACATCGATAAGGAGTGCTAAGCTCCTCGACATGGGCGCATCTCTAGATGGGTGAGGGCTCGGAAAGCTCCATTCATTCACGAGTCGTGGAGTGTAGCGGTCTTCTTCTGGTCAGCTGCAGATTAATTCACTAACGGTGCTGCAGGGCGGGTTGGTCAATGACAGTGTGAGGAGGGTCTTTCACTCTCTAATTGTACCCTAAGACAGCTAGAATGCTGTGTGACTCCCATACGCAGAGAGATAGAACATAAATTAAACACTATGCTCGAGGCGATAGGAATATGTGGAGAGCTGTCTGGTATACGTTGATGATTTATGTGTTCGAGAATTAACACTGACTGGACGTACTGCACTGTCATCTATCCATGTTCGCAATGATACTCGCAAAATGGAGAAGGGATGGTTTGGCTATGATACTGAAATTGGGGAAACATGCAGTCACATCATTGGCCAGCACTGAAGTTACTGTAAAATTGCTAAAATTGTTCATACTATCAACTTTGATGCTTATTATTAGAGTACATCGATGGTGTCTTTTCCATCGCATCCGTGCACTGGCAGGCTGTTGATTACCACATAATGATTGTCTGATATCGCTTGGTTGAGTTGGGGAAAGAGTTTTGGTGGATGGACAGCACCTTCTGGGGTGGATAGCACTGAAACACTGATCGCATACATGAGTGCAATATGAGGAATCAGTCGAAAGGGAACGCAGAGCCAGCAGCTATTTGTACATCTACATTTATACTCCGCAAGCCACCCAATGGTGTGTGGCGGAGGGCACTTTACGTGCCACTGTCATTACTTCCCTTTCCTGTTCCAGTTGCATATGGTTCGCGAGAAGAACGACTGCCAGCAAGCCTCCGTGCACGCTCGAATCTCTATAATTTTACATTCATGATCTCCTCAGGAGGCATAAGTAGGGGGAAGCAATATCCTCGATACCTCATCCAGAAACGCACCCTCTCGAAACCTGGACAGCAAGCTACACCGCGATGCAGAGTGCCTCTCTTGCAGAGTCTGCCACTTGAGTTTGCTAAACATCTCCGTAACGCTATCATGCTTACCAAATAACCCTGTGATGAAACTCGCCACTCTTCTTTGGATCTTTGATCTTTTCTATCTCCTATGTCAACCCGACCTGGTACGGATCCCACACTGATGAGCAATACACAAGTATAGGTCAAAGAAGTGTTTTGTAAGCCATCCTCCTTTGTTGATGGACTACATTTTCTAAGGACTCTCCCAATGAATCTCAACCTGGCACCTGTCTTACCAACAATTAATTTTATATCATCATTCCACTTCAAATCGTTCTGTACGCATACTCCCAGATATTTTACAGAAGTAACTGCTACCAGTGTTTGTTCTGCTATCATATAATCATACAATAAAGGATCCTTCTTTCTATGTATTCGCAATACATTACATTTGTCTATGTTAAGCGTCAGTTGCCACTCCCTGCACCCAGTGCCTATCCGCTGCAGATCTTCCTGAATTTCACTACAATTTTCTATTGCTGCAACTTCTCTGTATACTACAGCATCATCCGCGAAAAGCCGCATGGAACTTCTGACACTATTTACTAGGTCGTTTGTATATATTGTGAAAAGCAATGGTCTCATAACACTCCCCTGTGGCACACCAGAGGTTACTTTAAGATCTTTAGACGTCTCTCCATTCAGAACAACATGCTGTGTTCTGTTTGCTAAAAAACTCTTCAATCCAGCCTTACTTTGTTTATCAGGCGACAGTGCGGAACTGTATCGAACGCATTCCGGATGTCAAGGAAAATAGCATCTACCTGGGAGCCTGTATCTAATATTTTCTGGGTCTCATGAACAAATAAAGCGAGTTGGGTCTCACACGATCGCTGTTTCCGAAATCCATGTTGATTCCTACAAAGTAGATTCTGGGTTTCCAAAAGCGACATGATACTCGAGCAAAAAACATGTTCTAAAATTCTACAACAGATCGACGTCAGAGATATAGGTATATAGTTTTGCGCATCTGCTCGACGACCCTTCTTGAAGACTGGGACTACCTGTGCTCTTTTCCAATCATTTGGAACCTTCCGTCCTTCTAGAGACTTGCGGTACACGGCTGTCAGAAGGGGGGCAAGTTCTTTCGCGTACTCTGTGTAGAAAGGAATTGGTATCCCGTCAGGTCCAGTGGACTTTCCTCTGTTGAGTGATTCCAGTTGCTTCTCTATTCCTTGGACACTTATTTCGATGTCAGCCACTTTTTCGTTTGTGCGAGGATTTAGGGAAGGAACTACAGTGCGGTCTTCGTCTGTGAAACAGCTTTGGAAAAAGGTGTTTAGTATTTCAGCTTTACGCGTGTCATCCTCTGTTTCAATGCCATCAACATCCCGGAGTGTCTGGATACGCTGTTTCGACCTATAGACAACTTTGCGGGTTTAACTGTCAATGCAATTTAGCGATCTGTGCAAACTACGTAATTTTACCGCTGAAAGTCCCATCTGCAGAAAGAAAGAACAGGTGGCTGGTGCTTGATACCGGCGGCATCAGTAATTCGGCGGGTAAATTCGATAAGAGCCAATCACACTGCTCCATTCATTCACATCCTTTGTGCTGGGAAATAGGAGCCTCTACATAGTGGAGGGAACGTTTGTGTGTGTGTTGAAAGCAGGAAGGTTAACACATGATGGACTAGGTACCTCGTTAGGTCCGGTGAGGAAGACTGCATTCGACATTATTCTGCATTATTTTCGTAAACAGGTTCTGTTAGGGCAAGAATATTCTTGCATATGAGCTGGGAAATCAACAGAGCAAGCGTTAACTATTTCTGGGACACTATACAATTTCCGCAAGGTTGACTCGGTTCTTATTTTTTACGTAGTCACGTGACATCAGTATACGATTGAGAATGTTCTTAGATGAACTTGCGAAGGTTTGTACCTATACGCATGTACTTCGTGACGTTGTGTGTCATGCTGGGCGGTTCAGCAGGGTTAGACGCATGTCTCATATCTAGCTAGGAACAATGCGCCCTGTCATCAATGGTAAAGACCCATGCTGCCCGGAGGCGTCTCTCGTATGGGGTCTGCGTGAGCGCACCTTGGAGTTCTGTGACGTCAGTATAGTCAGTATAGCAGTGACTGTATACTCGAAACCTGCATCTGGCGGCGGCTCGCGGCTGTGATGGCTCTTCCCTGGATTGTCTGCGCTCCCGCCTGGCCAAGTCATCACTGGTGGTTAGGTGAACACGTATTTCGATAGGAATTTCTCAGGTGTCAAGTATGAAAGGGATGCCGCCACATCATGCATGTGGGTCCCTAACGGGTGTCTGTGTATGGTTTGACAGCTGACACGCATCATATCACAGGTGCTGTCGCTAGCCTCCTGTGCTCCCTACTGGACAGGGTTTGGGAGGGCGGAGCTTGCGCACGTTGATTGCGTGTCTGTTGCATTATTTTGCAAGTGAACCTAAAGGCTGTGCTATGTGCTATTTGGACAGTTTACAAGTTGATTTCATGTCTGCACATCTGGGTACTGATTTATTTAGAAGCACTTTGCAGGTCTGTACCAAAATTATTTCGGTAAATTAGGAGTTGTTTACATGTCTGGAGAGCGTTATTTAGAAGTAGTTTACAGGTCTGCAGACTGTATTGTGATCCCAAGCACATCAGGGCATTAGTCCAGATCACCATCTCAGATTACGTCACAGGATGGATGTGAGCACCCTCTGGTGGCAGTACTGTGTACTTGGTCAGTTGGAGTCTAGATGTCACGGTGTAGAGTAAAATAAAGGCTCATGCACAGCACATTCAGCGTCGTTTTCCCGCCGTTTCCTCCAACCATCTTGGATCACATCATGAAAGCGATGACAGCACTCTCTGGTGGTGGTACTGTGTACTAGGTCAGTTGGAGTGCAGACCTAATGGTCAACACACTGGATGGTGGTGCTGCCTCTATTTGGTTAAATAAAGACTGGTGCATGATTTCGACAGTTGACGATTAGCGTGCATGTTTGCAGAGCCTCTTAGATGGCTTATTATTTTGACAATTTACGATTTGTTTGGCTCTCTGGGCGTAAATGTATTTCATTATATATGAGCGGTTTGCATGTCTGTAGGCTGTGCAATGTGTTATTTTGACAGTTTACAATTAGCAAGCTCGTGTGTAGAGCATTATACATGAGTTATGTAGGAGTAGTTTGTAGGTCTGTATCCTGTGAGGCATGTCCGAGTGTGTGTTCTGTATCACTGTGGTAAATACACTCCATCCCTAAATAAATTGTTTCAAAATAAATAAAGTACACTCCTTCTGGTCTCCACCAGCCTAGTGCAGGCTGAGTCCTTTTCCCACCAATCCCTAGGAAGAGATGGCGGCGGGTTTACTTGGGTCAGTGGAGGTGAGCTTTGTTTCCCACAATTTTCTTAGGTTGGTAGAGAAAACCTAAGTGACCTTTCTTCACTGCCAAAATTCAAGCTTGGCGCCAGTTCCTAGGAGGAGGTGGCAGTCAGGTAACTTAGGTTAGTGGAGGTAGTCCAAGTGTCCTTTCTTTCCCATCATTTTCTTAGGTATGATGCATTATCCTGTTGGAATTTGAACTTCCCGCCATTTTTCTGGGGGAGGGGAGGGGGGCTGTCACTTTCACGCCAAAAGCCGCCATATTGGATGACGTCACGGCCGCCATCATGGATGACGTCATCGCCGCCATCGTGGATAACGGTACTCTGGCATAGAACGCACATTGCCCCAATACTATTGCTACCTCAGAGACTGCTGTCCCCCATCGCTTGTGCGCTGACTATAACACCATGTTCAAAGTCACTTAAATCTTGATAACCTGCCATTGTAGCAGCAGTAACAGATCTAACAACTGCACCAGGCACTTGTTGTCTTATATAGGCGTTGTCGACCACAGCGCCGTATTCTGCTTGTTTACATATATCTCTGTATTTGAATACGCATGCCTGTGCCAATTTATTTGGCGCGTCAGTGTATATTATCGCAATGAGGATGTAAATACGATGTGAATAAGATTGGAGAATTAATTCCGGAAGGAGCGAAAAACCCAACGAAAATGTAGGGAACTACATGGTGTATTGCATGCATGACTGCGCTTATTAGTGTCTCTGCCAATAACGATCTTTGTACCTTTCCTAATCCGATTCCAAAACTGAAGCATTCTCGTAAAATACGTACACATTTGGACATAAAATTAATTGTAGGGAGGGAAGTATGTGCGTACAATTGAATTACGCAGACAATGTATTTTGATACATGTTAGCGATGCACCATTGAATAGTTTTCGTTATGGTATCCTCACTATTACAAACAGAATATATCATTTAGATTGTCATTTTATAAAATTGTCAGAAAGTGTGTATACACAATAGGCATAGTGTTGCCAGTCCACTTCCAGTTAGCCAGGTCCAAGATGTCGTCGACATGGACGTTGCAACAAATGAAATAGAAACTGAAAATGTTGGTCGCAGTGACGACGACCAATTACATTTTTCAATTAACATGGACACAGATGATAGGAACGTTATCAATGGAACTGATACGACGATGACATTAGATGAGACAGGGTCACACTTTCCTCCAAAGGGTATTTTTTGCCCTGGTGAAAATGTAACGCGTGACAGCACAGACTTATTAAATCATTCTTTGCCTGCCACACTTACACCTAATGCGGACATGACTGGACAGGGTGTATTGCACGTACTGGAAACCCCGATCACGATGCAAATGTTATAACATTTTTTTAAACAAAGCTTCAGTGATTACAAGAACAAGTTAAAGGAAGAGCAAAAACAAACACTCAAAGTACTGATTAAAAATTTAATGATTTTTGAAAACAACAAAACGAAAAATTTAATGATTTTACAAAACAACAGACAGATACACGAAAGGAATTACTTGAACAAAAAGAGGAAACGCCTAATGCTTTCAAAAACGACATAACACAACAGTTCAATCACTTGGCAAAAGATTTGTATGCTGATATTTCAAATGAATTATAGGAAAACTTGTAAGTATGGGGAAAAATCTAAAAACACAATTGCTCACTGAGTTGTCACAAGACATAAATAATTGAATCCAAAAAATGTCAATCTGGAACTGTGCGACCGCTACGACCGCAGGTTCAAATTCTGCCTCAGGCATGGATTTGTGTGATGCACTTACGTTAGTTAGGTTTAAGTGGTTCTAAGTTCTAGGGGACTAATGACCTCAGAAGTTAAGTTCCATAGTGCTCAGAGCCATTTGAACCAAAAAATGTCACCAGTAGGCGAGACACAAGAGCACTTTGGGGAAAAGCTGAAGGAGGTATCTGAGGCTCAGACAAAAATGCAGCAGGAGCAGTCACAATTGTGTCAGAATACAAATACACTGACACGTACATTGACTGGTTGCAAACAGCAAACAAAGGTCTATCCGAACAGGTGCAAGACCTGTCATTCAGATATTAGGGAAATACAGGATAGAATCGAGGCTTGTATGCTAGACCAAGGCAGTACCCTGGCACAGAAGGTAGTTCAGGACCACAAGGGTTTTGTAGATGTGATCAATGAAGCAATGAAGGTACAGAAGGCAGAATCAAGAATTGGAATAGATCGGAGGTTGAAAGCAGTGATGAAAAATCGCGGACTAACATTATTACTAACTCTGAAAAGGAAAGGAAACTTCTGCCCCAGGCATTCAAGTGTCAACAGACAGAACAGATAACCCAAACATCTATTCGCACTTGAACTCTAACCTGTCAGGCGAAATAGACCACAGCTATAACATGCTGACAGGCGCTGCTGATTTCTGTCCCTGTCACGCAGAGGTATTCGGAATGTGATTCGATACATCAAAACAATACCACGCCGGCAACGGACAGTGCTGCATGCCTTTTCTACTTTGCTCACGCATGAAGTTTTATTACGACACAGGCAGTTTCCGATTTTTCCTTCCGAAGTTAGTATTCATAAGAGCCTTCCAGAACCTCTTGCCAAGGAATTGGACCGAAGCGCAGAAGATACGCTTTGTGGTGGGTTATACACAGGGTGATGTCTTGCTGTGGGCCACTTACTACATGGCGGAAAAATGTCACACCTATGAGCAGTTCGAAAGGGTATTCCTAGACAAATTCTGATCCATCGCAGTACAAGAGAGATTGAGACAAGAAGTGTTTAACCTGGCGTGATACAGCCATAAAAATGGAGGGCTCAGAAGATACTTCGATAAGTATATAAATAAAACGTGTTACTGGACAAACCCGATATCACAAGTAGAACATAAGTGAGAAATAATTAATCATCACTCCTGAGCATGAAAAGAGAATTTCTGTTCTCGATTCCACCAACCTTATCTACAGAGAGAGACCTGTGCAACCAGTGTCAGTGCCCAGGTAAACGCTACAAGAAATAACGAACAAAACGGTGGGAATGGCAATAATAATCAACATGGTTGGCAAACATATCCTCCTCGCGGCAATACCAACAGGAACTAGTTTTGTAACGGAAAGGGACAAAAATCCAAGCGAGGATATAAAAATAACCAAGAACAGATCTTCATTCGGTCAGTATTTAATGGCCAGAGAGGTTATACACAGCAAGCATACAATGCGCCACCGAACGGGGGCAATGATCCGAACGGCAACTGGCAAGGGCAAAACGCAACCGGAAGACAAAATAATCTGTCGCCGCCTGACTATAATCAGTACAGTCAAAATTACGTTTCGAATAGTGGCCAGGGACAACGAAATTTCGAATCGAGAGCTGCGAAAGATACTAACTGGCGAAACCAGGTACATAATTTGCTCATAGTTGAGGTTACCCTTAACGAGGAGGTCAGTGCTCAGGATAATTCGGAAAACTCGAACAGCTCTCAATAGGCCCCATTCGATGACCAGTAATAGGAGTGGGGGCATGGAACTAGTTAAAAGCTGTTTTCTTAGATACAACTGTGATGATATCAAAGATGACCTGTGTCAGGAAGATACTAGCAACTGTGTAGGTTAAAATGAAAGCACAGTACAGGCAGTAATCACTGCACAAATACTTGGTTTAAGCGTGCCCATAGTACTGGACAGTGGAACAACCAAGAATACAATTTCGCAGACTCTGTTTACCAGTTGCAAAAACGAGGACACACACGAACGCTTTCAGTCCAAAATTGTAAAATCCAAACAGCTGTAAGAGGTAAGTCTAAAGGCGTAAAACTGCAGGCATGGATTCCTATTCAAATTGATAGCTTATCTTTGCAATGCATTTTTCTTGTGGTTGAAAGGTTGATAGTAAACAGTCTTATTGGCATGGACGCCTTTAGGAAGTAAGAAGCACAAACTGCAACTGGTAAGGGGAAGTGTCATTTCGGCGCGAACGACCAACAATATTCGGTAGACCCAGTCAAGTCAAACGCCAGAGAAAGCAAAACAAAACATACTGCTGACGATCGAATACATTTCTTCTTTCCTACCATCATATTTGTAAACACACAGGAAATTGAGCAATCACAGGAAGAGAAAATAGGCCCTGGAATCTTGCACATCAAGGTAAGTGAGTCAGCGTGTCTTACAGAAGAACAAAAGGGAGAATTGCAGACGCGTTTAATACGTAATGCTCATATTTTTGCACGATTCCATGGCATAATCAAAGGATACAAATACAAAATGGAAGTGTACCTTCACAAAGATTTACATGAATTTGTCCACTAAACAGAGTTCTACACTGATCAAGCACGGCTTGGAGAAATGTATGTAAGTGTATATAAGAGGTTATGTAGTGTTCACTTGGTATTTAGTATTACGGAAAGATTTCAATTTGCCTATTTCATATGTGTTCCCTTATTGGGGTGTGAGTTCTAGTTATGTAAGATTTTCATTGCACGTTTACGAATCAGAGAAGCTCGGAAAATATTATCCTCGCCTAGCGCGAGAAAGTGTTTAATTTGGCTCTGTACTTTTTAAACACACAGTACGCGTACGACTGAGACGCAGCGCATGGAAGTGGTGAAACCGTACAGGCAAATTTTCTTAGGCTGCTTGCACATTACACGATTTCGCTCGTATGGGAAAAAATCGTACGCGCAAATTTTCTTAGTCGACTGTTGAAGAGCATGAGACCTTTGACACTGTACGGTTACAACACGGACACGATTTTTAGTCGTGTTGCAGCCGTCCAGTGCCACTGCCGCCACACGGCACCGTGCCGTACTCTCGGCTCAGTGGCCCACGTGACCAGGTGCACGCTTTCACACTACACGATTTCAGTCGTACGGGAGCTGCCCCTGTGTTACTTCTACTGCATTCATTTTGGTTTCAGGTTGCGATTTTCCGTGTTTTCAGTTTGTGTGTGTCGCTGGAAGTAATTGACGCTGAAATTTTGACATCGCTAGTTGAATCAAAACCTGTATTATGGGAGAAAACTTTAGATATTTGTAAGGATGCCGGCCGGTGTGGCTGAGCGGTTCTAGGCGCTTCAGTCTGGAACCGCAAGACGCTACGGTCGCAGGTTCGAATCTTGCCATGGGCATGGATGTGTGTGATGTCATTAGGTTAGTTAGGTTTAATTAGTTCTAAGTTCTAGGGGACTGATGACCTGAGAAGGTTCGCCGATGACATTGTAATTCTGTCAGAGACAGCAAAGGACTTGGAAGAGCAGTTGAACGGAATGGACAGTGTCTTGAAAGGAGGATATAAGATTAACATCAACAAAAGCAAAACGAAGATAATGGAATTTAGCCGAATTAAGTCGAGTGATGCTGAGGGAATTAGATTAGGAAATGAGGCACTTTAAGTAGTAAAGGAGTTTTGCTATTTGGGGAGCAAAATAACTGATGATGGTAGAAGTAGAGAGGATATAAAATGTAGACTGGCAAAAGCAAGGAAAGCGTTTCTGAAGAAGAGAAATTTGTTAACAATGAGTATAGATTTAAGTGTCAGGAAGTCGTTTCTGAAAGTATTTGTATGGAGTGTAGCCATGTATGGAAGTGAAACATGGACGATAAATAGTTTGGTCAAGAAGAGAATAGAAGCTTTCGAAATGTGGTGCTACAGAAGAATGCTGAAGATTAGATGGGTAGATCACATAACTAATGAGGAGGTACTGAACAAAATTGGGGAGAAGAGGAATTTATGGCACAACTTGACAAGAAGAAGGGACCGGTTGGTAGGACATGTTCTGAGGCATCAAGGTATCACAAACTTAGCATTGGAGGGCAGCGTTGAGGGTAAAAATCGTAGAGGGAGACCAAGAGATGTAGGTTGCAGTAAGTACTGGGAGATGAAGAATCTTGCACAGGACAGAGTAGCATGGAGAGATGCATCAAACCAGTCTTAGGACTGAAGACCACAACAACAAACAGATGACCTGAGATGTTAAGTCCCATAGCGCTCAGAGCCATTTATAAGGATAGAAACGCAACAAGAAAAGCCTGGGAAGAGGCATGTTCAACCCAGATTTTGAGAGCACTAGTGATACAGAAAAAATGCATTTGGTAAGTACTACCTATTAAGCAAAGTAAATACTTATTTGTATTATAGCTGAGTAACATTTTACTGTTCCTTATAAGGCATTATGGCTGTGTGAAGTTGGTCTACCCAGAATTTTTCCATCTAGTGGTTAGTTCCATAAATTTGATCAAGTAAATAATTAAAAACATGGGATATTTACTCTCTCAATATAAGGTGGTCGAGGTATAACTAGGTGAACTAAATAAAATAGTATTGAAAGTTTAAAAAAGCAATGTATTTCACAAAGGCTACAGAACACTGATTTTCTGTCTGCAGAATAGACGCTTCATACAATCTTCTGTTTTACATTTGACAAATTATATTTTAGACATTTGCCAGGGTACACTTCCGACTTCTGACACAAAATATCTGCTAGTCACAATTCTGATACTGTTTGCTGCTAAGCCTCCTCTTGTAGTATTTTCCCCTGACAAATCTTCCAGGCGTGTGATTGTCGTTGTGTCCTGAACAATGTATCCGTTTCTGTCACATACAAGTTGTGCAATACGATGCAAGCATTGGCAATGAGCACTGCAAAATGAGGCTGCACATTGATAGGCCGATGGAACACGAACTATTTATTACTAAGAATGCCCAATGCACATTCCACATATCTTCGTGCTCTGCACAATCGATAGTTAAATACTCTTTTCTCAACTGTTAAGTGTTTTCCTCTATAGGTGTTTGTGTAAGCCCAACGCTTCGTCTCCAATGAAGAAGTATGGTATTTTAGGACTCTCTGTCCCTGAAAGAGGTTATCCCCAGATAATGGTTGAGGACCACTTTCTACTGATCTCCACAATTTGGACCTCTTAAATATTGATGAGTCACATTCTTTACCATAGCTCCCTACCAAAACGTAAGCAGATCAGTACTTTTCGTCTGCTACAGCCATAAGCACAATAGAAAAGTAATCTTTGTAATTGTAATACATTGATCCCGAGTCAAACGGACAAGTCAGTCTTATACGTTTACCGTCGACAGCGCCATGACAGTGTAGGAAATTAGCGATACTTTCAAAATCAGAAGTGATTGACATCCACGTATCACAAGTTGGTGTTGGAAAACACTCTTCTCGCATTACTGACCAAATCGCTGCACATACTTCTTCAACAATGTTTCTAGCCGTTGAAATTCCAACCCTGTAGCTATAGTGCAAATCTGTAAACGTACAGCCACTAGCCAAATAAAAAAAAGAACATTAATTATTACATAACTCAACAATATAAAAAAGGTTTTCACAAAAAATACTCAGGTAATACGTTTGTATTTATGCAGGCAAGGAAGAAATCCATAGGTGGACTAACCTCCAAGATTGTTTCGTAAAATCGAAAGAAGATGAGAAAGTTGCTAAATAAAGTGGATCTGGGATCAAAAAACGTAAGAAATACCTATTTTCAGACCAACTTCAATTTTTAAACAAGATCTACACTGAAAAGTATACGGTAAACAGCCAGGACCCAGAAATTGAGCCAGGAACACTTAACGAAGACAGGGTGCCCGAAGGTGCTGATTTCTACTAACGTAAAACCGCCATACAGTCTTACAGAAGGAAGAAAACGAGTCGAGGTTGAGATGAAAACACTCAAAGCTCTCGAACCTAAAACGCCCTGCAGTAAGATGTCCTTCCTTCAGAGTTTAATGCCTCATTTAACGAACTATTCTAACACTGAATTCCTTCAATTTCAAATGGGAGTGTTAAAGGTAATTGATAACGTAAACAAAATGAAGCAAACAGTTCCTCATTCCCAACCATGATACTCCTCTTCAATGCCATCTTATCCGCCATTCCCTCAGTGTCTGCCTCAGCCATCTGCAGTTATCTAACCACAAGCATTTTTAAACATTCAACAACCTTCATTTTCACCTCAACAATATGTAGGGCCTAGTTTTTCCAGTCAAATTACAACTAGCGTAGAAGAACATTCCTTGTATCAGCATAGGCCTATATGTGGACTGCAAAATCATTCAAAGGAAGCACACCATTCAACGTCTCTCCAAAAATGTACACAATCCAAACTAGAAACACAGACAACATCACATGACCTGCACGAAATTGTTCACAGTGACTCTCCAGAAAGTGAAAATGTTGCAAGTCCGTCGATTTCTTCTTCAGGTAATTCCTCATATTCCGATTTCTTCAGTTGATATCATCAATTTGTTTTTGGAACGTCAAAAATAATCTACCAAAACAATAAACACAATGAAATCCATAATTTGATCAGAAACCTACAATGTTTGTATTTTCTGAATATCATATTTGTTCAGAATTGTATTTTTATTGATAACATAATCTCAAATCTAGCCTAATAAATAAAATCGATTACTTTAAATGTGTTTTATTGTTTTGCCTACTACTACAATATCACCTTACTGCATAACCATCTTTCCTGTTTGTATGGTACTTTGGTAAGTAGAAATATAATAAAATAATTTTATATATAGAATTAGAAAAAATACAGCAATAACAGTTTGTGCATGTATTATTTAGCTTCAGTGACATATTCGTTCAAACACCAGTAATAACAAAGCTGTATTTAAAAACTTACCTTAAAGTCATTTCAATAGGCTGTATTCAGTTTCTGAATTGCATGTTTTGGCGTTGCAGAACATTCTTCAGTTTCCCGTGCAATTCATCAAAGTAGTGAAGTGACATACGATAGTAGTTAAAAAAAATTCGGTCGTCGTTTCTTAGGTCTGCAAACAATGTGTAGAAAACCCCAACATCCTCACATCTCAGATTAATTGGATGAACCCAGTGAAGGCGATTGCACCTTCGTCTTTTCCGACGTCGATACAATATCCACAACACAATGACTTGTTCACGATCCATAATAAAAACTGTACCAGTTCACACTTTGAAGGGAACTGATGTTCTTGTTTAACGTTTAAAAATCGTTCAGAGTGAAAATCAACCGACTATGGTGTAAACCAGCACGGTTTTTACCGTATTGGCGAAATCGTGTAATGTGCAAGCAGCCTTAAGATTGACAACCTCTGCGCGGCGTGTGCATGTTTAAACAGAGTGCGTGAAGCACTCTTCATAACAGTGTGACCAACTGCCACACAAACAGAGTTCTGTACTTATAAAAAAACAGGAGACCTTTTTGGGATTACCCTCGTATGTGCAATCTATTTACATTTATACAAGTGGCTATTTGCATGCTCCACGAAAGGTGATATCTACATGAGGAATGAAGGAATATAAAATAAGTCTTGAGTATACTATGAGAGATAGGACTGTGCCCCTCCTATGACAACACTTTGCTTTCCAGGTGCAAAAAGGTAAGTCAAAACCACACTGAAGTACTAACATATGCGCTCTTACAACTCATAAAAAACTGATGAAGAATGAAATGCGCACTGATACAAACTGAGCACATGAATACCGAAAATGTGATGCATTAGTAGCCAGCTAGAAACTATGCACTTAGTTTTAAGTTAGTATTTAAGTGTCCTTTCAGTAAACGATGCAAAGCCACATCCTGGGTAAAATCTGGAAAACAATAGTTAGTTGTTTGGTACCAAAGTATAAGGGCCACACCGAAAATAAATAATTATATGTATAAAAATATGTGTGAGTGTGATAGTGTGAATGAGTGTATGAAAAAGCTACAGTACGCTAGATGTAGAAAAAGGTTGAACTTAGGTCTTGTGCTACCAAATGAAAAAGGTTCAGACCAAGTGTTATAAGGCAATGTGATTGAGAAGAGCGCCAAATAAGAGTTATTACAATACATTTGCATAGGAACACAAGTTTCCTCGACACTGTTTTAGATTTGCTCATTGACACAATTATTGTAGAGACATATTCATGTACAACAGAATACACAAGAGTGATATCATGTAGCAGAAGGACGTGTAAGTCACCGACACTGAACTACACTGTTTACAGTCGACGATGACACTTGTATGAAACAATATTGTACTGTCAAAATGTATCAGTAGATATTAACACGAAGTAAGTGGATTAATGCGAACAGATTATCATGAAACGATCTACTCAGTAAATCTCTCGTGATGAACAGAAGAGTTCTGTAGCAGAGTAAAACTGAATGCTTCTTCCTGCCCATAAAATTTCCTGTAGACCAGTAGACACATTCTAGTAAACTTGTCAGAGGCGTACCTAAACGTAGTTATGTAGGCTGATAGCGATTTCATGTTATGAAAATTTCTGTTTTCAGCATTTTTAACGAAGGGTACTTTTTTTGTGCGATGTATGAACACAAAACTCATGCACATCATTTGATAAAGTTGTATGCAAATATTTTGTCAATACTGGAAAATGAGAATGACAAAATGACAACATGTGTAATATTAAAGTAAGATGAGACCATGAGTACATATTGTTCGCAAATGAAAATTCAAAAGAGTAATGCCTCAGAGTAAAATGTGATAAAAATGATAATGTAAAAACTAAAATATATTACATGACATAAAATCACGAGAAATGTTTGTAATACAGTCTTGTATTTATTTCTGTCCAGTATTTACGCAATTTTTTGTACAATACTTATGTAAACAAATGTAAACGCCATTCGAAAATGTGTATGTATGGAGTAAGAAACACGCAAACCCAGCGTGTCAATATATTTTAAAATGTAAATACTTAGGCTATCGTAACAGTGATGAAACGGAAAGTTGAATATGTTTTCCAGTACTGCATATATGAACTAATAACTATAAATGTGCTACAGACATTTTGTGAAAGTTTGAAACCCGTAATTCCGTGTGTTCCCATAAAAAATGTGTGCCAGTGCTGGGCACTAACAAACATTTATATCCTCAGTGGACTCGGATATCGACAAGACATTCTACCACAGAAATGGTATGGAAATGAATAAAGGCGTTGGAGGCTTACCTTGAACACATTCTAAAGTCTTTGGGATAGTGATAGCGTGAGTGTGGTTCAACCACTGAAAATGTGGATTACGACAGGAACAAATGCCTGGACCATAAACAATGAACATACTTGTTACAGCATCGATGGTTCTACAATGCACAAGCCTCAGTACACCATGTTGCAGCAATGGGATGAACACTTTCATTGACTTTGAGTAAATAAGTGAAACTTTAGCACACTCATAGGCATATCAACTGAATTACAGTAATAACAAACTCAAGTGTGAGAAAATGGAGATCAAAGAAGTTACAAGCCCACTGGAGGGACCTTTTCGTGCTGTAAGGACTCGTGGACTAATGCAGTACCCAAGTTAACGAATAAGAGGTTTATAAGAGTAAACTCGGATAGAAGCAGTTCATTTAACTTTAAACATTTCTTCTGAAATGTAAAGGAGAAAGAGTAGGCTAAATTCTGTCTTAAAACTGATTAAAGAGAGATTTTCGCATAGGAATTCTAAAGGTATATGTGTGGGAGACATTGAGATCATCCTCAGAGACAGGCTGACCTCCAGTCACTTTGGTTCTATTAGCCTACCCCTGACAGCAGTAGCGAGCAGGAAGGATAGGACAGCAGGTGCATAAATTCGAAATTAATTTAAGATAATATAAAAGAGTAGCAAAAATTAATAGAACTAATTTATCCCTAAACCAAGTACTTGTCACCAATACTTCTACAAACTGGACAAGAAGAATGATCTGCTAAACATTTATCAACACATTCTTTATGAAAAATATGTTACGTTTTGTTTTTACAAATCGATGATTTTGATCGAGTAAATATAGAGAACAATCGTTACCATCAAACCAACCGTTTATTTCATAAGGTTTAATTTTTTGTGTGAATGACTCAGATAAATGTTAAAAACTTAGTTTTTTTCCCAGGTAACTTCATCCTTTTATTCCATTACAAAATCGTCACACAATATTTGCTATTGCTATATTATCCCAAATTATCTCGAAAGCCTCTCACAAAATCTCCCTTTTATTATTTTATTAGATCTTCAGATCCCTGATAAACTGATATATATATATATATATATATATATATATATATATATATATATATATATATATATATATATATATACAGGGTGTTACAAAAAGGTACAGCCAAACTTTCAGGAAACATTCCTCACACACAAAGAAAGAAAATTTTTATGTGGACATGTGTCCGGAAATGCTTACTCATTTTATTACTTCTCTTCAAATCACATTAATCATGGAATGGAAACACACAGCAATAGAACGACCAGCGTGACTTCAAACACTTTGTTACAGGAAATGTTCAAAATGTCCTCCGTTAGCGAGGATACATGCATCCACCCTCCGTCGCATGGAATCCCTGATGCGCTGATGCAGCCCTGGAGAATTGTGTATCGTATCACAGCGGTCCACGAGCACGAAGAGTCCCTACATTTGGTACCGGGGTTGCGTACACAAGAGCTTTCAAATGCCGCCATAAATGAAAGTCAAGAGGGCTGAGGTCAGGAGAGCGTGGAGGCCATGGAATTGGTCTGCCTCTACCAATCCATCGGTCACCGAATCTGTTGTTGAGAAGCGTACGAACATCGGATTCCAGGGGCTCAAGGACATCATGAGAGGAATCGGAGATTCTCAAACTCCCTCAAGACCAAACGCAAACACTACATCGACACACTCAACGTGAACACACTGATGAAGACAGGAAAGATGAAACAACTGACAGACACTATCGAAAAATTTCAAATCAAAATATGTGCACTGCAAGAAACACGATTCACAGACGAAGACCATTTCAACACGGAGAATTTCAGAATATACAAAGGAAAACCATCGAGACAACTGAAAAACCTAAGGCTTTTTGGGCACAGGATTTGCAGTACACAGGTCAATCACGGACAGCATAATCAACTTTTCGTCACCAAACGAAAGAATCAGCACCATCACAGTGAAATCAGCCAACAAATCCTACACAATAATCAATGCACATGCACCGACTAATGACTACAACAGGAAAAACCTGGACGAAATATATTCCTTCTGGACGACAATGGAAGAAACTATCAGAAAAATTCCTGCACATAGAGTCAAAATAATACTGGGAGACTTCAACGCTAAACTCGGAAAAGAAAAGATATACAGGCATACCATAGGAAAACATACTCCACACAAGGACACAAACAAACACGGAAAACAACTGATAGACTTTTGCAAAAGCCGCGACCTCGCCATTATGTCAACAAAATTCAAGAAACCAACACGGAAACTTACCACATGGAAATTCCCCAGCGGAAAGCAAGAACTACAAATCGACCACGTAATAGTCCAGAAAGGCTCACAAAAAGAAATTTTGAACATAGACACATGTAAAGGCTACTTCGACTCAGACTACCACCTACTACAGATCAGGATTCGTCTTTTGCCCAAGAAAAAGCTCCAGAAGAACAAAATTGTTAGACCAGATCCAGAATACCTTACTTTAAACCAGACACAAATATTAGACAAAATTAAAATGGAGAAAACGACAGACTGGACACAACTTTCAGGAAGAATCCGAGAGGCCATGAAACTAGCACAAGCACCACGCACAAGGAAACACTGTTGGTGGAACCACACATGTGACCAAGCTATTGACCAACGAATCAGGGTATGGAAAAAATTTAGCAGCCATAAATCCCAAGAGAATTGGATGAACTTCCTGAAAACACAGAAGCAATCAAGCAAAATCATTCGCAGTGAAAAACGACAGTATGATAAACGGCGACTGACGGAGATCGAATCGGACTTCATGAAGAACAATACAAGAAACGTCTACAGAACATTCAGAGAAAATATGACTGGATATCAACAACCCAACTTGTGCTTCAGAAGACCGGATGGAAATCTAGAAACCAAAACCAAAAACAATTGTGACATTCTGGCAAAGTACTTTGAAAAACTGCTCAACACAGACCCCCCTATGGAAGAAATGATGACAGAAACGAGCACGTACAATCCAGATAGTGAACCTCTAACTCTAGAAGAAGTCAAAGAAATAATCAAGTCACTCAAGAATCGTAGAGCACAAGGAGAAGACGGCATCATCGTGGAAATCTGGAAGTTACAAGACCCAGAACTCACCTAAGACATCCACAGGATCTTGGAAGATATCTGGAAGACCATGAAAATTCCTGACGACTGGAAAACTGCCCTGATACACCCACTACACAAAAAAGGTTACAAAACTGACCCGAACAACTACAGAGGAATATCCCTACTAGGGGTCACATACAAGATCCTCTCTAAGGCTTTACTAAACAGAATGCCAGACCAACCACTTGATTGGGGAATACCAAACAGGCTTCCTTAAAGGGCGGTCTTGTGCAGAACAAATTTGGAACCTGAAAATGATTTTACAACACAAACAGAACCTGATCATTACCTTTGTCGACTTCAAAAAGGCGTACGACTCTATCGACTGGAAAACTCTCTCCAAAATTCTAGCAGAATACAAAGTAGACAACAAAACACGGGCTATCATAGACCAAACCTTAACCAACACGACCTCCAAAGTAAAGTTCTGTGGGGAACTATCAGAGCCCTTTGAAATTCGCACAGGTGTACGACAAGGCTATGGCCTCTCACCTCTCCTTTCCAATCTGGTGTTAGATAAGGTAATAAAAGAATGGGAAACCTATAGATTAAATGCCTGGCTTTTGCACACGATTTGGTGATTGTCACGAAAGGTATAAAAGAAACAAAAGACGCTATTGAAAAACTACACGAAATCGCTTCAAAAACTGGACTACAGATCTCTTACGAAAAGACACAGTTTATGAGCACAAAGAAACACTACAAATGAGTGGACATAACAGAGACTCAAACGAAGAAAGAAAAACTAAAATGGACAAGGCATACAAAGTAGTGTGGAATCATTACAACAAGAAGTATATCTCACAAAAAGCCAAATTACGCCACTATGACACGGTGGTGCTCCCGAGGCACTATATGCACCAGAGACCACACTAATCCTAGGGAATACACGTATCAGACAACTAGAAAAAGTAGAACAGAAAATACTTAGGAAAATAGTTGGCGCAACTAACAACAATGGAATATGGATCAAGAAACCTACAGAGGAACTATACAAACATATGGAGACAATCACAGAAAAGATTAGAAAACGCAGACTACAATTCTATGGACACCTATACAGAATGCCATCACACAGACTGACCAAACAGATCTTTGACTGGGTAACCACTAGAAACAATAAATGGGTGGCAGAGGTAAAAAACGACCTGAACCAACTCAACATAACAGCAGACACAATAAATGACAGAATAAAATTCAGAAACATCATTAAGAAAAGTTGAACGGGTACAGTACCGCCCGACATTGAAAATAGGTACAACATACTTCATTATTTTTGTCAGACCAACACATTTTTTTTGTAAAATAACTCAATTTCAATTAATACAGCGAAGCCGGATACCAGTGTGGGAAAGAATGACAATTTATTTATTTAATTGATCACATGTGCACTCCCACAAAGTAAATCCCCACATCCAGTTTGGTGAGATCTGTGAAATGAATGAATGTATGGTCGTCTGCTAACCGCAGATAGTGAATGTGATTATATGATCATCTTTGAGACGATCCTTTGGCCACCTTTTTGTGGGACCAAAGAGATGAAATTTACCTGAGCTTTGAGTGCCTGAAATGTGGCTGACCAATACGGTAGCAAGGTGCTCCCCCACTTCAGCAGAGGTGTGAGAGTACCTGAAGAACGGCCATGTTTCGGCACTCTGCCGCTGGATCTTGTGCTGTTAAGACCTGTTTTAGTTGTGCTCCGTAAAGACAAAAGAGTGGAGACATGGTATGCATGTGGAATATTTAAGAGTAGTTTGAAATAATAATTTCTCTATTTCAGGAACTTTTGTGGGGAGAATTAAATGTCAGGCAGGTAATATTAATGGGATCATAGTAATCTTCGGAAGTGACCAACGGTCACAATGAAACCACGTGCAGCAATAAGTTGAAATACTTCCGTGTGCTTAAGTTAAGTTGAATTACTAGCGTGTGTACTATAAGTTGAAATATTTAAGAAATAGCGTGTGCAGAATTTGAAATTAGAGACGAGTACTTCCACGTGGTGATTACTGTGTGAGTCTCAATCTGTGAATGAGACAAAGGATAAAGAGAAGTACTCATCCATGGTATCAGTTGAGGACTCGCGTGTGTGATGAATATGCTCTTAATATTACTTTGAATGTTATGTTTCTGTGTGATGCTTGATTCAAACTATAATACTCTGACAGAGAAGCAAGGTGAGTCAGCCGTCTATCCAGCAACGCCACTTGGCTTGCATTGCACAGGAAGACGTGCATATATCTCTAGAGGTCATAGTAGGAAAGAAGAATTACGAAGTGGGGCAGTGTCGTGTGAAACTGGGATAAATACTAATTGAAGTGGGAAAGCTGAAAGTGATAGTGTTGTGACTATTTATTGTATTGTATTCCATGTTGTAGTGTTGTGTATGTCATGTAATTTGGGTATGTGTGGTTTGCATGGGAGAGTAGCAAGGTAGTTTCAAAAGATTAGTGGGTTATGCTTTTTCCTTCTGTACCGCTCGATCTGGAGGAAAGTTTCAGGATGATGATTGTGAGAGTCGAAGTGTGAGATATAACAAAAGATCCACCATCCTATCCAGAAAGTGCACTGTAGCGTTAAATAATTACGAGACCATAAGGTAGAGAATCACCAATGTTAAGCCATGCCCACTGGGCGGAATTTCTCATGTGTTATTGTTGTAGGTTATAGAATTTGTGTGTTTAGATTATAGAATTTATCGGAATAAATAAGTAAGTGAAAAGAAAAAGATTGGTGGACTGTTCCTTCGAATTGTATGTTGTCATGATGTCCCGAATTTATAATGTGTGCACCATTCATATTCAGTGCGGTGGCCACGTGTTGATAAAAGCCGTTAAATAAAAGACAAAAAGAAAATGTGGTATTGCCAGTGCGTAGTGAACAGTCAGAGTTCTGTAAATTAGTGATAGTCAGATATGCGTTTCCGTTGTGTATTATTCATACAGGAGGAGAATTTGTAACTTAATTCTGAGTACGAGAGTTCATGTTGCTCGATAAATAAGAATGAATCCACTCACTTGGCAGACCACTCATCTTGCAGGCCTGACTGCTTGATGCCACAGTATGAGCAAGGCATGTGGGTGCCTCTCAAAGTAAACTACATGAGATATAATGTGACAAACGAACAGGTGTAAAATGGACCGAAGAACGCAAGCAAGATCACAGCCGGAAGATGAAAGAAATATGGGCAACCAAAAAGGCAATCAAGATGAAGCCAAAGACACAAAGTCGACAAGAAGCATGGACAGAGGACCGGAAACAGAAACACAGCGAGTGAATGAGGGAAGTTTGGGCAGCAAGGAAGGCAGCAAACGGAACTGGCCATGTAGTTTAGTCCAAATGCGTTCTTTAAGGGAAAACACCAATAATATATATATATATATATATATATATATATATATATATATATATATATATATATATATATGTGTGTGTGTGTGTGTGTGTGTGTGTGTGTGTGTGTGTGTGTGTGTTGACTTCAAAAACATGTCACCGTAAACTACAAACAACAACTGGATATTAACAAAAACAGATTGAAAATTTATAAAGTGATAAAGAAATGGTCATGTGTGTGATGAAGAAAGGAAGACATTGAAAACTTAAAAAGATGAGAAGAATTACTTGCAGAACAAATTATGGAAAGGCAACCACATGTTGTTGTACCAACTGAAAATAATGATTTGAGAAATATGTTTGTTATTCTACAATTATTTGATAATTACTTTCAGCATTGATTAGACTTAGAGAAAGCTTTTGACAATGTTGACTGGAATACTCTCTTTCAGATTCTAAAGGTGGCAGGGGTAAAATACAGGGAGCGAAAGGCTATTTACAATTTGTACAGAAACTAGATGGCAGTTATAAGAGTCGAGGGGCATGAAAGGGAAGCAGTGGTTGGGAAGGGAGTGAGACAGGGTTGTAGCCTCTCCCCGATGTTATTCAATCTGTATATTGAGCAAGCAGTAAAGGAAACAAAAGAAAAATTCGGAGTAGGTATTAAAATCCATGGAGAAGAAATAAAAACTTTGAGGTTCGCCGATGACATTGTAATTCTATCAGAGACAGCAAAGGACTTGGAAGAGCAGTTGAACGGAATGGACAGTGTCTTGAAAGGAGGATATAAGATGAACATCAACAAAAGCAAAACGAGGATAAGGGAATGTAGTCGAATTAAGTTTGGTGATGTTGAGGGAATTAGATCAGGAAATGAGGCACTTAAAGTAGTAAAGGAGTTTTGCTATTTGGGGAGCACAATAATTGATGATGGTCGAAGTAGAGAGGATATAAAATGTAGACTGGCAATGGCAAGGAAAGCGTTTCTAAAGAAGAGAAATTTGTTAACATCGAGTACAGATTTAAATGTCAGGAAGTCGTTCCTGAAAGTATTTGTATGGAGTGTAGCCATGTATGGAAGTGAAACATGGACGATAAATAGTTTGGACAAGAAGATAATAGAAGCTTTCGAAATGTGGTGCTACAGAAGAATGGTAAAGATTAGGTGGGTAGATCACATAACTAATGAGGAGGTATTGAGTAGAATTAGGCAGAAGAGGAGTTTGTGGCACAATTTGACTAGAAGAAGGGCTCTGTTGGTAGGAGATGTTCTGAGCCGTCAGGAGGTCACAAATTTAGCATTGGAGGGCAGTGTTGAGGGTGAAAACCGTAGAGGGAGACCAAGAGATGAATACACTAAGCAGATTCAGAAGGATGTAGGTTGCAGTAAGTACTGGGAGATGAAGAAGCTTGCACAGGATAGAGTAGCATGGACAGCTGCATCAAACCAGTCTCAGGACTGAAGACCACAACAACTATGTGATTAGATGTCAAAGAAGAAAGCTACACACATCATTATATGTATTTTTAGACACACATCTAAATTGTGAAGAGATAAAAAAGTGGAAAAAAATGTGGAGTTGATTAACTTGTACAGTAAAATGAAAGAGGAATTGAATCATAATTTACTTTTCATTAGGGAATGGTTACATTGCACTTTAATGTTTAGAAGATGGACGAAATATTTTATAAAACGGCTTTATTTTTATCTATTTACCTAACATGTGATTTATCAAATTCCGACCATTTAACATATACTTGATCGCTTTTCTTTCTCAAATCTGTCTCAACTAGAAGTACATTAGGGCATTTTCTCTTCTGGTGTTCAAACTCCTTTTTCTTCGATCTTATGCCTTTAATTTATATGTGGTTGGATTATAACATCTGCAATTTCTCAAACTTCTGTTGACCAAGTAGCTGTAAAACCTTTTCAAAAAATTCCTTTAAATTTTGCTGATTCTAGCTTTATCGGTAACTTTATATTTAAGTTTAACATTAGCTACAAAAACGGTCAGCTTACAGTTTTTTCATTATTTTCTATTGGGTTAATTTCTAATATTGAAAGCTTTATATTATTGTATTGACGAACCAATTTTTCAGCTATTGAGTCCATTTGTAATTACTATGAAAAGCAATTTTTTCCACATCTTTCCTTTACATGTTCTATTAAGTCTTTCAACAACAGACGCTTTTAATTATGGGAAATCAAATAATTATTAATATTTTTTTTAATGAGTTCTGAAATGTTTATTATAAAATTCTTTACCAGTATCTGTTTGTAAATTCCTTAGGCATCTTTGCTTTAAAATTATTTCAAAAGGTCCTGAAACATTTCACTAGTTTTATTTTTAACTGGAATAGACAAGCATATTTGGGACAACATCAATTATAGTTAAGAAATATTTATATCCTTTATTTATTTTCGAAATTCCTTTTAATTTATCTGAACCGATCTCTACCAGATCACCTTGTCATAAATCACCTATACCAAAAGAAACAACACTCCTTATTTCAAAATTTTACTCATTGGTTTAAGAAATTTATTAATAATTTCTTTATAAACACATACCATAGGGCTAAACACATCGTTGATGTGTGTATTTAGACCATCACCTACAAAATAATTTTTACAAATGTTTTTTAGTTTTACACATTGTACAAATTCCCTCAGTTTTTGTCTTCATATTTTTGTTGTTTCCCTATTTGAGTGAAGGGTGTCAGGAAATTTTTTACCTTTTAGACAGCAAATATGATTCTCTAAAAGTCGGTAAGGGTTATTCATTTATATAAGATTAAGTTTTGACGAATACAATTATTTTTTGAATGTGCTGGAACAGTTTTACTTTATTTTTTTATTTTATACTTAGAACATTTGATTTATGCAATATTTTTGTCGGTTTGTTAGCAGTAGCTATTTCATACATGTTATCAAACCCACTTATCGAAATATCGAATTCATTAAATGATAAATCTGTGCTTTTACCGATAACAACAACTTTTTTAAGCGTAAATAGATACACAAAATTATGTGCTTTCTGTTCATCAGCAGTCATAAAAGTAAACTGTATTATATGTTTGTCAGTACGTTAAGTTTCAATCCAAGAAAATCATTTAATGCACAATTAAGAGTTCTATTGATGTTATTTGTGTTTTTATGACAATATTTTATAGCACTATCACAAATTGCATTTATTTTATTGAATTGCATTTGAACATTTTTAATATAGCTTTAGTATCAAGATCTTTTAGTTCTCTCTGTTGACATATTAGTGAGCTATGTTAGAATACTTGCATATTCTGGTTTTGTAACAAGATTGTTTACCCACAGACTAAGTTAATGACTAAATTCAGCGAGAGCACAAGCCAAGTCCGCTTTAGCTAATGCAAACTGATTTCATAAATATTGTTTTGTAAATACATTATAACAATTAGAGGATCTTTTATATTTACCAGTCTTCTACCTTGCAACTTGTAGATGCTTTAAAAATCTTACCCAATTCCTTTTGAAATTGGTTAATTACAGTCTCTATGTTTGCATCTCCTGATGATTTTAATTCTATACACTTGTTATATACATTGCATAGATTGTAGTTGAAGGGTTGAATTAAATTTTTTGTAATTGAATTTGATTTTTAATATTTTATAGAAGATCTTAATTTTTTTATTATAATCCTTTTTGTATATTTTACTAAATTTATTTGCTTATTTATCTTACAGCTCCATTTAGACCTTAACTTAGTTCTAAAAATGTCCATTTATTAAATTCAAAATATCATTAAACTTAGAATTATCTGACAACAGTCTCAAAACAAATACATGCAGGTGGCCACATATTACTTCATTAAAATTTGGTATTCGTTGTCTGTTATAGTAAAGCTCACTTGAGCGAATATATTTAACCAATTCTTCAGGAATATTTCGTTCAAGTGAATCAGATACAATTTTTTTGTTTATTATTGTAATAACAAATCCAGTTTGTGCCAGCATGATCAGATGTATGTAAATTTAATATTCCAGATTCATGTTTCCTACTACGATTGGTCATTCATCAATCATAAAACACCATTCAAGTATTTGATTTTTAATAGTTTAGCAAGTTTTTCTATATCAAAATTACGTAATGTATTTGGATACAGATGGATTATTTTTTGTAATTTTATATAAATAAAACACTTGAATTCTTTCAGAAAACCATATACAAGAAATCTCTCATGACCCCACACAGAAATTCAACATTAAACCAAAGAATCAGTTGAATAAAACATGCTTCTTATTAATAAGGGGAGAAACACACGGATTAACAATTATGAACCAAACTGCCTGAAAGTTAAGAGCCCAGCCTAAGATCTATAAACCTAATATCCCTATCAGACCAATTGTAAATGGTATAAATCATCCAGGCTACAAAGTTATGCAGATCTTCATATCCCATCCAATGCAAAGGTCATCTCCCATGACCTAGTGAACTTATGTACCAGCATACCTAGCGATGAATCCATAGATATAATCAAAAATTATTTACTAAAAGGTCAGACATTGTGTCCACAGCTGAAATAGTTGCATTAATAGGATCCCTAGAGCTTCTTCTTTCACACAGTTGTTTCACATTTAATGACAAAATGTACAAACAAGATGTAGGCCTAGCAATGGGAAGTCCTCTAAGTGGAATTATTGCAGAAATTTTCATCAACCATCTTGAAAATAAACTTCTCAACAACAAATACATAGTAACCTAGAAAATAGTACACTACTGCAGGTATGTTGATGACACATTCATTGTATACAATGGAACTGATGAAGAAATAGAAACTCTATTACACAGATTCAATAATTTACACAACAATACCCAGTTCACCATAGAACATGAGAAAGATAATAAAATTAATTTTCTACACATGACAATTAGTAGCACAGACCAAACCCTAATAATCAATGTATACAGAAAACCATCATACATAGACACAGTTATTAATAAATCTTCCACACATCCCAACTCACATAAACAAGCTGCTTTCGGATGCTTCTCAAGCAGAGCACAGAAATTCCCACTTAATGCTGCCGACTATGAGACAGAAATGAACATCATCAGATACACTGCACATAATAATGGCCATCACGAACATAAAATAGACACACTATCACAATGCACAACTAAAAATAACAACTAACAATGTGACACAGCTTCCTCACACAACATCCAAAAACCCAAGTACTTAACGTTGCCATATTAAGTGGCATCAGACAAAATAGCCAAGCCGTTTAAGGGGACCACACTGTGGTTCAGGTTGAAAAAAATCAATTTTCAGTTTTCATCACATTTCGATACACTAAGGATTTATTTAAATACCCTGAAAAGGATTTTGCAGAAAATTTTTTTTCGAGCATTTAAAGAGCATTTTCCTACCATGTGTGTTTATGTGCCATGCCCACTTTTCTGTCAACCACTTTTCTGCATATATTTTAGATCTTTATATCCCCTACATTGCACATTAGGGATTTTTTTTACTCCCGAGTGTGTTGGCTATCCTTGGAACGCAACTGTCAGTATTATTTTGTTTCTGCTGTTCGTAAACAACATGCTTTCAAACATGCTGTTAGTTTTGTTCTAGTGTGAGTGCGAGTAGTTGTTATAGAAAACTTGCAGGTATACTATGGCCAGGCAATTAGGAGAAATAAAGAAAATCTGGAGGCAATGAAGGTAGATGTTTGGGCCATATTCTTCCATAAGTCCTCTACTAATGATAAACCATGTCATAGATTGTGTCCATCAGAAGACTCTTATTCTCACCAGCATTCTCTTCCTTCTGCTGTTATTACAGCAATTAAACCTGTTTTCAGAGACTTGGCTCATCCTGACCTAAGGAAATGAATGTTTCAACAGCGTAATTTGGAACTGCCTTCCTGAAACTGTATTTGTAGGCATGCATACAATGAAAGTAGGAGTTCATGATGCTGTTATTACATTCAATTGTGGTAATATTGGAAAGTGTTAGGTACTGAAAAAGCTGGGAATTAATCATGGAGAAAATATGATCCCTGGACTGCAACACTGTGATAAAATGAGAATAGCCGATGCAGACAGGTCTGCATCTAATATGACCAAGAAAGCAAGACAAACATCCAGGAAGATGTAAAAGAAACTGGAAGACCTGCTGGAGGCCACAGAAGGGCCATCATATGCAGCAGGACAGTTTTAATTAACTGCAAGTAACTAATTTCAAAAGTTTTTCTGTAAAGTCAATTTCTGGCAAACTAAAATTTCAGTACATATGCCGCATTACATCAGAAACTATCACAGATAAATGAATGAAATTTTCAGAAATTCTTCACAACATAAAAAGCCACCTCTGCTACTACATTCATTAATATTTCCCCATTAGGATGTCCACAAAAAAAATATTTTCTGCAGAAAAAACTTAATATTTTTTGTTAAAAAGTTTTAAAAAGTATTTCTTAAAAAGTATAATATTGATAAATTAGATTTTAGTACAGTTGACTCTATTGGCGTGATGTAACATACAGTTAAAATATTAAGGTCCTGCATTAAATAGTTTTTTCAGAAATGGGTCAAATACTTGCCTAAATTAACATGGGTTAGACAAGCAGGGTGTGGTCCCCTTAAAAAAACAGATGTCAGGATAACCTTCGCCACCAACAACTTAAAAAAGAAACTTATACATGACATCTCACAACCCATAGAGATACTTAACAAAGCAGGAATTTATAAAATTATACAGTCATTGCAACAAGTATTACATTGCTCAAACGGGACGAAATTTTAAAACGCGCTTTAAAGAACACATTGACTGTTTCAGACTTGGGAAACAGAACAATGCAGCTATAGCGAAACATATAAATGATACACAACACAGTGTTACAATAGACAACGATCTCAATGTACTACATAACTTAGAAAAGAGCTGGAAAATTGACATCTAGGAAGAAATGGAAATATTCATCCATGGCCACATGCGGAATAACGAGACCCTGAATGAAATGACAGACTTCAAAAATTCTCATGTAAACAACGGACAGCACATAGATAATTAATTGATAGTCAAATCGAAACCAGCCACATTTCGACTGCCATCTTGTCCACTGCACCACAGTGACTGCACTACAGATGTGTTTCTGATCGTGTTACCAAGTGACTGACATGTTAGTAACATAGTCATTTGACTCTAGCCCCAGTATTAGCTTGGAAATATGTAAATTAAATAGTTTATATCATGATGAGTTCAATAATATTGTAACAGGTGCTCAACTTGCAATGTATTTCGTCAACCTACATCTATAATACGATTACAAGGCATGCTGAAGACAGGTAAACATCTGACTGCACATAGATCGACAAATCGATAGTCAAATCGACACCAGCTGTATTTCGACAGCCATCTTGTCCACTGCACTACAGAACTATTTGTGATCGTGTTTCCAAGTTAGTGCTATGTTGGTGACAATTTGTGAACAGTGGCCAGGAGATGGACGGAAATGGAGGCACCCCAGCACACTACTACGAGACTGTCACGTCAGAAGAAAAAAAGTGAGTGACCTTTACAGACATTTTCATGCAAACATCAATCCAGTTTCCAAAGTGACATCACCCCTTACTAAGTTTTCTCTTGTTCCACAGGATGACCACAGCAGTCACGAAAAGACTATGTAACATCTGTATGGCCTTATTTTAAAGTTGTTTTTGTAGTGCAATTTAGCCTGAAGATGAGGTTTACATCGAAACATGTCGCTAAATAAATAAGTAATACAATATTTGACAAAGTTTGTGACTGGTAGTGCTAATATTAAATGAACCTCCTATTTGAATTGGGTGGTAAGTCATTTGTTTTCAATAAGAAATTGACTGTACCTATATGAGAAAATTTTAAAAGATTTCATCCATTGCCATTGCGAGTTATGCAACCAAACTTACTTCTATGTATTTCAGGTAGCCGTTTTTCAGGGGGAGGGTCCTTTCCAAAAATGCAAACAGATTTCATTTACCTCTAAAAATAAAAATGTTACAACAAAATGAAATTTCATATACTTTAAGCTTGGTGATGGTCAATGTGAGGCATTGAGGTAAGGTCTAGTTAAATTGATACGGGAACATACCTCATTTTAAATATTAATTATTCTTTTCTTAATGATAACTTGAGTATTGTAAGTGCCATTACATGTTATTTTCAGTTAGTATTTTCAAATAAAATACAATAATATTAAAAAAGTAATTTATTTGCACCCAAAATAAACTGTTGAAGATGACTTATTTTTCAATGAAGTTTGCCACTCGAATACTAACTATATATACAAGGTACATGACTCCTAATTTAATGAAACTCTACTACATACATTGACCAAAGGGAATGCAGATTACTGGATGTCACTATAATGTGTTGAGAGTACTGGTATTTGGCTAAAACAACCATCACCCTCGCCTATGTACTGAATAGTGGCCTGAATAAATGGAGTGTTTCCGCTAATTTAGAATTTAGTGTCCATGTAGTGCTCTGTACATAGGAACAGAGGAGTTCGAACCACATACAAGTTGTGTGAATGACAATGTGGAGTTTGTTTTATGCTCTTTGAAATCTTACTAAAGCAAAAATGTTAGGTAAAGAATTTATTAATTATAATTATTTACCTCCATTTACCTTTTTGTTAAAATGTGATATTAATTCTAGTGTGGTCAAAATTGTTAAGGTTTATATACAAACAGTGTGTACATTGAGCATGCTTGGCATGTTTTTATTGCAAACCCTTTTTTGAGGAATTAATTGAATTAATTTTATTTTAATAAGAATTAATGAAATTACTTTATTTTCATTTTTATTAATTATTTTTATGAAAATTTTCGTCTAATGATAGGCAATAAATGGATGAGCTTAATCACAGTGATAGCGAAAACATTTTTTAGGGTTCTTTCAGAGAAGGGGGTAACTGTGGTGACACTTTTTCTATGGATTACTGAGAGAATCAAAAGAGTTTATTAACCTTAATTGGCATGATCAATTGTTAAATTATTTCTAAGAGTTAGCTGTTTGTGGATCCTAAATTTAATAGAAGATTCAATTAACATGATAATTTATCATGTAAACTAGGTCATCAACATCAGATTAATAACTATGATTAAGGAGATGTTAGAGGCCAATAGGAGGTAAAATAATAATAAAAGGGATGGAACTAATAATAAAATAGATAATGGTTTGCAAGAAGTAAATAATCATTTAGACGCAGGTCTTAAAGAGATGAATGTTGAATTAACCACAGGTAATAATGAAAAAGTCTGAAGAAGGGACTAGTTAATAATGGGACATGTCAGGTCAGTGAAAAGTTGGAGACTCATATTAGAGAGTCAAGATTAGAAAAGGAGATCATTAAGAACCAGACCAAAACTTTCAAGGGAGAACTATTAGAAAGAATAAAAGAGGACATAGTTGGACAAAAACATTCAAGAATCTCAGCATAGAAAAGAACAAATGACTAGAAAGATAGATAAGTTGTCTGAGGAACTAAGAAATTTGAAATTAAGATGCCATGAACAAGGAGGCAAAAGGTTTAATAAACATCAACAGTTTACTGACGATCAACTAAAAAATTTTCAGAGGAAATCATAGTCTCTTGGGGGTAATTATGAAGCATCAAATGAGAAAAGGCAAGAGGAAAGATTCAAGAAAGTAGAAGATAAGGTAGAACAGTTACCAAGTAAGGTAGAAAATATTGTTATTCAACAGGATATAGGTTTGGAGCATATTTGAGAACATCAGAATGCGGAAAGGGTGACAGAGAAAGCAATGGATGCTCAGAGGCAATAAATGAAGTCATGAGATATTCCCTTCTCGAACCCAGAGAATTGTAGATCTTAAAACACAAGTAATAGATAAAAGAATTAAGCAGTATACTGAACAAAGATTAAAGAAACACGATAAATTAGCATACCTGCCAGAATTTAATGTAGAGCTCTTGGTTACAGTTAAAGCCCATGAGCATATATCAAAACGTAAGAGAAATATTAAGAAATTTTATGTAAGGAACCAAGGTGCATGAGAGTTAGTTGAAACCAAACACCGCAAGACTGTAGTACTTAAAGACCCTAGTACTAGTGAGAACAAAGGCCTATATAATTTAGAACACATATGTAAAAGTCGATTACTACAAAAGAAGCAAGAAATGAATAAGACAAATGCAAAGAAAATAGCAAACTTAATGAGAAAGACAACTAATTTTCTAATGGTGCTTTTAGGGTACATGTGGTTAGTGGGCCTTATAAGTGCAAAATTGGAAAAACAGTGCAAAAGACATAAAAACAAAGAGTTTATGTCATCAGGGAAGAACAGGTACAAATCATAGTATCATAAACAACGTAGTACACCATGCAACTGACAACTTGGAAAGTTCTTTGTGTATATTCGGATTTAAAAATCAGAAGAAAATGACAACAGTTTAAATGGCTCCAGGTTTTCAGAAAATGTAAGAAATAATTGGCAGTGCCAGTTGCTAAAATAAAGGAAGTGGATGTGTTATCTGGATTGTGACAATTGTTGACTAAGATCGCCTCTATAAAGAAGGTACATAAAATGGGACTTCAAAAAGGATAGACAATAATACAAATGCTGGAAATAATTTATGCTTTCGTTTGAGAGAAAATTTCCTCATTAATGGTAACAGGCGATGACTGTATAATCTCCAACCTATGGGGGAGCTACAGTGACCATGTAAAGTTTAAGCTTGCTAAATGGTTGTGGGTAGCTTAGCTATAAATAATATGGTGAAAAGGGGTTAGTCTAAGTTACATATTTTTTGGGACTTAAGATGATTTACCTACATTGATAAGTTTTATTTTTATCCATTAATTCACCTACATAGTTTATGGCAAAAATTGAAATGGAGTACACCCACGACAATCAAGCCTGTGGAGGTACTGAGAAAAAAATCAAGAACATGTTTTGTAAAAACTTATAGGATATTTCATCGATCTTGTAGCGTCTGTCTCTTCACATCCATGATAGGGAGATGCCATAAATTTCTGTTTACTTTAATAATAATATGAAATATATTTATTCATACAGTAAAAAGCCGATGTCACTTATTACTTCTTTATTTCACCGATATATCCATCGCCGGCCACCGGTGGCCGAGCGGTTCTAGGTGCTTCAGTCTGGAACCGCGCGACCGCTATGGTCGCAGGATCAAATCCTGCCTCGGGCTTGGATGTGTGTGATGTCCTTAGGTTAGTTAGGTTTAAGTAGTTCTAAGTTCTAGGGGACTGATGACCTGAGATGTTAGTCCCATAGTGCTCAGAGCCCTTTGATATATCCATCAGTGTCACTTGTACCTGTAAAACTTTGGAGAATCAAGAAATTCAAGCAGAGCAAGCTGGACACTGTAACATTGTCTTTGAAGAAGAAGAGGAGGTAATTAACTTCAAAGCTAGAAGAAATATACTCTAATAATCTAACATTATATGGTACAGATTTTTTTGTATATGCAAAATCATATGCCTGTCTGGAGTGCACATCCCTGTTTGTAAACTTGCTGAGACACACACACCCCAGTGAACTCATTATTGTTGCATCTCTTGTGTGGGACCAGCATATTCCGATCGCAATTATTATTCTAAAAATCATTAATTAATCAGTGGAACTGGCGTCCATTCCGTGGATGGTGCCAGATTGATTAAACAGGCGCAATAATTAAATTATATAAAACATACTGTGTAACATTTATTTCCTTTGCTTTATGATGGTAAACACCACACGATGTACATAAATTACAAGTGGTTAACTGGAGGAACTGTACCAACAACATTTAAGAAGACCATCTACAAGAAGGAATAAACTCCAACTTGTAGCTTGCTGGACTGCATTTGGTAACACCTCAATTGAAAGTAATATCCATATTTTACCCTAGCCAGTCATAAATCTAAAGCATATTTTTAAAGCAATAGAGATTTAGGTTAACATTATTTTGATTTTTTGGAAGGCAGATACAAAAATTTTAAATGGCAACAATAAGCTGCAGTGATGATGTAGGATAAACCATTCAAAGATTGGGAAAATTCCCACAGGCAATTTTAAGATTAAAATTTAATTTTATTTCATATTTATAACTTTAAAAAAGATTTACGAAATGGAACTAGTTAAAAAGGTTGTGCCAACTAATGAAAATAGTTCAGAGATACAAACTGTCACCGCAATAGGTGTGAAAACTAACGATAGTGGCTCCAAAAATGTCGATCATTTCGACAGTAGCCGGGAATGCTACGCAAATCCAACTTATGCTGATGACAATAATGTGTCACCTCGTTGTGCTATGAAGCACACCGTAGACGAGAGTAATTGTCAAATGTCACCGAGAAGCATTTTCTCACATGAAGCCAATGCCAGAAGCGCTAGTGCCGATTCAGTAAATTTTAATTACTCCATATCAAGAGCATTTGTTTCAGATGTGGTGGAACAAGACGTGGCAGGTACACAAGACGTTAATGTTTCATCAATGCATTCAGTGCAGGACATGTATAATGAAAGGTCTCATAGTCCTCACGAAAAACATAAAGACCGAAAAACTTGACGAAAAATTTCGTGATATGAAAAATTACCTATCTCAGAGGTTCGATAATTTAAGTCAAAATCTATGTGTGGACCTTCGTAATGATTCAATGTGCAAACTTGTCGATATGGGGAAGATATTAAAGATGGAATTATTCACTGATTTGTCGCAGTAGATAAACAACCTAGATTAAAAACTGACATCTGTAGACGAGGCACAAGAGTAAATGGCAGGTAAATTAAATGTAGTGAGTGACGTGCAGACTCAGTTGCAAGACACTCAGTTGGAAATTTGCAGACATTTAGAAACTGTGACAGGTACTTCTAATGGGTGGACATCTTTATATAAAGATTTGCCGGAAGAAGTACAAGAGATGTCGGTAAAACTGAGTAATTAAGATTAAGGCACTAAACTCTTAAAGAATGAACAATAAAAAATTGAAAAGGAGGTAAAAAGTTTAAAGGACAGACCCAAAGTGGGAACATTAAAGGTACAACCATCACACAGAAGAGACCTAAGTCGATGCAATTGAAGAGGTAGTAAAGGAAAGCAAAAACGAATTGATTGCTAAGATTGAGCTAGGGCCAAAGGCAGCAGAGGAGAAGTTGCAGAGCCGTGTAATTAATGTTGTGGATGTCACAAAAGAGACTCCAATAGCAAGCAGTCAGCTGCAGGTGGGCAGGACAGAAAGCAGTAATAGAAGGGAATTATAAAATGTAACAGGCACTGCCAATGTCAATACCAGTAGCACAAACCTACCAAACAAGGATATAAGTTAGATACACTGAATTACATTCACTACTGGTACTTCCAAACAAGTAATATTGATAGCTTACATGACATTGCACTTTCAGAATTCTGTTATGAGTTCAGCAAACAATAAGTAAATAGTTCCATAAAGATGAAAAGAATGGTGCTCAAAGAGTTTACTCAATTATTCTACGGTGTGTAGATGACAGATTTCGGCAGCAGGCAAAAAAAAGCTTCTTTCCACTCCATGTCATCAATCCTTGTAACTCAGTAGACGCTTTCATAGTAGACTTAAGAGAGGTAGGGCTAAGAATAGCTATTTCTACTTGTGCTGTTCGTGTTGTTTAAGACGTAGGGAAAACTCCTTCACTTTCGTTAGCAATCTGGTTTTTCAGGTGCGTTAAGTCAGACAAAATGAGGGAACTGATTTATGAATACTATCAAACTGTACATATGTACTGCATATTATCCTTTCAAGCTTGAAATTTAAAAAAAATTAACCATTATTCTGTATAAGGTAATCCTATGGCATGAACTCAAAGGCCAACAGAGTTACCATGTTCATGACAAATCTGTAAGAGACAAGCAGGCTTTGAATGATTGGAGAATATGTCTGTACTGTATATATAAAACATCATAAGATGTTGTTAAATGCGTCCTAAGCACGCAAATAAAATCTTAAAGGACGTACAGTGCCACTGAAATGTTTTCTTCTGCACGAGTTATAAATGTTTCAGTGCATCTAGATATGAATATGTATAAATTGTACCCTATATGTGCCCTATTGTGTCACAGAAACCATATACATATTGAAAAACAGACATAAAGAGGAACTATTCAATTATCAAATGCTTGGCGTGTGTTGCAAAAAGGTTACTTTACATGTGCTATAATGAGTGTATATGTGTGTGCTTATGATGAGCCAAACGTTCTAGGTTCATTTATAGCAGCGATGGTCACTAGACTTTTCTACAAGGGACCATGTAAGTTGAAAATGCTTATGTACTTTGTAACGGACCTGAAATGATCATAGGCTGCCAGTAGTTTGGAGTCCTGTGCGTCGAAAGCGAGCGCACTGGCGTGAGATGGCCAGGGCGCGCATCCTGATGCCATCTCTTGGCGAAACCTAGAATTAGTGCGAGCTGAGGCCAGCGAGAACGTGCGAAAAGGCATCGACACGCTATCTGTCAGCCAATGCTCTAAGCTCTCAGACTTAAATGTATTCTTTTTGTTGTTAATTGTAAGTTATTACTGTATGACTTAATGTGGTTAAGCGCTAGTTGGTGAATCATTATGACTGGTATTAACTCCAGGGTAATAGATATAATTTGCTTAAACACTAAATGATTTTGATAAATTTGTGGAAGGGGAACCCCCCACTCTTGGGGAGACGAACGTCGCTCGTGGTAGCTGGAGGCACAGGGACTGAACAAAGGGAGTAGCTTGGGTAGTGTCGACGGGATCGGACCAGTATAAGTGTGCTCACGCAAAAGTGGTTGTGCAACAGTGAAGAGGTGAATATCGTCGCTGTTTGTGGAATAAAACGCGACGAATGTTTATCAGAAACGTCTCTACGCTACTGGGGCGGCTTGCAAGAGTTCCTGCGCCCAAATTTGGGCTCGTAGTTCCAGCCACTATTGAGACTATGAGGCGTGAAGAGTTACGTTTTCCACATACCTCTCACCACCAGCACCTGTGTGTCTGCCCAAGGCAAGACAGTTTATAATTGTTCAATTCTAACTTTATAGAACTGTAAAAGGAGAATACCAGTCGCGTTTTTATGGAAGTACAGAGGACAGAATACAGTTATGAGTAAAAATACGACGCATGTTGTTCATGGCAAAGTGTAGTAACCCCAACCTAGTATAGTGAAATCAGACTGAGGCCACCATCGCCTCTTTCATTGACAATTTCTTTTATTGAAGAAAACTTTAGTGTATAAGAATGTTGAAAAGAACAACTGTCACACAAGAATATGCTAGTCGCCATTTTATAGGTAACTTAAATTTTTCTGGGTAACTTTTCAAGCAACATTTCTTAAATAATTCTATATTAACTGTTCCAAGAGTAATATCGAAAATCATTACATAAAGTTGAAAGATAGAATTTTGCTAAGCCAAGCTGTATAAATTTCCATGGTAGTAATTATCAAGTCAACACGCAGAAATTGAAAGAGTATTTGCTTTGTTGATTCATCTTGACTGATCAGTAATAGAAATATTCAAAATTAAGTTTAAATTTAACTCAAACCTTTTCACTTTGAAACGAGCACAAAATTGATTTATTCTGTTGCTCCTTCAGAGCTGGCGACCGTAGTTATAATTATTTTCAGGAGGATTCGACGGTAAGTCTGCTGCTCTTGTCGTGCTGCAAGGATTACCCACTGCTGCTAGCAGTGATGATTGGATACTTAAGCTTACTACAAAGTTAAGTGGTTCAGGTAGGCAGTGTTACCATGTGAACTGTAGGGCGCTGTAGGCAGTGAATCGAACCCATTCAATCATCACAGCTCTTTGGGTCATAGTTTGGTTAGAAGTGTTCTTTAATCCTTAGGTAAATACTGGCGAGCAATGGTCGAAAAGTACACGCAAGTGAATTTAATAGCTTTGCAAGGTCCAAGCAGCACATAGTTAATGTTGCGCAATGGCGAGGGTAGTAGCGGAGTAAAAGTGAACTGAGAATATGGCAGCTGTGCTTTATTCAAATATTAACAACTTGAAGTCACTACTACCTCTTACCATTAGGACCGTGTTAATTACTGTTAATACACGTAGCAGTAAGCACAAAAACGTGATAGCTACAAGTCCGTATTTGTGATATACATACAGAATTAGGAAGTGGGTCATTCTGTCAGTGGAAGGGGCAAAACAACCGAGTTGGTTGAAAATATACCTTTTTCAATGACAGAGGGATTCGACAGTTTGGTCGCAACTTACATGAAATTTGGTGAGATATCGACGTTCTGCTGAAATGTATGTGCTGGCCTTGGACACTGAAATATGTGACACGTGACGTGGTCCCAGTACCACAGGTAGGAAATGATGGGCCTTTCCATAGCAGCAATGGAAAATCTTCATCGTGCACTTGCCTATACACACTATCCTATGGAGCAGCTCTATGGACATTTTGATGACATGAAGTTCGTCTTTATCCAAAACTTGTGAAAAAAAACTGTGTCGCTTAGTCATGTTGCACCAACGAACTTATGAGGTGTGCGCACAACAAAAACTGCTTAACGTGTGGGAGCATAGCTCTGCAAAACGCGTGTAGCAGTTACTCCACAATAATGGAGCTGTGGACTCTAACTTCGAATATGCACTTTGTCATGGCATGGACTTGCAAAATTAAACTTTCAGAATATGTAAATAAAACAGTAAAATGAGAAAGAGCTGGTACATATAGGGTATACATTAAAAGAAGTTTTACCATTAATAAAGGTATTTTAAACACCCATCAGGTAAAAGACATAATAAAAGCTATGACTGAAAATAAATCTTAATATGTTATGATCATACCTAGAAAGGACACTGTTACCCTAATGCCGACCAGTAATCGTGGAGCATACACTAGGGGAGCAGTTGCATTGAGACTTACTCTGGTTTACCTAAGTGGGTATATGTTTTATTTTGATCTGTTTATTTTCATCCATTAATTTGCCTAAGTAGTTTATGGTAATGATTAAAATGTCATACGCTCACAGCAGTCAAGCCTGTGAAGATAGACAGAAAAAATAAAGAAAATTAATTTTCTCATGTTTTGTATAAACTCATATCAGATATTTCATTGATTTTGTACTATCTGTCTTTTCCCGGCCATGGTGGAGAGAGGTTGTGAATTTCTGTTTACTTCATTAATAATGTGAAATATATTAATTCTTATAGTAATAACCCAATGTCACTTACTAGTTCTTTATTTCACCTGATGTATCATCTGTGTCACCTGTACCTGTAGCACTTTGGAAAAGCAAGAAATTTAAGCACAGCAAACTAGACACCATAACATTGTCTTCGACGAAGAGGAGGAGGTAAATAACTTCAAAGCTACAAGAAATATCATCTACTAATCTAACATTATGTGTCACAGATTTTTTGTGTATATGGAAAGTCATAAACCTGACTGTCTGGAGTGTGCTTGTAGTTGCGTAAATTTGTCGAGACGCATGCTCCCTAGCGAACTCACTGATTTTGCGCCTCTTCTGCAGCTCCAGCAAGTTTCCATTGTAATTATTATTCTTAAAATTATTCATTAATCATTTGAATATTTTCTGAGAATTGATTCAGATCCAACAAGTTCAGTTCAGATTGTATGTATTTTAGTCAGATACTGGTATTAGTTGTGGAAATGTTGCGGGTAAGCAGTCCCCATGAATGATGTTTTGCTGAAGCAAATATGGTCAGAAAGTTCCAGGGAAATGTTCAAATAGTTGCCCCAAAACAATTAATTACGTTAAATTAAGTTTCCTATAAACTTGTTAGGCAGAGACATCTGCAAAGAGACATGAGAGGCTATATGTGTCAGCAGTTAAAATAAGTAGATGCAAACATTAATAGTCATTAAAGAGAAGACAAATCATGGTCAAACCAAAATATTACTACAATTATCAAGCCTAAAGGTAGCTTAAGAGTTGTCAGTGTCACACCCCACTAACAACAGAAAAAGTTAATTCAATGTAATAATTAGAACCATATAATCTGGTACACCTAAGGTCCTGGACATCTTGTAATGAATTCCCAGAAGCCAATTTTTTAAATTATAAATGCTATGAACAGCTATTAGCTTGAGGTGTAAGTTAAGAGCATGCACCTAACTGCTTCAATGAGTCAGCAGACTTTTAGCAAAGATACTTCCCATGAGGATCAAAAGAGTAAAATGCCATTCACGACAGAAACGCAAAATAAATGCTAGGTAACAAGCCATTATTAGTGAATAATATATGTCATTACAAAATTTTAAGAAAATGTGTCAATTAGACATATAAATATATTATTATAAAGGTGTAATAAAAAGGAACATAGTAATATGTAAGTGACAAGTAAGAGGGAAGACATGGCTAGCCAATATACTATAGTCTGCGACAGCGTTAATGGCCTGTCGCCGCGCTGCGCAGCTTCCAAGGAATCCTGCATTGTCAACTCGGCGCTGGCCGAATTGATGGCAGCTATGCTACGGACAGCTGCTTTAGCCGATGTTTCACCTGTCTCGCTACTATCAGGTTTGTGGTGCTCTACTCCCTGTTCCATGATAAACTTATTAAATGTACCTAATCACTGCGACATACACGTAAGAGAATGGAATGTCTATTCAATCTTTCCCAGTCATAATTACATTAAGAAATAGTGATATATATACTCTCTCACTGCAGAATGGATTCTATAATAAATTGCACATTACAGAAAGATTACGCATTCTATTCCTCTTGCTTTATAAATGAAAAGACGAAAGAATCAAATCTAAAATACCCACCCCAGTCCCCAGGGTGAACAGCATTTTAATCTACGTTATATCGTACACAGAATAGAGAAAGAAGTAAAATAAACAAATTTCTTTGAATGGCCATTATCTGCAGCAAGTATATAAATAATCGTTTTTTGATGTAAACGCCTTTTTCTAGCTGCAATCTGTTTTATTAATCCAGACGCGTTCCACATTTTATTTTAAGACATTAGCAGTGGATATCATCTGAAATAGTACACTGTGGCTATATGCCTTCATTGTAGGTTTAAGAACAGTTCACACCCTTATTTTTGCATATAATCGTAAGTAATAATTTATTTATGCAAAAATAAGGACGTAAACTGTTTTCAAATCTACATGATGGCATATAGTAGCTGCAGTGTACTACATCAGATAATATCCACCAATGATGCCTTAAAATAAAATTCTAAACGCGTCTGGATTAATAAAACAGATTGCAGCATGAAAAGGCGTTTAATTTAAAGAAAAAAACGAAGTAAAATAAAATTGTCATTACAGAATAGATATTCCACTGAAATACTTTCTACGGCACAGACGGCTTGAGAAGAAAGTAAATGTTCATGATAATTACAGAGTAAGTTTACATTCCATTCACATACCTTTTTACTCGGACCTTTCATTGTCGCTGCCTCCGGAACTGGAGTCGCAGGATGTGAAAGCTAGACTGACGATTAACGAATCCATTATTTCGTCTCTGACAACTTCTTTCTGGTAATCTTCTTCTTGCAGTTTGTCAGTGTGACGCACGCAAGCTTCCCAATCAGCAACGGAGATTTTCTGCATTGCTTCATGGGTGAGTCTTTCAGTGTCGGCTATTTTAAATGTAGTGTTTTTGTCTGCCACGTATTTCTTCACCTGTGCCCACACGAGTTCAATGGGGTTATAATGGCAATGATAAGGAGGTATTCATATCACTCAGTGTCCATGTTGCTTAGCTATGGAGTCAATTCCGTAGTTTTTAACGCTGGTTTTTGACATCTTCACCAGTTCCAAAAGCTCTGCTCTTGTTTGTGTTTCACTGTGCGTTACATTATTATTTTGCAACCAAGAAACAATATCACTTTTCCTTGTGCTTGTAGTGGGAGGCCTGTTGAGAACAGAGTGAAAGCTTGTATTGTCCATAAAAATGACAGAGTCTGGATTCAAATAAGGCAATAGCTGATTCTAAAACCATTCTCGAAATGTTTCTCCATTCATTTGTGTATGGTAGTCACATGTGGTTCTTGATTTTGATTTGAAAATAAGTTTACTTTCAGGCAAAAACCCGGTAGCAGCCGAACCAGCGTGACGTATTATAAGACGCCCTCCTTTTCCCACTGGAACTTTGAATCCGCCTTTTCCATTTGTTGTTTGCCAAATAAAATTTCTAGTATGGTTTTGATTCACCCAAGTCTCGTCCAAGTAATAGACAGTTGACGTTCCTTTTGATCTGATGTCATGCATTTTTCTTAGAAACGTAATCCTAGCAACAGCAATATCATTACGCTCCATTAAAAATTTGCGCCCATCATTGGACTTTACATATTTAAATCCGATGTTCTCCAACATTCTTTGCATTGATCTTGCACTCCCATCAAACCCAGTAGCTTCATGCATAACAGTGCACAATTTCGCTGCTGTGGGGAACTCGCCTCTTTCATAAAATTGGAAAACCTTGCGATGTAACACATTTTGATCGAAGTCGTCGATTCCTGTTACCCTCTTTGGAACCCTATTTTTTTGTTCCCTGGAGAGCGAAACACCACATTGCCAACTGCCTGCTCTGACAGCTTCGCCTCCTGTATAATACTCCTGACAGTTCGTACACCAATATCGCCACAGGCCGCTGCAGTGCGTCCCTGCACCTTGGCAACCTCGCAGATCGGCTCGCCTGAAACTGCCTCACGGTTGAAGAAAGAGTACACTCTAAAAATAAGGTCTCTTGCCTGTTTGTGAAACTCTTGACGACGTTTAGGTGTTTCTGCCATTACGACAAAACTCATAGAAGATCCTGTATGCAACTGAAATCGGCCAACCACACTGTTCCGCACGTAAACAAGTAGAACTCTGAAATATGATGGAGCTTCAGACAGCACGAGGCGCGGAAACCGAATGAGCGATCATTGGCTGGCTGCGCAGCCGTCTATTGGGCATCGTCGGCCGAGAGGCCATCAACGCTGTCGGGAAGTATAGTCTCTCACAGCTGAACAATGAGCCTTGAATGCACATAAGTCCGAGTTCCAACAGAATTAGACATAGGTGATAGTACCTATAAAGTTTAAGGTAATTCCATTGGGACATAAACATCCACTCAAACTGGCACAACATGTAATTGCTCTAAAGTAAGGAATATTGGATAAGAACAAACTACTTATCTTAGAGACAATATAAAAAAGAGCGATAGATTTATTTTTAAGTTGATTTAAAAACGAAAGAGCGACGAAAGTTTGTCTCACTGTGTACAGCTAAAGATGTGATTTTATTTGCATGTAAAGCTCCATTTAGAATGAGATTTTCACTCTGCAGCGGAGTGTGCGCTGATATGAAACTTCCTGGCAGATTAAAACTGTGTGCCGGGCTGAGACTAGAACTCGGGACCTTTGCCTTTCGCGGGCAAGTGCTCTACCTACTGACTACCAGCTCCATTTATTCTAACAGCATGAGACTGAGAAGTTTCACAACAAGTCGGACAAAAGGAAATGATTAATAACTATTGGGCATGTTAGCTGAAATGATAATGTTCCAGTGACAGAACTTATAACATTATGGATATGTTATTGGTAGACTTTAAAACTTTCTAGTTCATCTTTACAATCTGTTCAAATTGTTCACACAATATTTTGACAGATAACATTTGTAGACACCATATAATTTTTGTAGATAAAAAATATAATACAGATTTTGCAGCTTATCAAAAATTTTCTTGAATGTGTGCTTACAACCAAATTTGGAACTACACAGGTATCAAGAAAACATACATTTTGAAATAGACAAAACACATATTGTATGTAAACAAACCTCTGCCCACTAAAATCATGGAATTAACCATGTTAATTTCAGTAGCAAACCAAATGAAGAAAATTACAAATTGTATAATAATGTTAAATTATTAATTAAACTATCTTTTGATTTTTGTCTCAGCTGAAAAATTATGAGACAGAGATAGTAGAATGCTTTCTAGTTTTTGTCAGTTCTATCCCAAATAGAAAGTAGACGAATTTGAACTAAGAAAATTGTGTCATAATTTTGAAGTCGAATGCGTAGTTGATTCTCAAAACTATTCACACCAGAATTTCTTCTACTATTTGTAAATCCTAATACAGAACATAAAGCAGATGTAACCTATTTGCAGAAAAACATACAACTGCAAAACATCTGCTTGACAATCAGAGTGGAAAACACACCCAAATCAAATTAAGTATACCACTGTCAACACAATATAAACATCATATTCCCATATATAGTTACCTACAGTTATCATAAGCGTTATTTTCAAGCTGTGTGTTTCACATTTTTCTAGTTTTGTAATGGTATTAACCTGTGTCAAAAGCATGTAAGCAAAACCCAGAATAACAACCCCAGCCTCAACTTGAGGTTGTGTAAGGTCTTTGACGTATCACTGCAGACAATGCACTTGGTTGTCAGGGAAGTTAGGTAGTGGACGTGTATCGAGGGTCACTCTATAAACTGTTGTCATCACTAATATACATTACTATTATACAGTTGTGAAAGTGTATCAGGATCTGGAACTAAAAGTTCTGGTTGGAAACGACATCATGGCCAGGACTATTCATTTAAAGACAAACGCCAGCTTAAACCTACTGTGATATACAACTATAGGATAGAACGCAAAATTTTAAGGTGTATGTTGCTGCCATACTTGCCATGTGAGTCACAAACAGTGAGCTCAATACTAAATCACCATCTAACATAATAGTGATGACACTCCGTCTCGTTTTTGTTATACCCAGCAACATCCGCGCCCCAAGCGACCACCAAGCAACACTTATAAATACGGTATCGAATGAGTGAGAATACTAACAATTATATTGATTGTAACATAGTTTCTTACAATGGGGAGTGTAGGTAATGCAATAAAAATTGATTATAACTAAAAAATTATACCACATTTGTGATTAATTACTTTCGTAAGCACCCTGGGAGATAAGAAACGGCACATTACAGGACGGTTTATTTACGACTCTCTTGTAACGTACAAACATTTACTGAATAATGTCGTATTCCTTTAATAACAGAAAATTGCTAGTAATCACCAGAAGGCCTGACATTTTGCAAAAAGACATCGTATATCTATCCAACAAAGCAGAGTTTTGGTCGCTACACTTTCGGCCATATCAGTGAAAGTGGAAAGTAGGAAACCTATATGGAATGTGATACCTACATTAAATATTGTATTAAATAAGCCACCACAACTGTAGCTTAAACAAAAACCTCATAAACTGATAATAAATAGTCAAAAGCACTGAAGCTGTTTTCCAACACAGAAGAAACGTCAATAATCTTCGACACATGCGCTTTTGAAGAAAAATAGTCGTGTATTAGACAATCGAGTGATGTGTAAGAATGGGCGAATCGCTGGACTCTATAAAAAAATTTTAAGTGCCGAGGAAAGTGCTTATGATAAAAACGACAATAACAGAAATATGTGCTTCTGATGCATGACGTGTGTTAATTTTCTCTTGCTTTCAGCGGAGTAAGCTGCAAATACAGACGTATTCCAAAGTATTTCTTAATGAATGACTTATAGCTTATATCATTGAATCGATGTTGTTATACAGCTCTTACATGTATTTCACGATGTTTCATATCCATTGGTAATTTACTAACGTGTGAAACGCACAAATATAACAACTATTCTGCTGATTAAGTAGAACATAATAAAAAACACACTATCCATTCAGCGCATGTGACTGTCTACTTCTTCACTGCTTGAAATACATGTCACTCAAGCTGTGAAACGGTAACAACTTTCGCACTAGAGAGTGTCGTGACTGTATTTATTAGACTGTGACTAAAGTGGAGAGACTACTCAAAGGCGTCTTTGCCTAGAAAACCGTGACTGCCTATGGTGGAGTCACCCTATTGAAATGGGGCAGCAGTACTTAATGTCGTATTTCTGCTTGTGACTTTAAAGTGACTCTGTTTCTTTTTTAAACAAATATGATCAAGAGCTGTGTTGCATACGGATGCAGTAATCGATGGACAACAGGAACTGGTATTCAATCCCACCTGTAAGTTACATATGCTTTCATATATGATAAAGGAAATTTTATTCGAGAAATTCAGATCCTGTGAAAAGGTATCTAAAATCTTTTCGTTTTCCTAACTCGGGTCCAGAACCTTTAAAGAAATGGATGACTACAGTAAGAAGGGAATACTGGACTCCATTGAAACATGGCGTCATTTGTTGCTCTCATTTTGCAATAGACAACTATACATCTCGACCAGGAGCCGATAGACAGCTGCTGAAGGATGATGTTCTACCAAGTTCATTCAGTTTTCCAGACCATTTGCAAGTGAAAATCAACTGGCTAAGGCAACTTGTTCTATATAACAAATCAGTTTCTGGCGTAAAGCCATTTATTTAAATAGCAATAAGGATATGCACTGCTGTTAATGTATATTTCTAAATTTGTAGCAGCTCATAATTGTTGCTAATTGATTCATTTAATTTTGTTTCAGGAAATGAATGAGATCAGACGACAAATACGTTGTGTGAATCCGATGGAAAGCGTGAGAACTGTGATGCAAGAGTTCAGAATAATTGTGACCCTTATAAAAAAATTGAGACGACTGCAGATGAAACTTAAGTGACACAGAAAAAACGTGGAAACAATGGCAGAATTGATTACACTGCTGAAAAAAGAAATGACAACCTGGAAAGTGTCCTTCAGGAACGTTTCAGTGGGTTTCCTTTAGACTTTATAGCTACCCAATTGAAAAACGGTTGTGCAAAGAAGCAAACCAGGTGGTACAGTGAACTAATCAAGGAATTGGTCCTCATTCTACATTTCTATCACCTGGGGCATATAAATTTGTTTAATCTATGTTTCTTTTGCCCTATCCCAGTATTCTTTGTGGCTGGGTGTGTACGAGAGGTTTTCAACTACCTAAAACGTAATACCAGTGATAAACGATATCATGAAGAGTGTGCACTTTTGATAGTATGTCAATTTGGAAGCAGCATTTGTGGAACAAAAACAAAGAAGTGATGCAGGGTAGGGTCTTGATCTGGGCAACATTGTGAATACAGATGCAGAAGAACTGGCTACTGAAGCTTTAGTTTTTCAGATAGTGTCATATACTGAAAAGTTTAGATGCCCAATTGCATATTTCTCTGTGCATCACATATAATGACTGAAACTGTGAGGCTTTGTTTAATGAAACTGTTTTCTGTAAGTGTTCTTTTAGGTCATTGACACATGATGGTACTGCTGTCAACATTCAGACCCTGAGAAACCTTGGATGCTCACTGAATCTGGAAAATTTTGTCCATTACTTCAAGCAGCTTCCCAATGATAGTAATGTTCATGCAATCCTTGATGCATGCCATATGCTGAAATTAATTTATAATACTTTATCTGAAAAGCAGATTATTAACTGTGCAGCTGGACTTTATTTTGAAGTTATGTTATCAGCAAGAGTGTGAATCATTAAAATTTGTCAATTAACTCTCTGGTTCACATATGAATTTCTATAATAAGAAAATGAATGTCTCTTTAGCGGCTCAGACAGTGAGCTCCAGTGTAGCTGACACCTTTTAATTTCTAGAGAGTTCCCAGCACCCAGATTTTGAGGACACCTTTGCCACTGTAGAATTCATCAGAGTTATTGATAAACTCTTTGATGTGTGAAACTCCAGGAATGTTAATGCTAGGGACTTTAAACAACGATTGAGAGCGGAAAAATGTAAATTATTGGAATGAATTTCTTTGTCATGCAGAGAAATTCCTTCAAGTGTGCATTAATACATCCACAAAAAACATTTGTGCTGGGATTTTTGACGTGCAACCTCTACCAGGAGTTTCTGTTTCAGTGTACTGAACCTCTTGAAACACGTATGTTGTGTGGCGGCGATGGCGAGGCATTGCAGAGTCTCTGACCAGAGAGCTATTTGTCGTTCCTAGTCTGCGCTTGACCGCGCGAGAGAGTTCAGTGCAGTCGCAGTGCTGTTGCGAGGCAGTTGCGCTCGAGTCGCAGTATAGGACAGTTGCGGTCGAGTTGTGAGAGAGTTCAGTTGCATGTAGGGAGTCGGAGTTGTGTGAGGAGTCGGCGGGCGTCGACATGGCACTCTGGTCAAGATTCAGGACGAGGTATATTTTTAATTAAGGTAATGAAGCAGCATTGCGCATATTTGATAATGTAATGTAAATTAACTGTAACTAATTTGTTCAAGAATTCCCCACAATAATAATTTTGTTTTCAAACCAAGCATTTTAACAAAACAAACATTTTATTGAAAGAATATTGCCCCTGTATTTCCTTAAAGAAAAGTTTCCCTTAAATTAAAAAAAAATATTTGCGATGTGTTTCCTCCAAGCTATGGCGAAAATAAGGGCAGATGCAGTTTTACTGAGGTAAGAATTTGAGTTTAATCAGGGCCTAAAGATCGACATTTCGGTCTATTTGCGTTTTCATTGTCACTGAGATTTTATTATCACTGAATTGACTTTCATTTTGTTGGGAGCTTACAGTTGGGTCAGATTGCTATTATTTTTCATTTAATTGTCATTGTCATTAAATTTAATTGCTGGGAGGTTACACTTAGCTCTATGTCTATTCTCATTTAAAATATTATCATAAATTTTTGTGGGGAGGTTACACTTAGCTCTATTCCCATTAACATTTTTTAAATATTGTCTTTCGAAATTTTGTGGGGAGGTTACACTCTGAAGTATGTTTTAACATACAAACCCTCACAAGATCACGTAGAACTCTTTTTTTTACAGCAGATGTAGGTATAGTTGGAACAATAATCCTATGACATTACAGTTCCAGTCTGCTCTGAGAACAATTTTGGTCAACAACAATGTTACTGCAAGTGACAAGAGTAGTGTAGATGACATTGAGAAAGTGAGCTCGTTCAGTGTTCATGAATTTATGTACCATAAGAAGCAAAATGATAACTTCACTGATGATAGTGAAGATACTAGTTGCTTTGAGGCTCTTGCTTCAGCACTACTCAGTGAATACCAGGATACTATTATTTATTGTACAGCAGGATGTGTTGCGATAAAGATTATGCAAATGTTAAGATGTTTCAAATGCAAAGAACTTACTACTGTTCCCTACATGTACCCAAATGATCAAACTGCAATACTCCTGTGGCAAATCCATCCCCCTACTGCCAGAGGTCGAGTCGTCCCTCAGGCATGGGTGTGTGTGTATTGTTCTTAGCGTAAGTTAGTTTAAGTAGTGTGTAAGTGTAGGGACCAATGACCTCAGCGGTTTGGTGGCTTAGGTATTCACACACATTTGAACATTTTGGCAAATCCATCTGCCTTTACTAAGAAGGTTGACAGAGGCAGTTTGCTTCACCTGTCTGCAGTAGTGTTTAAAACAGTGCAGCATACAGAAAAATGCTTTCGTTCTGCTCTAGTGAGATTTACCTTAAATTCAATCCATTTTTATGACTGGCTTCTTATATCTGTTTGTTTCTTTGGTAAACAGGCGAATGTATTTGGCAAATTGCATACACTAGTCTCTGCCATAGACTGTGAAGAGTCACAGCTAATTCAATGGATAACTACTGTGTACCTTCTGATTAGATTAGTGGCACACACAAAAAAGCAACAGCTGCTGCACAGGGTAACTATTCTGGCATGACGCAGAGGTTGGGGAAGATAATTACATTTGCTAATGTATGACATGTGAATATACATTGAATGAAGTTGTGCTGGCATAAGCTGGCGCCAGCACTCCGGGCGGAAAAGAGGTATGAGAAGATCGACAGTAGACGCCGGAGCAAGTGAGCCCATCAGGAGAGAGGCCAAAGACAAACTCACAAGAAACGCGCCATAAGCGCCTTCTCGACCGCCAGTTTTTAGACAGCTACCATGGAGTGGAGGGCCCAGTCAGTCACTCATCCAGTGAGTCACCGAGTCGAGTCTTCAGTCCCAACCCAGTCAGTTGCAGCGTTGCAGCTGCAGACAGTCTCTACCTCAGGCAGAATGTAGTGACCAGAGTAGTGTGCATAGCAACTTGTACTTTACCAGCAGTGACAGTAACATGGACTATTATGGAAGAGCTTGTACGACAACACCTGGACTCTTAATTTAAGTAGCTTCCTGTTTAATAAAGAACCATTTTAATACATGCATGCAGTTGTATTATAGAAAGAGGATACCAGCCACCAAACAACATCCTCTCCTTACTTCCCATGGTACAAGCCTACAGTGACAATGAGATGACACAAAACTGACAATGAGTATAATTCAGTGCAGATTTTGCTTGTGTCTCTTGTGTTTTAGCTTACAGGGGTGCTCATTTCAAACTGCTAATTTCTTGTGTTCTTGCATGTATTTCAGGATGGGAGCCGCAGGATTTATTTTTATTTATTTGTCCAAATAAATCTCTTTTTCAGTACATATATTGTACACAGGATATTGGACAGAAAACCTTTTATCTACTGGTTTTTCAAACATTAAACATACATTATTTAAATTTTTATAACATATTAAATCTATACATTTACTGATTAAAATTTTTTAAATACTGAATAATTTTTAGCTTATTTCTATAGTTAAAGATACAAATTACATTTTTTCTTGCATGAGGTACTGTGAGGTAGAATAGCAGCAGTTTTTCAGAATGTAGGCAGTCACAGATTTTTAAAGCTCTGTAGTTCCCGAAGAGATTTTAAATGTTTTGGTAATCTGTTGTGTAGTTTTGTTCCTTCATGATATACACCTTTTTGGCATAGTGCAGTACTACAATGATTAACATTTTTGTCACTGTCTGCTCTGGCACTGTAATCATGGACACTTTTGTTTTGAGGAAAAAGGTTTTCTTTTCTCACTTTTTTGACATGCATGACTACTTCCAGTATAAAGAAAGGTTTGCATGGTTTTCTGCTGCTCACTTGTTTCATTGCTCATATAAGTCCTTTTTGTTTCCTGAAAACTGTTATGGTCTGGTGTGCATTTCCACAGAAAATTATACCGTACTTCACTACTGAATGTACACAAGCTAAGTACACAGCTGTAGTATAGCTCACTTTTGCTAGTTTCGAATTTAAGGATGTGATATCAAAGCTCCATTTACGATTCCCCTGGAGATGAATCCCAAGGAACTTAGTTTCGTTGACAGCACTAATGAATTGGTTATCTATACATATTACGGGTTGTGTCGCATTTTTATTTTGATTTGAGTGGACATTCATGACTACCATTGTTTGGGGATTAACTATTAGCCTGTTTCGGGTAAACCATTCAGCCACTTCTTTTGTAATATCTTTTGCAGATGCAGTGAGATTTTCTTCTTTATTTCCTTCAGTCAATAGAGTGGTGTCATCTTGTAACCTCCCCCTCACTTATCGACCTTAATGACATTGAAAATTTAAACTGTGTGCACATAATGGAAATTTGGGAAAAGCAATCGTCACCGAAGTTAATTTGGCGGTAAAGAGTGAGGAAAGGGTTACATCTAAATGAAAGGAAAAATGCAAATGAAATTGGTGGAAATTAATTTTGAGAAAAGGGTAAAATTAATAAAGAAAGTAAATGTATGGTCGTTACATTAACAACTAATTGGCGTTAATTAGATATTTGAGATTTGTGGAAAATTACGGTCGCCAGTCCTATGGACAACTACTATAATAACTGAAAATGAAAGATTAATGCACATATAATTAGCACTAAAAGTGTGGCAACTGAAGCTTGACACGTGTTGTGTGAAAACTGTATGTTTGTCAGAAGTAATAAATTTCGCTACACTCTGACTTAATTTAGCAAAAGAATTAATAAAACCGGAAAATTGAAAGTTAATTTAGTGACTGAAATTAATAGTGAACTTTGTTTCTGAAGCACTACGAAATTCAATAAAATAAGGTTAGTCTTGGGCTACCTCAACAATCATTTCAAAAGCTACTTGAATCTATGGAATTTAGAAATAAGAGACTTAACTTTGAACTTGAATTAAATGATTCTGAACAGTTAACAATAGTAAAATTTAGTACGTACCAAGCTGAGCTGCAGTCACAGATAAGCTAAAATATGGTAACAAAACTCGTACTTTTAATTTGTGCTTGTGTAATCTAAATATAGTTATCTTTGGTTATTGTAGTCAGCTATGTATACTTTAACTGAACTCTGAAACTAAAGCAGTGAAATGGAATGATATTACTTTAACGCTGGCGTATGAATTTCAACGACACTCGGGTTCATTCCAGAAAAGGAAGGGACCCTGCTTGGTAATGCAATTGGGACAATGAGCAACGAAGGTTCTTGCTAAGTTGCTGTATTTTTGATGCAACAGTTTGAAAAGCTGAGGTCTGCCATACAGTACTAAAACTTTACGTGCTTTTAGTCTTCCTTGTTGGTTGATTGAAGGTTTGAAGTCGTCGATCGAGGAGTTGGTGACAGTCCCTCATTGTCGGCCGTCGATTTTGCAGAAGCTGGATGTTGGTGCGCCTTTTTCTCGACATGGTCACCATGCGAAAACAGGCTCTTGATGTGCGCCAGCTAATGCTTCCCGTCTGCGACATCGTGTCAGAAACTATCATAGCAAGTCGAGCGCAATTACATGCTGCCAAACCCCGAAAGCGCGGCAACTCGCGGGAGCGTCACACAACACACCTGCTCCACTGCCCTACTCCAGCCACTCTGCTCTGCCCGCACTCCACACGGCAGAGTTAACACTACCAAAGATCCTAAACACTTTGGTTCTCCACATGACCTATCGATGTAATCGTGCGATAGCATAGTTTTCCCTAGGCCAGACCCAGCGTAAAAATACAAATAATATTTACAAAACAAACCAATTATACATCGACATAAATGCATATATATATATATATATATATATATATATATATATATAATAAAACAATTACAATATATAAAGGCACAGAAACGTCATATCTTCAGGTAACAAAGTAAGGAAAAATATTATAGCACAATAGATGGAAGTAGGAGGATATGCATTTCCAGCGTTACAATCTGCAAACAGTACAGGTTCAGAATCCCTAACATTTGATGGGAAATCATTAATGTATACGAAAAAAAGAAGGGGGATGGTTCTGAAACGTGTACCTGGAGTTCATTTCCTTCCATGTACTTAATTTCAGTTACCTGAGAACGATATTCTAAATATCATTTAATCCACTGATTTGGCACACCACTTAGACCATACCATTAAAGCTTCCTAAGGAGCACAGAATGATCAATCGCATCAAAATCTTTTGTTAGGTCCAAGAATAAACCTGAGATATTTCTGAGGTTTTCCACTGCATTTAAGACACGGTTTATCAGGTTACAAGTGGCTGTTTCAGTTGATCGCTGTGGTCTGCAACCATGGTGACATCCAGAAATAATATTGTCCTTGTCGAAGAATATAGTTAGTTGTGAAAGGAACATGTTTGCAATAATTTTCGAAAATCCTGACAGTAGAGACACAGGCCTATAGTTGCCCATACATTGCTGATCACCTTTTTCATTTGCTGTGGGAAGACACCACATGATTAGGAAGAACTGTATACATCTAATAAAGGAGAGAGTATTTGTCTTGCTGCTATTTTAGTAATATAATCTGGAGAATCATCAATACCAGTTGAGTAATTACTGTTCAGTGCAGTAATGTTATTTAGGAGCTCTGTTGGGCCTGTTGTACTGAGGTACTTGGCTATATTATTTATTTCAATAGACGAAAGTTCTTTCTATGTCATATTAGGTGGATTACCAGATTTTTCCCTTCACTAATTTTCCAGCAACAGTTGCATAACGAGAATTGAAGGTGTCTGCAACTGCCCTAGGGTCAGTGACATTTTTGCTATCATGTGATTTCACAAAATTTTTGTGAGTTCTCTTCTCCCCTATAAGACCCTGCACAGCTTTCCACATGGACTTAGTTTTATTGGATTAGTTCATAATATATTTGTCTTTTCCCTTAATTTTTGCCTCTTTTTTGACACATTTCAAAACTAACTTGTACTTTTTGAAATAACTAAGAAATTCTGGACTGCTGTCAGTTTTGAACCGCAGAAAAAGTTCCCACTTCCTTTTAGAAGATCCTCTAATGCCTGATGTAATCCAGTTTTTGAATCTATCTATGCTTCTGGAAATCACATTCCTTTGTGGAAAAGCTATGTCAAAGTTATGCTTGAAAATGTGCAAAAAATTTTTCTATCTTCGCTGATTAGATACTGGAAGTATTCAATTTTTTCTGAATACAAGTTGGTGGGAAAGATGGGACAATAAAGAACTATATCGTTGCTTTTGGAAGCAAATTGCTGTTAAAACACGAGAAGAAATACACAGCAACAGAAAAGGAGTTCACTGGGCTTTTATTAAGTTTAGAAACTATTTTATGGAACATAAAACCATAGTGTACTCTGACCACAAAACCTTAAGCTATTTGCAGGAAGGCAGGTTATACCACAGCTGGTTCATAAGGGTGGGTAATGTGCCTCCAACAGTTCGATTAAAGCGCAGAATACATAAAAGATTCTAAAAACAAGATAGCAGATAATCGCTCACAGTCACCAATGGGAGCAGATCAGGGTTGTCTTGAAGCAGAAGACAAGGAACTCACACATACATGAAGGGGATTTTTAATTAGATTAGATTAGATTAGATTAGTACTTGTTCCATAGATCATGAATACGACATTTCATAATGATGTGGAATGTGTCAGGTTAATAAAAGGTGTCTATACAAGATATTACATTAGACAAAATATTACATGACACTCAATATTTTTAATTTTCTTTTCTTTGTGGTGGTTGGGAAATTACCCACTTACTATAACCAAAAATTCATCTAATGAGTAGAAGGAGTTGCTATTAAGAAATTCTTTTAATTTCCTTTTAAATGCTATATGGCTATCTGTTAGACTTTTGATGCTATTAGGTAAGTGACCAAACACTTTTGCGGCGGTATAATTTACCCCCTTCTGAGCCAAAGTTAGATTTAACCTTGAGTAGTGCAGAGATCATCCTTTCTCCTAGTGCTGTAGCCATGTACACTGCTATTACTTTTGAATTCGTCTGGATTGTTAATAACAAATTTCACAAGTGAATGTATGTATTTCCAGGCTGCAGTGAAGATTTCTAGCTCTTTAAATAAGTGTGTTCAGGATGATCTTGGATGAGCTCCAGCAATTATTCTGATTACACGCTTTTGTGCAATGGCATCAAGGTAATCAAAACCATAATGAAAACAGGAGGCTAGTAAAAAGCCTGTTAGGCAAACCAGATGAGAGATAGTTTACCAAATTTTTTTAAGTATAAGAAGGTATTTTGTTCAGTCTTACTCAGGAGGACTCTGACTGCTGGAAACTATGTTGGCGAAAACAATTCATTGAGAAATTAATTATATACACGAGAGTTGTGGTCATTTTGGGGCACAAAAATGTCAGCAGAAGTTTCAAGAGAATATCTACTTCTAAGGTATGGCCACGCAGGTAAGGAAGTGTATTTAAAGTTGTAACAAGTGCCAAAGTGACCAACCAAACCAGTCGGGGACCAATGCAAAACATCATCCCTGACAAACTCATGAGCCTGATCTGTGTAGGCCACTACCCAGTTCAAAAGGTGGATACAACTATATTTTAGTTTCGGTAGCTCTATTTTCTAAACTTATCATACTTTACCCAATAAGAAAACCAATTAATCAAAGTATTGTACCAAGTACTGAGAATAAATATATGCCACAGTAAGGAAGCCACAGGCTATATGGTCTGACAATGGCTCACAATTTATTTCAAATATTTGGATATCCTTTGTTGGAAGAAGAAAGATTAAACACTTGATTTCAGGATAAAACCCATCAAATAATCCGGTTGAGAGATACATGATGGAGATAGGGAGCCTATGTAGAACCTATTACAGTCATAAACACCTCTCCTGGATCGATCATATCACAGAATTTGAAGATGCGATGAATAGCTTACAGCATTCATCTACAGTTTTCTCCATTTGAAATAATGTTTGACATAAAGCCTGCCATTATTCTAAATGAACTTACTGAGTTTACTATATGCACACAAATTTCTGCACAAGAAAGAGACGAAATAGAGAAGTCATGAAAAAACAAGGTTAAGCTAAAAAGAAGAAACATAACACAATGAAAGAGGCGAACACAGATCAAAATAGGTGATCTTGTTTTATTAAAAACACGTGAGAAATCTCGTTTATTCACAAATATATTGGACCATACCAAATTGTAGAAAACCCATCCTAATGCATATAGGTTGAGATACCCAAACTGCTTGGTTTGAGGAACATCACAGCATTGAATCCTGTATCCAAAAGTCTTGAATACTGGGTTTTAACTTTTGACATTTAAGAGAAAAAAAGTTGGCCCCTCACGAAAGATTTCCGCAGGGGGCAGTCGATCTGTGAAAACCAAGTGCTGAGCAAACATAAGGACCCAACTGTGCAATGTATTCTTCCACTACAAAGAATCTTCAGTGTTGTACTGAAATTTTAGACATACATTCTTTATGTATGAATTCTTTATATGTATGAAATACTATAACTGTCTTGAAATCAGACTGCAAAACTTTGAATTCTGTTCAGTAATCGTATTCACATTAATCTTGCTACAAATTATGCAAGACTCATCTGGCAAACCCAACTTTTCTTGTTTCTAAATCAAAGTAATTATTCCTTACCCAATACATGTTCCTCAGATTTAGTGACAAAATTTAATGACATTTTCTATTTTTGTGCACATGCCTACTTAATGTGTGAGTGCTTCCACCCAGAGTTTTGGGAAAATCTTTAAATTTTATATGTGTATAAATTTTTACATACTTACATTTCTGATAAAATAACACATAACCTAGCCTACGCACTCAAAAGGGTAATTTACAAGCACTTGCCATAAGAAAATATATTACTTTTCCCTATAGTCATAATCATAAGCATACACTGACTGCAATCACAACAGTATTATCTAAGTTGAACCATCATTTTTAGACATGATGTTTTAATCATTATACTAAAATATTGGCTTACATAACAAAATATTTCAAATACGTTTGGTTGTTAAGCTGATCAATTTTTGACATCTTGTATGAAACTTATTCTACATATGTATCTATTTCTCAAACTTTTACCAAAATACTTATGTACCAAGAGACACTTTAACCAAAAATGTATGGGATATAAAATGTTGTTGTTGTTGTGGTCTTCAGTCCTGAGACTGGTTTGATGCAGCTCTCCATGCTACTCTATCCTGTGCAAGCTTCTTCATCTCCCAGTACCTACTGCAACCTACATCCTTCTGAATCTGCTTAGTGTATTGATCTCTTGGTCTCCCTCTACGATTTTTACCCTTCACGCTGCCCTGCAATGCTAAATTTGTGATCCCTTGATGCCTCAAAACATGTCCAACCAACCGATCCCTTCTTCTAGTCAAGTTGTGCCACAAACTTCTCTTCTCCCCAATCCTATTCAATACCTCCTCATTAGTTACGTGATCTACCCACCTTATCTTCAGCATTCTTCTGTAGCACCACATTTCGAAAGCTTCTATTCTCTTCTTGTCCAAACTGGTTATCGACCATGTTTCACTTCCATACATGGCTACACTCCATACAAATACTTTCAGAAACGACTTCCTGATACTTAAATCTATACTCGATGTTAACAAATTTCTCTTCTTCAGAAACGATTTCCTTGCCATTGCCAGTCTACATTTTATATCCTCTCTACTTCGACCATCATCAGTTATTTTATTCCCTAAATAGCAAAACTCCTTTACTACTTTAAGTGTCTCATTTCCTAATCTAATCCCCCCAGCATCACCTGATTTAATTTGACTACAATCCATTATCCTCGTTTTGCTTTTGTTGATGTTCATCTTATATCCTCCTTTCAAGACACTGTCCATTCCGTTCAACTGCTCTTCCAAGTCCTTTGCTGTCTCTGACAGAATTACAATGTCATCGGCGAACCTCAAAGTTTTTACTTCTTCTCCATGAATTTTAATACCTACTCCGAATTTTTCTTTTGTTTCCTTTACTGCTTGCTCAATATACAGATTGAATAACATCGGGGAGAGGCTACAACCCTGTCTCACTCCTTTCCCAACCACTGCTTCCCTTTCATGCCCCTCGACTCTTATAACTGCCATCTGGTTTCTGTACAAATTGTAAATAGCCTTTCGCTCCCTGTATTTTACCCATGCCACCTTCAGAATTTGAAAGTGAGTATTCCAGTTAACGTTGTCAAAAGCTTTCTCTAAGTCTACAAATGCTAGAAATGTAGGTTTGCCTTTTCTTAACACGTTCGCTGCGGCTGACGCTTATAAGCGTTTCCGCGATCAACACGCCAGAGCGGCTGACGCTCATAAGCGTTGCCGCGATCAGCAAGCCAGTGCGGGTAACACTTATAAGCGGTGCGCTCGCTAGCTGAGGTCTCACTAGGGGAGGTCGCCAACTGGGACACGCCGATTTCGTCCGAATTGTTTCTAGAAAGAGGTGGGACTCCACATAACGTGCCCGAAATATTTCGCCTGAGTGGGCCATGGGAAAGGAGAACATGCTCTCGAAAGTTGTTCCGATAGCACTATAGGAGGCTATACCTTATTTAGCGCTCTGTTCGTCGTTATTGGCGTAGAGTAATGGTCAAGCGCATTGCTCACGAAACAGGCGACTTGGGATCAATCCCAGGTCCGTCCTGATTTTTTTTCTCATTTTTATTTTACTTCGTATCTTCAGAGTGTTCGGTTATTTACGGTAGATGTATATTTCTATCGTCAAGTCAAAAATCTAATTAAAAGATTACAAAGTGCCCCTGAATAACTCCAACAACAGCGAGAGGTATCATCAAGAGAAGATGCAATTAAAATACATTCGACCGTGCTGCATCAATTCAGTGCTCTTGTGGACACCCCTATGATCTAGTACGCTTGGTTTGCATCCAAACTATTAGAGGAAACACCTTAGTTTTAAAACTTGAATTAAGTGTGCTTTCCAATGAAGCATGTTGCAGAGAAATGTAACTGCTCAAACAATGCCTTCATAAAATGTGCCTAGAGTGAAACATATATGTTTCACATGTTTCTATGATATGTCACCATAAAAATGGCAAAACTTCTACTGTCGTAATGAATAAAAAGTAGCGCACGTAATCACAAGAATCTTTAAAATCTTTATTTTCATTAAAACTTTCGCCTAGTTATATAAATATACTACTTGAATGTATTTAAATTCTACGGTAAATAGTTGAAAAATCTGACGAAACCAAGGAAAATAAGAATGAAAACAATTGAAAAAAATTAGGAAGCACCTGGGATTGATTCCAGGTCGACTGTTTCGTGAGCAATGCGCTTGACCATTACGCTACGCCGTCAACATGTTCGCTGCGGCTGACGCATATAAGTGGCATGTTCACTAGCAGAGTTCTCAGTTTAGTTTGTTCGGCTGTGCACTCGTGTTAGTTCAAGTAACCAACGACATATCACGTAACGTGTTCCTGTCTGCAGTTGTGTGTTTTCGTTTTTTGTCGTCTGTGTTGTGCATTGTTTGCAATGGCGGCGACTGAACCGACACCGGGGCCTTCGAACGCGAAAAAGTGTAGGAAGAGTGACCAATATACTGACCATGAGTTACTACGTGTGTTAGAAGATAGTGATGTAGAGTTCAGAGAGGACGAACCAGATGAGGGTGACTGGCATTTGGAGACTGCAGAAACAGACCACAGTGATGACAGTGTGGAAGCAGAACTGTCCAGTATGTTTCGTGACAGTTCGGAATCGGACGATACGGGCGACGATGATGAGGAAATCGCCGACGATAAAGAACCAGCGCTCGCAGAGGTAAGCAAACCAGGTGTTACGTGGCATGAAGAACCACATGGGATGCAGTATCACCCGTTTACGAAAGCAGAATGTTTGCTGATGAAGCCTGCTGGCAATACGCCAATGGATTTCTTTAGGCTACTGGTTACAGATGACATACTGCAGCTCATAGTTGACGAAACAAATGATAACGCACGGAATATATTTGCGAGCGCAAATACACAAGAGGGCTCTAGAATTAGTAATTGGAAACCCGTAAGTATAGAAGAAATACTTGTCTTCCTGGGGATTTCATTACATATGGGTAATGTCAAATGTGCCTGACTACAAGACTACTGGAAGAGGGATCCGCTGTTCGAAAATAAAGGAATAACGATGAGTATGAGCAGAGACAGATATTTGCTGATCTTACGCGCATTGCATTTTGCAAAAAATCCAGAGTCAGGAGAACCGAAACCAAATGATCGACTGTATAAGATACGCCCTATATTGAATTATTTCAACAACAAAATGTGTAATGTGTATTATCCAGGTAGGGATCTCTCTTTAGATGAATCAATGATTCTTTGGAGGGGACGATTGTCATTTAGACAATACATAAAAAACAAAAGAAATAAGTATGGCATCAAATTGTACATGCTAAATAACCCAGACGGCTTCATCAATAAATGCGCTGTGTACACGGGGATGCGTGGTGATATGGGGGGAAAAGGGCATGCTGAAAAGATAGTATTGCATTTGTTAGAAGAGAAGGTGAATGTTGGCCATCACATTTACATGGTCAATTTTTACAACAGCTTTGCCTTAGCTAAAACCCTGTTGAATGCAAAAACACATTGCACCGGGACACTAAGGGTAAATAGGAAAAATACCCCTAAAGACGTGGTATGCGCCAAGCTGGGGAAAGGGGACACCATAGCACGATATTCGGACGGGGTAATGATCGGCAAATGGAAGGATAGACGAGAGATCTCCTATATTTCCACAGAATACCCCAATACAATGGAACGTGTGCAGAATGCACGCCAGCAAATAGTCGCGAAACCACTGCCAATTATCAGATATAATAGTTGTATGTCTGGGACCGATAGGCAGGACCAGATGTTGTCTTATTATTTATGTGAACGAAAGACAATCCGCTGGCCAAAGAAACTGTTCTTCCATGTAGTTGACATGCTAATGTTCAATGCACATTACCTATATAATAAATACTCAGGGCATAATATGACTTTGTATGATTATAGAATACAAATAATAAAGGGACTACTTCCACCAATGGACGTTACAAAAGGTGTGCGTAACAAATGTAAAGACACACATGTTGTGCAAAAGCGGGACGCAACGGAAGGGACGAAGCAAGTTATGCGGAAGCGATGTAAAACGTGCGCGGCACGGGGCAAGCGTACGGATACACCATACGTGTGTATAACGTGTCCAAACCAACCTGGATTCTGTTTGAACTGCTGCACAATTACACATCCATAATGTAATGGGACGTCGTATCTACAGAGGAAGATCTGTTTGTGTTTGATTTGTAAAGTGTTTGTTTTATTTGATAGCCATGTAAATATAGTTACATTGGTTGCTCAGAATATGATGTTTCTGTACAGTACCGTATGTGGACTTATTTGTGGTTTGCTATAAAAACATCACCTCTACACCTTGAAAACGTATTTGTTGCTAGCTGCAGTGCCCGGCGTTGCCCGGGTGTGTATTCATTCCTGTCTTATTTTAGTCCATCTGCTTCTTCTCTCTCTGTCCATCGCCTCCTGTTCTATCGCTATCTATTTTCCATTCATCTCAGTTCCGTTTTCACACAGGTCAATCTTCATGACATAATATTTCCTGTACTATGTGTCCCACAAGAATATAATTTTCCATGTTCCCCGGGAAGAATATTAGGAAACTGCAAAATGAGTTGCGAATGGAGTTGGTATTACAGACGTAATACATTACAACCACATGCATAGTGGGACGGATTTTCGTGCGTTTCATAGCTTTGACGTCATATCTCCTGTACTACGTGTCATACTATGATATAATTTCAAAGCTACATTTAGTGGTATATATGCATATCCTCTGCAAAATTCGTCGCGAATAGCTTTAGTAGTAATGACATAATAAATAGAAATTACAAACCTGATGTTGCGGTTATTCAAGAACAGAATTGTTTATGACGTCATATCTCCTGAACTATATATCGTAAGTAGTTTTTGCTACCATAGCAAATGATTCATTACCTTAGAGAAGATTTGTACCACATTTGATTGAAATCGGTGTACTAGTTTAGGAGCAGATGTGGAATATCGTCACATGATGCGGCCGTTTTTGACGAATTACATTGTTCATGACGTCATATCTCCTGACGTATGTGTCGTATGTGGTTCTTACCCCTACAGTGATAGTTTTCCGATAATAGGAATATGTGTACCAAGTTTCGTTGAAATCGGTCCAGTAGGAGGAGATGTGGAACATACATACATACACATACAGTCATTTTTATAATATGTATATATTTGTGATTGGGTTTCCATAGCACCACATTGCAGACGAGTCCTGTTTCTTTTTCTTCGTTTTATAAATCTTTTGGTGTTTTCCGACTAATTCTTTTTCAATGGAGTGGATTTGTCACTTGTGTGAATTGCATTTTCTGTCCAGTTAGCAATACAATAAATAAATAAGGGGCTTTGTTAGAATTGTTTGCAATAAATGCATGTAACGCTTATAAGCGACAGACAGCAGGCAGCATTTATCACATGATCGGCATGCAGCTAAAGTGTACTTGTATTTCTATATCTAGCACCTCTTCCGCAGACGTTATATTCGTTGCCAATATTACGTTCGTGCACAACATGAATTTGTCGCAAAACTAGACATTAGTCTTGCGATCAAAATTTAGGCGTGTTCATAATTTGTATTCAGCCAGGTATGGATTACGAAATATAAATTCCAGCAGTATCTTATTATAACTTGAAACTCCTGACTTCCCTTGCAGAACAAAGTTTTATTCATCCATAAGAATTATGAAAAGATACAGTGGCGAGCTAAGTCGGTAACTATGTAAAGTTATTTCCTCGAAATAAAAATCATAGAAGGCCGTGCGGCTGCAAAGAGAAGTGATTGCAGCGCTCCTGGCAGCTAGCCCCGAACTGTTTTGACTGAGTGGAACGCTGCGCCTCTGGTAGCCAGCGTACGAACTCCAAACGAATCAGCTGGCGGCATCTAGTTTATTCGCCACAAACTTACAGGTTTCGCAGGGCTATGATTTCAGCTCTCAGCGCACGTGCGCTTACAAGCGTCTGCCTCGCGCGTTAGCGGCTCGCACTGGCGACCGCAGCGAACGTGTTAATCTTTCTTCTAAGATAAGTCGTAAGGTTAGTATTGCCTCACGTGTTCCAACATTTCTACGGAATCCAAACTGATCTTCCCCGAGGTCCGCTTCTACCAGTTTTTCCATTCGTCTGTAAAGAATTCGCGTTAGTATTTTGCAGCTGTGACTTATTAAACTGATAGTTCGGTAATTTTCACATCTGTCAACACCTGCTTTCTTTGGTATTGGAATTATTATATTCTTCTTGAAGTCTGTGGGTATTTCGTCTGTCTCATACATCTTGCTCACCAGATGGTAGAGTTTTGTCATGACTGGCTCTCCCAAGGCCATCAGTAGTTCTAATGGAATGTTGTCTACTCCTGGGGCCTTGTTTCGACTCAGGTCTTTCAGTGCTCTGTCAAACTCTTCACGCAGTATCTTATCTCCCATTTCATCTTCATCTACATCCTCTTCCATTTCCACAATATTGTCCTCAAGTACATCGCCCTTGTATAAACCCTCTATATACTCCTTCCACCTTTCTGCCTTCCCTTCTTTGCTTAGAACTGGGTTGCCATCTGAGCTCTTTATATTCATACAAGTGGTTTTCTTCTCTCCAAAGGTCTCTTTAATTTTCGTGTAGGCAGTATCTATCTTACCCCTCGTGAGACAAGCCTCTACATCCTTACATTTGTCCTCTAGCCATCCCTGCTTAGCCATTTTGCACTTTCTGTCGATCTCATTTTTGAGACGTTTGTATTCCCTTTTGCCTGCTTCATTTACTGCATTTTTATATTTTCTCCTTTCATCAATTAAATTCAATATTTCTTCTGTTACCCAAGGATTTCTATTAGCCCTCGTCTTTTTACCTACTTGATCGTCTGCTGCCTTCACTACTTCATCCCTCAGAGCTACCCATTCTTCTTCTACTGTATTTCTTTCCCCCATTCCTGTCAATTGTTCCCTTATGCTCTCCCTGAAACTCTCTACAACCTCTGGTTGTTTCAGTTTATCCAGGTCCCATCTCCTTAAATTCCCACCATTTTGCAGTTTCTTCAGTTTCAATCTGCAGTTCATAACCAATAGATTGTGGTCAGAATCCACATCTGCCCCTGGAAATGTCTTACAATTTAAAACCTGGTTCCTAAATCTCTGTCTTACCATTATATAATCTGTCTGATACCTATTAGTATCTCCAGGATTCTTCCAGGTATACAACCTTCTTTTATGATTCTTGAACCAAGTGTTAGCTATGATTAAGTTTTGCTCTGTGCAAAATTCTACAAGGCGGCTTCCTCTTTCATTTCTTCCCCCCAATCCATATTCACCTACCATGTTTCCTTCTCTCCCTTTTCCTACTGACGAATTCCAGTCACCCATGACTATTAAATTTTCGTCTCCTTTCACTACCTGAATAATTTCTTTTATCTCGTCATACATTTCATCTATTTCTTCATCATCTGCAGAGCTAGTTGGCATATAAACTTGTACTACTGTAGTAGGCATGGGCTTTGTGTCTATCTTGGCCACAATAATGCGTTCACTATGCTGTTTGTAGTAGCTAACCCGCACTCCTATTTTTTTATTCATTATTAAACCTACTCCTGCATTACCCCTATTTGATTTTGTATTTATAACCCTGTAATCACCTGACCAAAAGTCTTGTTCCTCCTGCCACCGAACTTCACTAACTCCCACTATATCTAACTTTAACCTATCCATTTCCCTTTTTAAATTTTCTAACCTACCTGCCCGATTAAGGGATCTGACATTCCACGCTCCAATCCGTAGAATGCCAGTTTTCTTTCTCCTGATAACGACGTCCTCTTGAGTAGTCCCCGCCCGGAGATCCGAATGGGGGACTATTTTACCTCCGGAATGTTTTACCCAAGAGGACGCCATCATCATTTAATCATACAGTAAAGCTGCATGTCCTTGGGAAAAATTACGGCTGTAGTTTCCCCTTGCTTTCAGCCGTTCGCAGGATACGTTCATGAAAGAATTACTTTCGAAGTTTTGAGCATCTGCAGAGCCAACAATGTCAACCGAGAAGCTGATGCAAGAGGGCTCCCAACATCGAGTCAAGACCCCTATGACCCTGAACCAACTGTCGAACGCCATCACCAGAATCATCTGACACTAATAGCAGGAAGTACTTAATAGTGTTACAACATATCAAGAAAACTTTGTAAAATTCATTTAGTCTTTGTTAATATGTCCTTACACTGGTGTACTTCACCAAACCAAATTTTAAGACAGTTGTCATAGAAAACTTGGTTGTATCGAAATTGAACAATTTTAAAGTTACCATGGGATTAAATTGTTATAATTCCATCCATAGCGCAATACAGTTGGAACTGTAAGGGGTTATTATAACATCATGGCTATGTTATTGGTAGATTCAATAAAACTTTCAAACTTATCTTTACAATCTGTTCAAACCGTTCACACAATATCTCGACAGATAACATCTGTAGACACCCTAGAAGTTGTATAAACAAGAAATACAATATGGATTTACAGCATACCGAAAATTACTTTCAGTGTAGGTTTACAACCAAATTTGCAACTACACAATTATCAAGAAAACATACATTTTGAAAAAGACAAAACGCATAATACATGTAAACAAACCTCTGCCCACTAACATCGTAGAAGTAGCTATTTTAATTTCAGTAACAAACCAAAAGACGAAAATTACAAATTGTTCAATTATGTTAAAATATTAATTAAACTATCTTCTGGAACTTTATGTCTCAACTGAAAAAATTAGGAGACACAAGACACTGAAATGCTTCATAGTCTTTGTCAATTCCATCCCAAAACAGAAAACAGATGAATTTGAAATATGAAAACTGTTTAATAATTTTGAACTCGAAAGTGTAGTTGATTCTCAAAACTGTTCACACCAAAATGATTTTTATTATTTGTAAAGCCTCGTACAGAACATAAAATGGATGTAACCAATTTGCAGTAAAACACAGAACTGCAAAAATCTGTTTGACAATCAGAGTGGAAAACACACGCAAATCAAGTGAAGTATACCATTGTCAACACAATATATACATCACCTTTCTATAAATAGTTACCTATAGTTACTATAAGAATTATTCCCAACCTGTACATTTCACATTAATCTACTTTCTTAACCTGTGTCAAAATCGTGTGAACAAAACCCAGAATAACAACTCCAGCCTCAACCTGGAGGTTTTGTAAGGTCTTTGATGTATCGATGCAGATGACGCACTTGGTTGTCAGGGATGCTAGGAAGTGGACATATGTTGAGTGTAGCTCTATAAACTATTGTCATCACCAACATATGTTACTGTATCAGAATCTGGAATTAAAACTTTTGGTAGGAAATGACATCATGGCCAAGACTATTTATGTACAGATGAATGTCAACTTAAAACCTACTACAAGAACCTACTTTTACAAGCTTGCACTAGAAGAAGAAGCAGTAGCCTAGGAGACTACCATCAAAACTTCAACATCAAAAATCTAAGTTATATTAATTCAGCTTCGCCGTATTTATTTCATCCAAATTCAGCTACTTTAGGGTAGAAGACAAGATCTAGAATTTGGTCACACTCAAAAAGTATTAGGATAGTTATATGAAGTGACGCTAGAAACTATGAAAGAAAAATAGTGTAAGTCATATAATGTTACAGATATGTGCATACTATAGCGTCTTGAACAGTATTGCCCAAGAGGTAAGGACAATTGTTATCCCTTCAGTAATAGTATTTACTAAGGAATTAAAATAGTTACCACCATATGTCATTGTTCTGAGGGTGGGATCTGGGATGACACAGGGTTTTTTTATAGCATCAGTTAGTGCAGCAACAACATATGGGAAGTGTCTGCCTGAATTTGTTATGTTAAGTACGATATAATACAGACAATGTTTGTATAAATTACGTTAATTTTTGTTTTTAAAATTACAAATGTGCTTGTTGTTTCTTATGTCTCATGAGTGGCGCAGCAACAAAGTGGCAGTGGAATGGATATTCCACCTGGACCATAATACTGAAGTCGGCGGATGTACACGTCAGAGACTAGATGTCCGTGTGCAGGATGATGATGCCGGAAGCTTCCTTAGATGTTGTGGCTTATGTTTTTAACAATGAAATTATGTTTTGTGAACGTAACTAGAATATTGTAACTTCAGTCCTATGTCAGAGTTCGATGTTAGCCGATCTGAAAGAGCCACACTTGATGGAAGATATACACTGAAATACTCATGTAGCAGTAATCTGTGTTTGGTGTTATGAAAAAAAGTTTTGTCTCTTCTAAAAAGAAAAGTGTCAAATAATTAATTATTTTGGAAACTGATGACTCCTGTTTACTTACAAGTGTGTGAAGATCAGGAAGAGTGGTGACTTTTACTGAACGAAAATTTATTTACCTTGGACACTAAATGAAAGTGGTGTTTAATTTCTGACTTATGAAGTTTACAAGAAATGATATACACTGTGAATCTAGGAATGATTTTCAAAGCATAGTGATCTGATAGTGTATGTCAGGGAAACATTTTTAGTTTTATTATTCAGGAGGTGTCTAAACTGAACACAAGTTACAAAATTAAAGATTTCCTGGATTTGAGAATTTTAATACTTTAACCAGAGACAATTGTGCACACGGATCTTTGTCTTAACAGTAATCCTTCGTTCACATAGTAATGGATAAACGAATAGAATTACTCACGTAATTACGCTAAAAGGTAATTTTTCTGAAGCACTTATGCTATTCAGAGCCCACAATTCGACCGCAAAAGTGCAGTGAACATGTCTAAATAGTAATTTTACTAATAGAGGTGTGGTTAGGTAGGATCTCTGTGAATAAGGTAGTGGAACTGACTTGGCCTACGAGTTATGTAAGATGAGCTCAGCCACAAGAGTCTTTAAGCTTCTGTCACTAATATACCTATAGAGAGAGTGCGATACGACCTATCCTGTAATAGTAACATCTCAAGCTGCTGAGACAAGCCCCAGATTAATGTATCACAGAAGTGACACGAAAGTTGATGGCGAGTCGCTACAAAAACCAGGTACAGCCTCTTCACTTTCTTTTATGAATGATATTAACAATTACTACGCACAACACGTTGCACGGATCAATACTACAATCACAAAGGCTTCTTATTGTTATGGCGCACAATACTGTTACATAGCTAACGTGGGCAGCGACCCTAAACATTTCGGAGTGGCACGAAGTGAGCTGACTTCCTCCTATCACAGAGGGGTCAAGTAAAAGTGCACGATCAGTAATTTAACTTTACAGCCACTACGGACGAGAACGTGTGAAAATTGGTGACTAATCTAAAAAACTTTATTTTAATAACTTCAATTCTGAAATTAAGTAATATAGGAACAAAGAGGCTCCAGTTCTCATAATGTGTAAAGAGCCACTTACATTTAATCATCTGTTTTTCTGAGAGAAGAAAGACATTATTTTTGAAACTCGTTTCATGGCTCACAAAACTGAAAAACTAGACGCAGTAAATACGAACTGTTCAGACAGGCTACTGAATTCTGGGCGAGCCGTCTAACAATGATAGCGATGGCAACAAAGGGGCAAAACAGTTAGTGTCGTACGGACGACACGAAGTACACACTGTTGTCGCGGACTGGGAAGCCATGATATTTGGTTGCATACAGGTCTAGAGCCGAGCTGGAGGGGGAGTATATAACACTGGTACAGGGCACACAAAGTGTGGTGGCGTCAGGAATATGGAACAAACTGAAGCTACTGACCTGGGCTATAAATTTGTGCACAGATTACAAAAAAAAAATTGCATTTTGATTTTAATTTAGTTACACCTCTCTGGGAGGCTGATACCCCCCCCCCCCTCTTCCTGTATTCCATACTTGACACTGACTTCCTGCAGCTTTGATAGTGTGACGACTAGGGCAGGAGTGGAGGTCACTGCAGCCAGCTGGTTTGAAGGTGACATCACATTAGTGATAATATCGCGGTCGTCAGCCACAATCTAGGCCACAGCAGCGGCCTGTGTTGTCATATTATGTCTACCACATTTAGCTGAATTGCTCCAAATGTTGAAGAAGTAACATGTGAACACACACACACACACACACACACACACACAGTGTTCTTCATAATGACCCCGGGGTTCCCAAAGAAGATGCATGCAAACAACAAGACGTACAGAAAAAGATGCATATCAGTGGATAGAGCATGTCTCGAAGTTTTGAATCAGATTGTCACATCAGCCAGAAAATTATGACCACCGGCGTATTACTGATATAAACTGTCCAGGCGATAGCATAGACACATGCTGAGGAATGACTGCTAGTCAGACACACACACAGTGCATGTAGTATCAATGAGTGTTGTCCATGTGCAGAATGGGGAAAGGGCTCGATCTAACTGTGTTTGATCAAGGGTAGATTGTGATCGCCCAGAGGCTTGGCACAAGCATTTCGGAAACTGCTTGACTTATCAGGTGTTCGAGGAGTGCTATGGTGAGTGTCTTAAACACATGCAAAACCAAGATGAAACCATTCCCAGACGTTGTGGGGTTAGGCGGCCAACCCTGATTACAGATGTCAGGCGTTGTAGGCGGGGCAGACGTAAAACAGGACAGGCGGTGAACTGTGGCAGAACTAAAATCAGACTATGCTGGGCGAGTACAAGAGTGTCTAAACACACAGTGTACTAAACACTCCTAATGATGGGCCTCTGCAGCCAACGACCCATGCATGTCCCAATGTTAACACCATGTCATCAGGAAGTACAATTGAAATAGACATGTGACCATTGGCACTGGATGTTGGCGCAGTGGCAGAGCATTGCATAGTCTGATGAATCCTGAACAGCTCCTTAACAGCTGTACTGCAGGATGGAGACAAACTGGCGGCAGCCCCGTTATGCTGTGGGGAACATTCACATGGGAATCTTGAAAACGTCAAAAGTGCGCTTGTTGAATCACCCATATTACATCATCCGGTTATGGGCGATTCATTTAAAATTTCAACAGATATATCCGATTACAGTATTGTTGCAGAACTTTTCCAAGGGGGATCTAAATAACGTAGAAGACCGAACCATAGCTATTGCTAGCCATAGTCTAAATAAGCATGAATTAAATTATACGCCTACTGAAAAAGAACTGTTGGCAATTGTATGGAGTATCCAAAAATTTCAAACACTAGTATGGGGCTTGGAAATCCGCGTTCATACAGATCCTCAACCTCTATCCTTTCTAATGAGTAGTCGATTGTTACACAGTAGATTAATGCAATGGATGCTTTTCTTACAGGAATATAATATTAGCATAAATATGTAAAAGGTTCCGAGAATATTGTACTCAATGCTTTGTGTAGGTTACCCATAGGAATGGAAGAATTAAAACGTGCGGAAGGAACCAGCGTAATTTTTTGCAATTAATTTTGTCAGTAGAATATCCGAATGTCAGGGCACAAGAGATGGCTCAAAGAATAACAGAAAATATCCAACATTATCCCTATTTTACAGAAATGTTTTCTATGTGTATCCGGAATTCCTTACCTCCTAATCACGTAGGAAAATGGAAAATTATAGGTCATTATTTGTTTTGGAGAGACAGCGTAACATCGAACGTTGGCGCTTATGCATTCTGAAGGTAATGGAAGACGCACTTGTGTGGTATGTTCATACAGGATATGGATATTTCGGAATCAAAGAGTGTGTAACCCATATGAATAAGTTCTATTACAAGTTTAAGAGAGCATCTTTGATTAGAACTTGTGAAATCTGGCAGAAGGTGAAAGAGAATAATACTCCTGTGAAATACAAAATGTGTCCAATTATTCCTAAGTCGTTACACGATCTCACAGCAGCAAATTTTTTGGACAAGTTCCAAAAGGAAAGGGAGGACTGTCATACATTTTGGCCATCATAGAGTGTTGGTCAAAATATGTTAAACTATATCCAATCAAAAGAACCAACACGCAGACAATTATACACTGTTTACAACAATGCTTTCTGGAAGTAGGTAAACCAAAACGGTTTCTTATGGATAATGGCCCCCAACTCGTGAGTAACGAATTTAAAGAATTTCTAGCGTGGGAAGGTATTCGTCAAGTGTTAATATCCAACTATAACCAGTCCTCGAGTACGTGTGAACGAGTTTAATTACTTGGAAAACTTTGCCGTACCTACCGCCATGAAAAACATACTTTATGGGCAACTAAAGACTTTGAATTTATTCTAAATGAATTACCACATTTATCGACTGGGTTGACACCTTGAGAAGTAATAGGCAAACCCTTTGTAGGAGAACCTCTGATTAAATGTTTTAATTGGCGTGAACAACCTACTGTCGATTACGAACTGAATCAGGAAATATCTTCAAAGAATTTAATTGAAAAAGCACAACAAAGAGCAAGTAAACATAATGAAAAAAGCTGTTAACCTCAGTACAAGGTCGATGACCTAGTTCAAGTAAAACAACATCTTCAGAGCTCTGTCCTGAAGAAAGAGACACATAAATTTTTCCAAAAATATGAAAGACCATACTGGGTGCAAACGGTAATCAATCCTAAGACATTATTTTTAGTAGACCCTGCAACTCGAGTGTGTGTGTGTGTTGGGGTTTATGGGCGCTCAACATCGAGGTCATCAGCGCCCTGCAACTCGATCAGAGAAGGGAAAGTACAATGTAAAATATGTAAAGCTGTACATCCCACCCAGGGACGTTAACGTTCTGAGTTAACGGGCAGAGTGACAACCGTCAGATCCCGAGTTGTTTTCGGTGTTTCTTCTATAAGTTATCCTGCACCGAATTCCCTTCCTTCAGATGTTAAACTACTCTATCATTCCATACTCAGAGATTCTATGAAAAAAATCGTACCAGCTACGATTTGTGATTATGTCGTCCACAATTGATCCTGGTGGGGGATTTCCTTGTTCCATTCAGTTAGACTACTAACAACCTCTGGCTCCCTATATGATCTCTCGTGGAGCTAAGGAAGCTTCTTCATACGTGCTTCTAGTACCACTCTTATTTGCCCTGCAAGAGCACACATGAGGTAGAGATTTGCCCAGCGTATTCACACCTACCTGTCACCAGGCCCTTCTGATCCGACTTGTCCCAACTTTGCTCGGCTGGAGCATGAGGTGGAAATTTGTACACATGTTGTCTCTGATCCCCGTCATTTGGCACAGCTCTGGGACAAGATATATTAAATCTGCCTGGTCAGCTCTTCTCTCCCTCTGTTTCGATCGGCGCAGTTTCCACATATGTTTAGTCATGTTTTTGCTTGAAATGGCCTTTGTATGTAATCTCTTCACCAGTTTCTTTGCAAACCTGTGTGTAGATGTCTTTGTGAGATCAAGGTCATCAGTTGTGTATGTTATATTGGTATATGGTGTCATTACGATGACTCCAACACTGGTTTTCTTGAAAGCTGCCTGGTAAGCCCTTTATTTGTCACATATTTCTGTGTAAATATGGAGAACTGTGTCCTGGCGCATAACTTTCAAAATAATTTCTGAATTCATGAGAATACTATTCTCATACTGAATGTAATATAATCGGGCCAAAGTTCCAATTTATACTTCTTGACACATATTTTTCTTGGTGAACTGAAGGAAATATTAAGTTAGCAGAAGATATAATTAAACAACTGCATCATATACACTCCTGGAAATTGAAATAAGAACACCGTGAATTCATTGTCCCAGGAAGGGGAAACTTTATTGACACATTCCTGGGGTCAGATACATCACATGATCACACTGACAGAACCACAGGCACATAGACACAGGCAACAGAGCATGCACAATGTCGGCACTAGTACAGTGTATATCCACCTTTCGCAGCAATGCAGGCTGCTATTCTCCCATGGAGACGATCGTAGAGATGCTGGATGTAGTCCTATGGAACGGCTTGCCATGCCATTTCCACCTGGCGCCTCAGTTGGACCAGCGTTCGTGCTGGACGTGCAGACCGCGTGAGACGACGCTTCATCCAGTCCCAAACATGCTCAATGGGGGACAGATCCGGAGATCTTGCTGGCCAGGGTAGTTGACTTACACCTTCTAGAGCACGTTGGGTGGCACGGGATACATGCGGACGTGCATTGTCCTGTTGGAACAGCAAGTTCCCTTGCCGGTCTAGGAATGGTAGAACGATGGGTTCGATGACGGTTTGGATGTACCGTGCACTATTCAGTGTCCCCTCGACGATCACCAGTGGTGTACGGTCAGTGTAGGTGATCGCTCCCCACACCATGATGCCGGGTGTTGGCCCTGTGTGCCTCGGTCGTATGCAGTCCTGATTGTGGCGCTCACTTGCACGGTGCCAAACACGCAAACGACCATCATTGGCACCAAGGCAGAAGCGACTCTCATCGCTGAAGACGACACGTCTCCATTCGTCCCTCCATTCACGCCTGTCGCGACACCACTGGAGGCGGGCTGCACGATGTTGGGGCGTGAGCGGAAGACGGCCTAACGGTGTGCGGGACCGTAGCCCAGCTTCATGGAGACGGTTGCGAATGGTCCTCGCCGATACCCCAGGAGCAACAGTGTCCCTAATTTGCTGGGAAGTGGCGGTGCGGTCCCCTACGGCACTGCGTAGGATCCTACGGTCTTGGCGTGCATCCGTGCGTCGCTGCGGTCCGGTCCCAGGTCGACGGGCACGTGCACCTTCCGCCGACCACTGGCGACAACATCGATGTACTGTGGAGACCTCACGCCCCACGTGTTGAGCAATTCGGCGGTACGTCCACCCGGCCTCCCGCATGCCCACTATACGCCCTCGCTCAAAGTCCGTCAACTGCACATACGGTTCACGTCCACGCTGTCGCGGCATGCTACCAGTGTTAAAGACTGCGATGGAGCTCCGTATGCCACGGCAAACTGGCTGACACTGACGGCGGCGGTGCACAAATGCTGCGCAGCTAGCGCCATTCGACGGCCAACACCGCGGTTCCTGGTGTGTCCGCTGTGCCGTGCGTGTGATCATTGCTTGTACAGCCCTCTCGCAGTGTCCGGAGCAAGTATGGTGGGTCTGACACACCGGTGTCAATGTGTTCTTTTTTCCATTTCCAGGAGTGTAGATCAGAATATTTTATACTTTTATGAGATGTGATGTAGATGGGAGGGTTTGTATCAGTTTATATAAAGTATCACACCATATATATATATATATATATATATATATATATATATATATATATATGCATTAAAACTGTGATGATTTTACATTGAGTATACATAAGGAGGAGGTGTGAGTAATTAAAGAGAACATAGACCGGAGAGGAATTAATTGTGATAAACATTAAGGAATGTCAGTTTAATAAATACTCTGATGCACTGTAGGATAGTAGGACTTGAATTATAGGTAGACTAAGAGTATAGAAGTTGAAAAGTAGGGGAGGACTCTAGCGATTAAATGAAGTATTAAGGAGTGTCCAAAGTGTAGAGTATATTTGTAGCTTTACCAGAAAATTTTTAATTATAGTATACATAGGAACGTATACTGGGGTAATGAACCATGAGACCCACTCAGAAAGGATAAGCAGGGCGTACCCGGCATTTGCTAAGCATATAGGGCAGGCGTACCTACATGGAGATAGGACGACTTGTGGCCTAAAAAATAGAAATGTTTTATAAAGGGGAATAGAAAGAGGAAGTGCACTCATATGGTCAACCCACAGGCAAAGTATAGGTACTGATCCTAGCAGAAGGGGACAGTATCGTGACAGAAGTCACACATTTTATAGGAATTGTTGTAGAAAGTATGAATTCTATGCACAACGAGCATTATTACGTTTTATGTAAGTTTACAAGTGTCAAAAAGAACACTTTCATGTTGCCCAGAGTTCCTCCAAACTACAAGAGATAATAAATGAGTACATACTTAGGAAAGGTAGTACAAAAGGTGAGAACAGAAAGTAGGTTACTCATGTGTCATGAACACCTGGTGTTTACGATTGGAAAGACAGCAGAAAAAAAGAAAAGGACAATATAGCCCTCACGATTCCTATATATTAAAAGAGCTGACTAAAACCTTCAGTGAAATGCTCACTTTTTACTATCAAAGTAAAATGAGAAAAGAATAGCTAAACAGTAAGCAAAAGGTTATTCACGGTAATTGAAAGAAAAGAAATGTATACTGTTAAAATGTGAGTTGTTATTATGTGTGATGTTAATGTACGTAATGATTATGAATAAAATGTGGTGTGTTCGATCTGGAAGGGGGGGGGGGAGGGGGTATATGTAGTGATTCGAGAATTTCTGCGTAAATTCTAGAACCACTCGGCCTTCCACCGTCTCGAACACACGATATTTTAGATGTGAGTGGGAAAAAGGAACTCTTTCTACTGTACGCCACATGTCTGTGTATGCAAGTCTGAAGTTTGTCGTGAGAAAACTGTAGACATAGCGGTCGAACGGCACCGACAACTCCTTGTCGGTCGATCTATGGAAGTCGTAGTGAAAGCACACGGAAGAACCAAGGAACTTCTGTGTTATCCTGTGCTGTTTTGTAGTGGTGACTGTTGTTAGTGACAAAGCAACAGTTGAGTTGAGAAGACTTTTTAGAGATTCTTAACTTGGACTTGCTAGAGGCAAGACATGTTTCGTGTAGCAGATACGTGACTGTTAAACTAACTCCGTTGTAAATGTAACTTAATGGTGTCTAATAGGAGACGACACGGACGACTTTCAAGAAGTCAAATATTTATGTAATTAATGACAAGTTGTTCTTTATGGAAGTTGAAGAATACCGAGACTGAACTAAAAGTATTGCTTCGAGCACCTACTTATTTCACAAGTAGAGAGAGAGAGAGAGAGAGGGAGAGAGAGAGAGAGAGAGTCTTATGTGTTCCTTTAACTAGCATCATTCTTCAGAGGAGGAGTTTTTAGAGATTCCAGTAGCCATCTAACCAGCGAAGAAGATTGACTGCACATTCATAAATAAGTCGATTCGTGTAAAAGAAGTGGGAAAGTTGCACACATACTTCACCACTTTAACTCGTCCAAACCGTTAGAACTGGCCACCTAAATGCGCCAGACCTGAATGCAATGAAACACATCTGGGACATGATGGAACATGGCGTCAGAGCTCATTGCCCCTCCCTGGAATTTATGGTAATTAAGATGAGTTGTGTGTGCACATGTAGTGCGTCCCCCCTCCAGCGACCTACTAAGGCCTCATTGCTTCCATGCCATGATGTATCGCCGCTGTTATCTGTGCCAAAGTTGGACAGCTATTGCGTAGGTGGACATAACCTTCTGGCTGATCAGTGTACGTACACATACGCACAAGATCAATTTTATATACACAGAAGCGAGAAGTTCGTGGAATTTATTTCAGTTTTCGCGGAGCACTCAAAACATGTAATGACAAGACTAGGTTACTGAGACACAAAGCAATTTTAGTCCTCCTCCTCCTCCTCATCCTCTTCGTCATCCTCGTCATCCTCCTCGTCCTCGTCCTCTTCGCTGCTCCCACTCTCGTCCTCTTCGCTCTCCTCCTCGGAGCCAGACTCCTCCTCCTCTTGCTGCTGGACAGCCTCCAGCCGGCCCTTCCAGACGGCAGCTGCTGCTGCTATGTCCTCCTCAGTCTTGCACCAGCTGTAGGCTCCGCGACGCATCGTCTCCATGAAGGCACACCACTCGGCGCGCTCCAGGTCGGCCGCCTCGCCCTCTTGGACTTCGGCATTGCGTTTGGAGATGTCGCACACGGCGTCTACCGAATCGCCGATCCAGCGGGCCCATTCCTGCGCCAGTGAGACGCAGCCGTCCAGCCACTGGGTGTATTCAGTGGCATCTAGCACAGGTGGTGGTTCAGGCTGCGGGATGTCCAGTTCTGGCTGCAGGTCGGCTGCCACAGCTTTGGACAGAGCGACGATGGCGTCCCGCGTCTCCTGCTGCAGTGGAATGCCGTCCTCTAATTCGGCCATCCGGCGCAGCTTACGTGCTACTGCCGCCTCCACCTTTCTACGATCTTCCGACACCTCCTCCCCGTCTCCGTCGGCGGACAAAACATCCGTAGTTGGAGCACGCAATGTGAGCTTTTGCAGTACTTTGCATAATGGGACTTTGGGCATTGCCTGTTGGGGATACAGCGAGACTAGAGCACTGAGCACCGACACCCGCTTCTCGACTACAGGTTCTGGAGGAGGTGGCTCCTCGATTGGTTCCACTCTGAATCCGTCTCCTTCTGCTGTCACCACGTATGTAGTTTCAGACCCCTCTCTCTTTCCTTCTCCCTCTATAATTTCTCCCTCGTCTTCTTCTTCTTCTCCTTCTTCACCTTCTTCCTCTTCGCCTTCCTCTCCAGGCTCGCCTTCTTCCCCACCTTCTCCCTCTTCTCCCTCTGACGATTCGTCCGGAGGGCCTTCTGGGGGCTCGTCTGGGGGTCCAGTGGCATCTCCCTCTTGAGGGCCATCTGGCGGTTCATCTGCCGGTTCGTCTGAAGTTTCATCTGGCTGGTCGTCTGGTGGCTCTTCTTCTGGTTCTTCTGCAGTTTCCTGCTGTTGGCCTTCATCATCCACTGGTTCTTCACTTTTGGTTTTCTTTGCCTGTTTTCCTTTCTTATCTTCTGCTTCCACTTCCTCTGCACCTTTATCTTTCTTCTTTCCTTTCTTAGCTTCTGTTCCTCCTTCATCTTTTTCTATAACTTTCTGCTTACTTTTCCCTTTCTTATCTTCCACTTCTACTATGTCTTCATCTGTACCTTTCTTCTTCTTTTTTGCGTTCTTATCTTCCTGTTCTTCTACCTCTTCTTCTGCACCTTTTTTCTTCTTTTTCCCTTTCTTATCTTTCTCTTCTTCTACTACTACTTCTTCTTCTTCTTCAGCTTTCTTCTTCTTTTTTCCTTTCTTTTCTTCCACTTCTTCTCCCTCATCTTCTACACCTTTCTTCTTCTTTTTACCTTTCTTATCTTCCTCTTCTTCTTCCTCTTCCTCCGCAACTTTCTTTTTCTTCTTTGCTTTTTTACCTTCTGCTTCCTCTTCTTCGTCTCCAGCACCTTTCTTCTTCTTCCCTTTCTTCTCTTTTACTTCCACTTCCTCCTCTGATTCTTCTTCCAGTTCCTCTTCTTTCTTATCTTTCTTTTTCTTCGCTGTAGGCTTTGCTTCCTTTCCTTTCTTGCCTTTCTTCGTTGCTACCTCCTCTTCAGGTTCTTCTTCCTCCTCTTTCTGCTTGGCTTTCTCTTTTGGCTTGGCCTTCCCCTTCTCTTTTGCTTTCTCTTTTGCCTTACCTTTCTTCTTAGATACCCCCTCGTCCGATTCTTCTTCTTCTTCGTCCTCCTCTTTCTGCTCTGGTTTCCCTTTTGGTTTAGCCTTACCTTTCTCTTTCGGTTTCTCCGCTGGCTTGGCCTTTCCCTTCGCTGGTTCTTTTTTCCCTGGCTTCTTGCCTTTCTTGATGGGTTTCTCCTCCTCAGATTCTTCCTCACTGGACTCAGAGGAGGAGCCTGAGACGCTCTGCGCGTCTTTGACGACGAGGTCGACCCAGACAGCAAGACGCTCAGAGAGCGCAACGAGCAGCTTGGCGACGCGCTGACGCTCATCGGGCTTCTTGGGTGGTTTGCCTGCGGCAGCTGCCAGCCGCTGCAGGATGGCCTTCGCCAGTTGGCGTTCGCGCTGTGTCTGCGGCCGGCCTGCCCCCACCTGCGAGCTCAGGAAACGTGAGATGTGCGCTGCAAACTTGGCCGCAAATTCCCTGCTCCATTTCTCGTTGGCTCTCGCGCCCGCTGCCCTGGCTCCACTTGGCGGCTTCTTGCTGGTGACCACTTTAGGCCGCCCCTTGCCCTTTTGTTTCCTTCTGCCCCTGCCCTTCCCTTTGCGCTTGCGCTTGCCCTTTCCCTTGCCCTTACCCTTGCCTCTTCGGCGACTGCCATCTATACGGCACCGGCACTGTTCCCGCATCTCGAGTTGCTCTCGGAGCCTTGCACGGGACACCGCTGTCATCGCCCGCCTGTCAGCAAAACAACAAGTTTAGTGCTATAAGATGCCAGACACGTATAATATGCTACAAGTAGAGTTACCACATATATTCGTGTCTTTACGGAATCTTTAAGATACAGGGAAAATGTACAGTATATTGCTAATCGGATAACTTGCATTGTTCATGGGTTCTGTACGATATATGTACATAATGCGCTTCAAAATACTTTTCAGAGACTTGTCCATTATCTAACATACGTTTCCTGAATTTACCTCGCGGAGCGGTTTTCGCTTTAATGACGACAATATGTTAAATATGGCATGAACGTACACATTATTCTGTACTGCAAGTCAGTCCATTATCTAGACCTATATTTAAAATTCACATTACTTGGCTGCGCCAACTCACAAACCGTGTTATTATCCTGAACACAACTTCGATTACGCGCCACGCTACAAATCGGGCTACAGATGTAAACAAGGTTAGAGGGGCCGCGGGAGGTGGATGACCAATATTAAACTCTAGCTGTAAAAGTCATTTCATACTTAGTAGTGGCGGGACAATGACACAAGCAATTACGAGTCTGATTAATGTTTCTGGAATAGACCATATGGACAGTGGTTACGGTACTGCAGAAAAGGGGAATTAGTAGCGGCTCCCGAACAAGGTTCTTTTGTGCTTCAGTCTACTTCACATGTTGTATGAATAATTGCAATTTATTCTGCTGTAATACACAACGCCAATATATATAAAATGTTAGGAGTAGAGTAATTTTTACTACAGATCTAGCATATGTGCTCGTGTCCCTAAGGTACAGTGTTCAACACAGAACCTGGGCACCGGCCAGCCACTGCCCTCGCCCCCACCCTGCAGCGCTCCCAACACCTTCTCCAGTCCCATCTTGACCGATTCACCACTTGGTGCAACCAGTGGTTGCTTAAGGTCAATCCTTCCAAAACCCAGGCGATCATAGTAGGCAAAACCACCCCTTCCTTCCGCCTCCTCTATTTCTATGTCACCATCTATGGCCGTCCTATCGCCCTCACCCCCACCCTTAAGTACCTTGGCGTCACCCTTGGCAGTCGCCTCTCCTGGACCACCCACCTCCGGACAATCCAAGCCAAGGCACGCTCCCGACTCCGTCTCCTCAAGCTCCTTTCAGGCCGTACATGGGGTCTGGACCCTTCCACCATCTTCCATACCTATAAATTCCTCATCCATCCTATCCTCTGCTACACCCACCCTGCCTGTATCTCCGCTCCCCCTACGTTTCACAAATCCCTTCAGATCCTAGAACGCCATGCTCTTCGCCTCGCCTATCGCATCCGTCTCCCCTCCCCCATGCGGATCCTGTACGACCTTATCCAATTCCCCCACCTCCTCCTTTTCGTCGAACGGATACGGATCCTCTACACCTCCCGTAAACTCAGTCCTCCTCACCCTCTTGTCTCTCCCATCCTCTCCCACCCTCGTCCACTGCCATGTCTGTATTTCCACGTCCCACCTGCTCTCCATCTCTCCACTCTCCATACCCTCTACCAAGGTGGCTTCCGCCAGCTCCCCCTCCCTGATGATGCCCTCCTCCCCTCTATCTACCCCTCCTACCAACTATGATACTCCCTCCCTCTTCCTGTGTTTGTTCCTATGGGCACCCTCTCTCCCTTCTCTCCCCCTTCCCTCCCTCCTCCCTTTCTCCCCACTCCTCCCCCGGGCTTCCCCTATCCCCATACCTTCATTCCTCCTACCATCTCCTCTGCCATTGGCATCTTTGCTCTCCCCTCTCCCTCCCCCACCCCCTTCTTCCCCTCTTGGCAGGTCCCCGGATTCGCACACGTTAAGTGGACATTCGCGCGCCGGAGATCATCGCCATCAGTTTCTCGTGTGTGTGCCATCGTGTTTCTGGTTTAGTGTTTTTCGCCGTCAGGCTCCGTTCACCTGTACCGTCTAAGTCGTCAGTGTTTTACGCAGTGCCGACAGTTTTTCGTGTTTTTTTCGTCGAGTGTGAACGGCTTCGTGTTATTTGTTTGTGTGTCTACTGTTTTTTGCCCCCACTTTGTTCTGTATCTTCTGTGTCTCCATTGTATTTTCTCTGTAAAACTTGTGGCTGAAGAGCAGCGTAGTGTGCTGCTGCCTGCCCACCTTATTGTAAGGAGTCAAATAACAATAAAGAAAAAAAAAAACGGGCCACTGGAGAGACTAAGTTCGACTAAAGCCAGCCATTCCTCAGAATTCTAAGTCCCGACATATGCACGATTTCGCACCATTGTAGAATGCTAAAGAGTCTGGAGGAGGTGTTGTCCCCATCTAGAGCTGTTCCAGTAGCGTTATCAGCTGGTGGTCTTGTGATAAAGACCACGAAGTGTAGCCGCGAAGTCGCGAGTTCGAGTCCACATGTTTCCCTAGTTTTTAAAGCGCACTTCTGCTAAAGTTATCAGTCTGATGGAACCTCAAACATAATATTCTTCACTTTCTAGCCCACCAGTAAGAGCAAAAATTCCAGAAACAATTTTGCGAATCTGCTCGTGGCTACATCAAGACCAGAGCAGTATACGCTGGGCAGTTTACCCGCCGCACCGCGGCCACAGGCTGCCAACAACCAGTGACAAGCCACTCACCACTTCATGTCGATCGCTGTCCGACCAGGTGACCGGGGGCCGGCGCTATGAGTGCATTTATCAATTGCAATTTTGTTGGTTGGGTTGGGTTCTTTGGGAGAAGAGACCAAACAGCAAGGTCATCGGTCTCATCGGATTAGGGAAGGACGGGGAAGGAAGTCGGCCGTGCCCTTTCAAAGGAAATGGCATTTGCCTGGAGCGATTTAGAGAAATCACGGAAAACCTAAATCAGGATGGCCAGATGTGGGATTGAACCGTCATCCTCCCGAATGCGAGTCCAGTGTGTTAACCACTGTGCCATCGCATACCAAAGCAAAAATTTCGAAGATCTTGAAAAAACATTGAATGCGGACCTTGAAGCGCTGAATACATACTACCTTAAGTGGCATTTGCATCCCAACCCCAATAAAACGACCAGTACCATAATGCACCTTAATAACAGAGCTTCAAGCAGGAAACTACAGTTTTCCCTGAATGACCGGCATATCAGACATGAAGATAAGCCCAAATATCTGGGAGTAAAATTAGACCGTACACTAACGTTTAGCTCCCATCTGGAAGACACCAAACAAAAATTAAAATCTCGAAATGCCATTATGTCTAAACTGGAGGGAACATCATGGGGGTGCGGAGCTAATACACTAAGGACGTCAGCATTAGCCCTCGTGTACAGCGTGGCTGAATATTGTTCACCAGTCTGGGCGAAAAGTGCGCATGTAAATAAAGTAGACACCCAATTGAAAGAGACGATGAAAATTATCTCAGGCACACTTAGGGCAACCCCATGTGACTGGCTCCCAGTCCTTGCCAACATAGAACCCCCTGATATAAGGCGCTCCATGGCGACCTCAAGAATATACAGGAAGATCGTACACAATCGAGAACTCCCTATACACCAAGACTTATCACCCATCAAAAAGCTAAAATCTAGGTCCCCCTTTTGGAAGATTGGCAGGGAATTACAGGACTTCGACCCAAAGCTAGCCTGGGGGGAATCATGGCGCAAAGGGACACACAAGAACCAGAAAGAAGATAAATGGTTTTGATCTCCCTCGGAAGCTCTGGGTTGCCTTAAATCGCCTTAGAACAAGCGTGGGAAGATGCAAACATCTAATGAATAAGTGGGGACTTGCGGAGAGTCCCGTGTGTGAATGTGGTGAAATCCAGACAATGGACCACCTACTGGTGTGTGAAGTGGTAGGATATAGTGGCGAACTGAAGGACATACATTACTTGCCTGACCTAGCCATAGATTGGCTCAAAACTATAAGTAGCATTGTGTAGTGTTGTAATTTCCTGGTGGATTGTAATGACACTGTAATATTTGCCTTGTACATGCCGAACGAATAAATAAACCACTGTGCCACCTCGCTCGGTTGCAATTTCATTGTTTGAAGTTCTAGTATTTAGCTTGCAATTACGTAGTGGATTTTTTTAATACTTGGAACATAGGAACGTTGAATAAGCGTTGTAAAACAGAGTGACAACTGGAATGAAGTCAGTGACAATTTGCCGTTTATTGACTGTTGTGGCATTCCTTGCTGCGGTGCGATATGAGCTGGACTGTGACCATTTAACCCTCGTGCAATGTTTGCATTCAATAGGCAAGGTTCAGAAGTCGGGTTTAAGAGTACTACATGCTCTAATTCAAAGATACCAAAATTAAACGGCTGAATATTACTGCACATTTTCCTGGACAGCATCACTTCGCTCATTTGCAATCGTATTTAATGTTATTACTGGTGACGAGTTATGATGAGCTTATGTTAACTTCTTAAGAAGACGTTAACGTCCGAGCGCTAACAATAAGAAAAATGGTTCAAATGGCTCTGAGCACTATGGGACTCAACTGCTGAGGTCATTAGTCCCCTAGAACTTAGAACTAGTTAAACCTAACTAACCTAAGGACACCACAAACATCCATTCCCGAGGCAGGATTCGAACCTGCGACCGTAGCGGTCTTGCGGTTCCAGACTGCAGCGCCTTTAACCGCACGGCCACTTCGGCCGGCTAACAATAAGACATACTCGAGCAAAGGGCAGTGTCAACATAATATATTTCGACATCTTGAGGTGGCGGGTATCATTCCGGATATCAACGCAGCTCTTGGACGATATTTCGACAACTTAACTTGTTGTCTTGCCGAAACATTGTGCAAGAATGACGCTGATATCCAGCAGAATACCCGAGACCTCAAGAATAAACAGATCGCCGGGAAATCTGAAGAATTAAATAATATATTTCATATGGTGGCTGAAAAAGTATGTTGTGTGCTACGAACACCTTCCCAAGAGTGTTTTCAATGGCAGCTCGTATTACTTGTCAACATTGAGACACATCTCGGCGCAGTGTAAGGAAAACGACCGACAGAAATGCCCCGTATGTTGGTACTACACGATAATGCACTCTGCTGACGTCACGAACAAAAATATCCAGGAATTTGTTTGGAAAGTCATACCTCACGCACTTATTCTTCTGATCTTATGCCCTGAAATGTTTATCCTTCCCGGTCCTTATCGAGCAATCGTCAAGAAAATTACTTTCCGGAGGAAAATGCGGTTCTAACCTAATTTGACGATACGTTAAATCAAGCAGTAGTTTTCTACAGGCGTGGAATCTGTAATCTACCTGAGCATTGTCGGACTGCTTTTGATGATGTGGAAGAATATATAGGGTGCCCAGGAGAAATGGTAAGCATTCAGGGACACGACAAGAAACGATCAGTCAAAGCAAAAAAGTCTAGTAGACGTGGGCTCTAAGATGCAGACTTTAAGAGCTATGAGTACTTTTTTATATTCGATGCTGTGAAAGAAATCTCTTCTACTGTAAGCCCTTTGTTTCCGGATTTTTGAATGAGGTGATGTGGTCAAAAACAAGAAATAGTTGTCTAGCAGTCGTAGGCTCTAAAATGAAAACCTTGACTAGTTAATTAGAAGAGATACATCAGCGAAGAGAAAGAAGACCTCAGAGCTCTTGAAAAATGCATCTTACAGTCCATGCCTACTAGGCTTTTTTGCTTCGAATGATGGCTGTTGTCATGTCCCTGAATATTGTCAGTTTCTCACTGGGCACCCTGTATTATTGACAATTAATTTGTCTCTGACTATTAACATTTAATTTAATAAACTAATGCAAAATGCTATGAAAATATGAACTATACTAAAAGAAATCAGTTACAACTTAACCACCCTAACTTTATGACAAAAGATTAATTTCATAAAACCTGAAGTATATGTACCTTTATTGGCACGAATTAGTAGGATATTACACATTTTTTACTTCGAAACGGTCTATGTTTACTTGCTGTCATATGTCATACTCAGGTAGAATGAAAAATTGCTAGTTCGTAAATAAACTCGTGAATTCACAGTTACTAAAAATTATGTTGGCAGATTTGGAAACACGCATTTTCAGTGGCAGTATCGACGTTTCTTGCGCCTTTGAGATGATTTTTGATGGAGAAGATTTCTTAAGATTTCCTTATAATTTTTCGATGTGGCTGCTTGCAGCTCTGTCACAGAAAGAATAAAATTCTGAGCTTCAGGGAGACTGGAACCACGAGACAGCTGTCTTCGCTCTATACCCGACCACATTGCCTCAGAGCTAGAGATGAACAGTGGTATGCGTCTCCCCCTTATTGTCCCAGTGCTGTCTAGAACAGATAAATCGCAATGTAAAATACGGGATTAGTTGCACTTTTGTCGTGGAACGACTTTCCAGGACTCAAAACCATAAATTGTCAACCTTATGTCACACTTTCAGTGAAACTCACTCTGGTTATTCCATAGAAATGTCACTCGCATTCCTGTAACTATGTTGAGGAACTACAGTGTTGTTACTAATAATACTCACATGCACCAACTGCAAAATAAAGATCATAAGTCGATAGCTGTCACAGTTATTTGTGCTTTACTGTCTTGGGCGTACTGAAAACTAAAAAGCTCAATCACCAGGAGGGATTCCCTTTTTTTGGAGTGTTCCAGTGACGATACTGTAACATTTAAGAGAAGGTCACACAACGAAAAGAGCACGTCAAATTTAAAAGAACGCAAAATCCCCAAGATTGGCAAAGTTTTTTGCAGAAGTTCGAAATATAGCGCGTGCTTCAATGCGAGGTCTTTTAATAATTTCCACAACGAAACTCTCTCTCGGAATCTGGCAGAAAACCCAATGACGTTTTGGTCATATATAAAGCACACCAGTGGCAAGACGCAGCAATACCTTCCCTGTGCGATAACAACGGTGAAGTCACTGAAGACAGTGCCACTAAAGCAGAGTTATTAAACACGGTTTTCCGAAATTCCTTCACCAAAGAAGAGGAAGTAAACATTCCTGAATTCCAATCAAGAACAACTGCGAAGATGAGAAACATAGAAGTAGATATCCTCGGTGCCGCAAAGCAGCTTAAATCACTTAATAAAGGCAAGGCCTCCAGTCCAGATTGTATACGAGTCAGGTTCCTTTCAGAGTATGCTGATAAAATAGCTCCATATTTAACAATTATAATGCTCGCTCATAGAAAGATCCGTACCTAAAGACACCATTTTTTTTTCCTTTATTGAGTTTCGATTCCCCCCGAAAGGGGCGGGCTGGCAGTAGCGCAGTACGCCGCTCTTCAGCCTACAGAATTTGTTTTAAGAAGAGGAAGATAATAAATAATAAAAACAGGCGATAAAATCGGAGACTTAAATGGTAAAATGGCGGAAAAAAATTGTGGAACTTAAAACATAGAAACAAAGGGATGATGATGCTAATAAAATACATATGAAGCAGACACGTAAAATAACAGACAGACAATTAAAAAACACGGCGACAGTCTGGTTTCTGTTCGCAAGAGACATAAAATTCACACCCAGCGACAGCATGATTTCTGTTCGCAACACTTAGGAAAGACGAAAAACACTGAACATTCACTTGAACGCTGCACTAAAAAGTTGGCAAATATGACATATCACAGTCGAGGGCAGGTGGGGGGAACCTGGACAGATGATGGGAAAATAAAAGGGGGAAGGAGAGGAAAAACGAAAGCGGGGGGCAAAGAAACCATATTTAGCAATTATATACAAACGATCGCTCACAGAAAGTTCCGAACCTGAAGACTGGAAAACTGCTCAAGTCACATCAATACCCAAAAAGGGATATAGGAGTAATCCGCTGAATTACAGGCCCATATCACTAACGTCGATATGCAGTAGGGTTTTGGAACATATACTCTGTTCGAACATTATGAATTACAAGGTTCATTCAAATGAAACCTGGTCAGTGCGTCTATCTTAGCCTTACACACATAAGGTGGCACCACGTAACTGCGGGTTTGGTGGCGCCATCTATTGGTAGAGAGACTGACGCGTGCGCACCGTTTGATGTATTGCATAGCGCCAATGTGGTTTCACGCCGAAGAGAAGGTGGTCACACAAGTTGTCGTCCACTACCGAGCATGCAGGCGAGTAAGCAGGAACAACGAGGAGTGATTCGATTTTTGACGGCAGAGGGAGTTGGAGGCCGTCAAATGTATAGACGGATGAAGTTGTGTACAGTGTGTACAGGCTGAGTCGGTCAAGTGTTGTGGAATGGCGCACGCGATTCCTAGAACGGCGCGAGTCACTGGAAGACGATGCTCGTCCTGGACAATCTCATCGCGTCATCACATCGGAAATGGTTGCGGAAATGAATGCTTTAGTCTTGGACAACTGCAGAATCATCTTGGACGAGATCCATCGGTTACTGGATGTTAGCGTGGGCACCGCCCACACCACAATGCATAAACACTGGAACTTTCGAAAAATCTGTGAAGAGGGGTTCCGCACCAACCGACCTTCGAACAGACCTATACTCGAATGGCGCTGTGTTTGAGTCATCTGCAACGTTATCATGAGGAGGAATACGGCTTTCTGTCGCGTGTGCCAACAAATGCACACTCGTATTATAGATACATCATGTTTTATTAAAGTAGACTTTCATTACAAAGTTATAGAGTTATGTTGTATTTCATTTGTATTAGTACAGTTCATATTTTAATATAATTTTGCATCAATTTATTGAACTCAGTGCTAGAAGTTAGAAAGCTATTAATCATCAACAATACAGTGTGTCGTAAGAGGATGGTCAATATTCAGGGATATGGCAGGAACGATCATTTGAAGAAAAAAAAAAGTCTAGTAGGCACAAGCTGTAACATACAGGGTGTTTCAAAAATGACCGGTATATTTGAAACGGCAATAAAAACTAAACGAGCAGCGATAGAAATACACCGTTTGTTGCAATATGCTTGGGGCAACAGTACATTTTCAGGCGGACAAACTTTCGAAATTACAGTAGTTACAATTTTCAACAACAGATGGCGCTGCGGTCTGGGAAACTCTATAGTACGATATTTTCCACATATCCACCACGCGTAGCAATAATATGGCGTAGTCTCTGAATGAAATTACCCGAAACCTTTGACAACGTGTCTGGCGGAATGGCTTCACATGCAGATGAGATGTACTGCTTCAGCTGTTCAATTGTTTCTGGATTCTGGCGGTACACCTGGTCTTTCACGTGTCCCCACAGAAAGAAGTCACAGGGGTTCATGTCTGGCGAATAGGGAGGCCAATCCACGCCGCCTCCTGTATGTTTCGGATAGCCCAAAGCAATCACACGATCATCGAAATATTCATTCAGGAAATTAAAGACGTCGGCCGTGCGATGTGGCCGGGCAGTCGTCTAAGGCAGTTTGTACCGCCACAAATTCACGAAGAATGTCCAGATAGCGTGATGCAGTAATCGTTTCGGATCTGAAAAATGGGCCAATGATTCCTTTGGAAGAAATGGCGGCCCAGACCAGTACTTTTTGAGGATGCAGGTTGTAGTATGGATCCATACAAGAAAAAAGACCAGAAAACATGAGCTCTAAAGAGCATACGCTAAGGGCTATGAGCACTTGCTCAGCTTCACTACTGTGGAACACATCTCTTCTACTAAACAAACGTTCATCGGTCTTAAGGTAAGCAACTTTGAGCCCATATTTACTAGACATTTTTGCTTTGAATGATCGTTCCTGTTATATCCCTAAATATTTACCACTCCTACTTGTACACCTGTATAATGTTTCACATTATCTAAAACAGTATGAAAATGCTCAGGTAGTTTACCGATTTTGCACCAGTAGAAACCTACTGCTTCTGAATAAAAGAGGTCATCAAACTAGGTTTGAACTCCTTTTCGTCTGGAAAGAAAGTTTCTTCACGGTTATTCGATAAGTAGAGAGAAAGATAAACATTTGTGGGCATAAGGTCAGAAGATTAAGTGCGTGAGGTATGACTTCACAATCAAACTCCTGGATAGTTTTGTTTGTGACATCAGGAAAGCGCATTATCGTGTAGTACCAAAATACGGGGCATTTCTGTCGGTCGTTTTTCTTACACTGCGCCGAGATGTACGTCAATGTGGACAACTAATACGAGCTGCCATTGAAAAAACTCTTGGGAAGGTGTTCGCAGCACACAAAACACTTTTTCAGCCACCATATGAAATATATTATTTAATTCTTCATAGTTTCCCGGCGATCTGTTTACATCCTGAGGTGTCAGGTATTCTGATGGATATCAGCGTTGCTCTTGCAAGATGTTTTTGCAAGACAACAAAATAAGTTGTCGAAATATCGTGCAAGAGCTGCGTTGATATCCGGAAAGATACCCGACGCCTCAAGAGGTCGAAAAATGTTATGTTGACAGTGTCCTTTGCTCGAGTAGATGTCTTTTGTTAGGACTCAGACGTTCACGTCTTCTTAAGAAGTTAACATAAGCTCATCATAACTCGTCACCAGTAATAATACTGCCGGCCGGAGTGGCCAAGCGGTTCTAGGCGCTTCAGTCTGGAACCGCGCGACCGCTATGGTCGCAGGTTCGAATCCTCCCTCGGGCATGGATGTGTGTGATGTCCTTAGGTTAGTTGGATTTAAGTAGTTCTAAGTTCTAGGGGACTGATGATCTCAGATGTTAAGTCCCATAGTGCTCAGAGCCATTTGAACCATTTTGGGTAATAATACTGAATAGGAATGCAAATGAGCGAAGTGATGCTGTTCAGGAAAATGTGCAGTAATATTCAGCTGTTTAATTTTGGTATCTTTGAATTAAGAGCATGTAGTACTCCTAAATCCGACTTCTGAACCTTGCCTATTGAATGCAAATGTTGCACGACGGTTAAATGGTCACAGTTCACCTCATGTCGCACCGCGGCAAGGAAATGCGACAACAGTCAATAAACGGCAATTTGTCACTGAATAATACTTGAGCAGTGACCCAGCTCCTCGAAAAATGTAATAGAATGTACCGCCAAGAGTACTTATTTGAAATTTAAAGCAAGCTTATACTATTTCAGTATAAGTTTTATAGAACGAATTCTGTAAGTTGATCTTTCTCTCAAGTTTTGCATATTTGAGTTTTGTCACTGTTCTTGCCAGGGCGCGATGTTGAAACACATTTATTACAGGACAATCTTTCTTGAAACAAGAAAATCCTTTCCTTACCTGTTTTGTCTGAAATCACTCGCCCACGCAATCAATACATAGGATTCTAGCTGCCACCAATGCCTTCGCCTCCTCTATTAAACCCAAAGCGAAAAGTATGTCGCAAATGTGAGACTTCATTCCAGTTGTGGCTACAACGTTTATTCAACGTTCATAAGTTCTAAGTGTAAAAAAAAACCAATACATAACTGCAAGCTAAATACTAGAACTTCAAACAACAAAATTACAATTGATAAATGCACTCATAGCGCCGGCCCCCGGTCACCTGGTCGGACAGCGATCGACATGAAGTGGTGAGTGGCTTGTCTCTGGTTGTCGGCAGCCTGTGGCCGTGGTGCGGCGGGTAAACTGCCCGGCGTATACTGCTCTGGTCTTGACGTAACCACGAGCAGATTCGCAAAATTGTTTCTGGAATTTTTGCTCTTACTGGTTGGTTAGAAAGTGAAACATATTATGTTTGGGGTTCCCTCAGACTGATAACTTTAGCAGAAATGCGGTTTACAATCTAGGGAAACATGTGGAGTCGAACTCGCGACTTCGTGGTTTCATTTCGCGAGTCTTATCGCTAGACCAGGAGCTCATACACCATGGCAACAGCTTTAGATAGAGACAACATTTCCTCCAGACTCTTACATATTCTACAATATTGCCAAATCGTGCATATGACCGAAATATGAATTCTAAGGGGTGACCGATTTGTTGGTTACTTTAAGTGATTGATTCGGTCTTGCGGTGGCCGGCTGGCGGCCATGTTTTGTGTCTAAGACTGTAGCTTTCAGTTTCAGGAAAAACAATGTGTCGTAAAATGCTGTGCAAACCAGGCTGTGACAGGAGAACAAAACTTGTAAGTGCGAGGCTGCTGAATTTCCTTGTGGGCAATGGCTGTGGTATCATGGAAAACGGAGTAGGTGCTGTCTTCCAGGAGGTTTCCGTCTGTGCATCAAACTAATCTACACACTACGAGATGTAATGCTACATACCATCCCAGAGGACAACCATAAAACAAGTCGTTGCAGATAATAAGATTTGTTATCTTATTTACACGTCGAATAAGAAAGCATGTCTTCAATATGGGACAAAAGTCGCAGTAACTTTGCTACTAGCATCGCCAGCTTACTTTAGAGAAGCACGAAGTCCTCGGAGAATACTGAACTCAAATTAAATGTCATCCATATTCTTTCGTTCTTTGGGTAGACTTGTATGTAAAGTAATGATGGACGTTTTATTTGGCAGAAGCTTGACATTTTGTTGTATGATTGACGGACGATACATGGAGAATATACGAAAAGTGTTCGCATATTAATCAAAAAAAAAGTGAAGTTACATTTTTATATTTCCTTGTGGCAATAATCAAGCAATGAAGAGACGAAGCCTTTCAGTGCAGCATCCAAGACGTTAGTCGAGCAACGAAGAGGTAAAGAAGAGGAATACGAATCTTCATTGAATGAATTACGTCCAACCCAACCAGGACCATGGAGAGAATAATTACGATTTGTCCTACAGACAGGACTATATGGCATTGTCCCTTCACCTGCTTGCAGAAGGTTCGTGTTTTGTATCTTTGATGGCAATGGCTTTCTCGATGACCGTGGCGTACAATGAAAACGAACATCTCCACAAAGTGCGTCAGCACAATTTTATCCGAGAGAGGGGCAAGGTATTGAGATTTCCGTTTTTTATATAACTGATTGGATGAATTTAAAAACTTGTCTTGCCCCAAGAACTAAATTTGACAGGGAACATGCAAAACTTATCGCATCTAAACTTATTGAATCACAAGTGACAAAGTTATCTATTATTACTTTTAAGGAAGATTACTTTGATACGCAAACGCTACGCACATTTCAATACTATATGCAAAGTTCATCATATTATATCATTAAGATGAATATGGATGTCATCTGTTTGGTTCAACGATCTAAAATTATATCCTCGTATGATTAAGTCCATAGTAAACAATGAGTAATGAAAACAGCTAGAAAATATTCACATAAAATTTATTCATATTCCAGAAATTTTTGGTTGACACTAACTATTAAAAATCTTATACACACAAAAAGTTGGAACGATTGAGAAAATCCTTTTGCTTACCAACAAAAATTGCCATGTTAATGCTGTCTGAAATGGAGAAATAAGGAACAGACAAAAAAACTTATTCAATTTTGATGATGTGTGCAACACGTTTTGCATACAAAACGTCACATATGATAATGTTTATGGATTTACTGCATGAGTTTCATACTTTATATTTTTTAATATTTACTGGCATAACTAAAGTTGAATAAAATACGTATTGGAAGCTACGGTTTTTTGGGTTGGTGGGAGAAAGTGTATCGCCAGGTCAGCATTGCACTAGTGTGTGGGAACTCCCCCAAACCACACCAAACTGGTCGGTAGCAGCGACTTTTTAACAGCCTACTACTGAACCAAGGAAGTCGTCGTCTTCCCTTTTTCACGTTATTATGCAGCCATATCAACTGGACTGCAGAATTCTCAGCTCTACAGCTGCATATGGCACACCATATAACTTGAAGAGGCCTCTATGCCTCGAGAGGATTTCTTTTCGACCTTGAAATTTCACACTTTTTTTCTTCTCTTCTAGTGCAGAAAATGGTACTTTCTTTTTGCAGTGACGTACTTGACTCTATAAAGTACGTGTGGATTTGCACACCAAGAGTAAAGCATGGCCGTATTGTTCGACAGACAAATAGCAAACTTCTGTTGTGAATCCATTGTGCAGTAAATGGAGGGTCATCTTACAAGGGTACCACATGGCAATTCAACTTTTTGTAGTTTTTTATATTTACGGTATGTGAAGTTCGGAACTCAAGTATACCCCTCCCAAAGCATTTCGATGCAACTCTCTAAAACTCTAGAGAAAATCGACTTTGAAGTATTCCAACCACGTTTAATATGCTAAAATAAGGTACATATTTTTCGACGAGCGGTGTGCCTCTGTGGTAGAGTGCCGCTGGCAGTGTGGGGTGGGGGGCCTTCGGTTCGGTTCCAGGTGGAATCAATTTTGTAAACAAAGATGCTTTCCAAGAAGCGTAGAATATATAAAGCGCACGAGACTTATAATAGGTAGATCGGGTGACGTTCCGATCATTATTTTTTCGTTTTTTCCGTTCAGTTCGAATATCTCCATCATTTAAATATCAAACTCATCAAACATACATTAATACAGCTAATTGTCATTTTTATGAGAAATTCACGTCTTCCTATTTCTAATTATAGAATTAAAACACAAAAATCAAGTTTGCATTGTAAACAAAAATTCTTAATTACTGATCTAAGATAAAAGATTGTCAATGAAGATAGTTTAATTGAAACAAATTAAGAATTACACATTTTTATCTTTTTTTTGTTTCACGCATATGCTCCTAGAACATGTACTTATGTTCGCAAATGTGGTTTCACCATGATTCGAACCTAGGTCCCACACAATAAGCGACCACTGTAACATGTAGCCTAACTGCCTGTCTAAAAAACACCATCCTTACTTTAGCGTATTGAAAGTGATCAGGATACTTAAAGTCGATTTTCTGCGAACTGCTTTGGGAGAGGTGTATTTGAGTTGTGAACTTCACGTACCTTGAATATAAAAAATTACTAAAGTCTGATTGCCGTGTAGTCGCCTTGATACTCTATGAAATGTAAATTTGTAGGGCATCCGGCCATCCTCCATCGTTAATATTGCCAGTCCCAAAAGTCAACATGCTGACTGCGCGACGATACGGGATATGAAGAAAAATATGAAGTGCAGATTTGTGTCAATCTTGGAAATTAATGGCCTTTCACTACACTAGAGATAATCAGTGGTATAATCATCTACATGAAACAATGCTTGTGGATTTGAAATGCACCGATGACTTACAATCGCTTGTAGGTGAAACAATAGCGGAAATGCATGGTAATACAAAAAATAATGATGCACCATGAAGGGATTACCCGAGAAATCGGCAGATGTGAGTACATGTGCAGACATACAAATGACTACCATTTCAGAAAAATTACATGGTTTATTCAAGAGAAAGACTTTCACAAACTGGGAAAGTCAGTAACGCCTTGATCCAGCTCCGGCCTTTATACAAACAGTTCCTCAGCTTGGCATTGATTGGCAGTGCTGTTGAATGTCTTCCTGACGGATATCGTGCCAAATTCTGTCCAGCTGGAGCTAAGACCTTAAAAACCCGAGATGGTTGGAGGATCCTGCTCTGGATCTTCTCGGTTGGAAAGAAATCGGCGACGATGCTGAACAAGGTAGGGTTTGGCAAGCACAAAGACAAGCAGTAGAAACTCTGGCGTGTGCTGGCTGACATTATTGAAATGTAAGCCCACAATGGCTTGCCATGAAGGGCAAGAAAACGTGCGTAGAATATCGTCGTCGTTCTTCTGTGCTGTAAGGGTGCCACGTATGACAACCAAAGGGGTCATGCTATGAAATGAGTTGGCAACCCAGACCATTACTCGCGGCTGTGGTGCCGTATGGCGGGCGACATTCAGGTTGGTATCCCATCGCTGTCTGGGGCGACTCCAGACACGTCTTCGGCCTGGAATCTCATTGTGTGGTGGAGAACTGTCTCCAGTGATGAGTTCCGCTTCGAACTGAGCCCCGGCGACCCCTTGGACAGCAGTGGGACACTAATTAGACTGTCGCCCGCCGTATGGTCCGACAGCCACGAGTGACGGCCTGGGCTGGCCTTTTGTTTTCACAGCTGGACCCCTTTGGTTCGCATCCTCGGTACCCTTACAGCACAATGGTACATCGACGCTATTCTACGGCCAGTTTTGTTGCCCTTCATGGCAAGCCACCCTGGGCTTACATTTCAGCAAGATAGTGCCCACTCACAAATGACGCGAGTTTCTATTGTTTGTCTTCATGCTTGCCAAACGTTGCCTTGGCTAACGAGGTCGCCGGACCTCCCCACAATTGAGAACGTCAGGAGGATTTTGGGTGGGTCCCACGACGATCTAACGCCCTAATTGGACAGAATTTGGCACGATTTCCGTCAAGAGGACATCCAACAGCTCTGCCAATTGCACACAGTAGTACAAGTTTATATGCCAACTAGCTCTGCAGATGGTGAAGAGTTGAAGAAATGTATGATGCGATAAAAGACATTATTCAGATCGTTAAGGGAGATGAATATTTAATAATCATGGGGGACTTGAATTCGATAGTAGGGAAAGTAAGAGAAGGAAAAGTAGTAGGTGAACATGCACTGGAGGTAAGGAATGAAAGAGGAAGCCGCCTGGTAGAATTTTGCACAGAGCTTAACTTAATCGTAGCCAACATTTGGTTTAAGAATCGTGAAAGAAGGTTGTACACGTGGAAGAGGCCTGGAGAAACTGGATGATTTAAGATAGATTACGTAATGGTAAGACAGAGATTTAGGAACCAGGTTTTAAATTGTTAAGAAATTTCCAGGGGCAGATGTGGACTCTGACCAGAATTTATTGGTTATGAACTGTGGATTAAAACTGAAGAAACTGCAAAAAGGCAGGAATTTAACGAGATGGGACCTGGATAAACTGAAAGAACCAGAGGCTGTAGAGAGTTTGAGAGAGAGCATTGGGGGCAAATACAGGGGAAAGAAATACAGTAGGAGAAGAATGGATAGCTTTGAGAGATGAAATAGTGAAAGCAGCAGAGGATCAAATAGGTAAAAAGACGAGGGCTAATAGAAATCCTTGGTTAACAGAACTGCTTGCATAAGGACCAGAAGGGGGCCAACTCGTTACTGACTTGCTCAATGGTGAAGCTCTTTCTTTTGAATAAGTCATCTATTTTTGCTGAAACTGTAATAATTTGTGTGTCTGTAGATGAACGGGACAACCAGTTTTTCTGAAATTGTAATCATTTGTTTGCCTCTACATGTACCTCACACATGCCGATTTCCGTCGTTCCCGTATAATTCCTTCGTGGTGAGTCCCTTCTTTTTGCGTGTAGTTAGTAAGGTGGTGCAAAACTGTTCCTTCGAAAGAGTCTTCTTGTAAAGAAGTTACACCCGCTATTCTAGGGTAACGCTGGAGTATGTAAAACTATGCCAGGTAAAAATAGGGAGCAAAAGAGAGTACACAAAGAAGTGCAGCGGGACGGAATACGTTAACAGAAATGAAGAGATGTCGTATGATCTGTCTGACAGATACTGGAGGAAAAATGCAGTTGATACACAAACTCACATTGAACGTGTAGCGCAGTAGGTAGTATAATGGAATGTAAAACAAACGCGGTTTTTCGTGCGTTTGTTCAAATTTCCTCAGTATCATTTTTTTCTTCACGTTCAATTTGAAATACCTACATCTCGTAATTATGAAACTCCTCATTATTTTTTATGAAAAATACACGTCTTGTTGTTTCTAATTACATATTGGACGCGAAATTCCTTTTTCCATCTGAAATGTTGTTGTTGCTGTGGTCTTCAGTCCTGAGACTGGTTTGATGCAGCTCTCCATGCTACCCTATCCTGTGCAAGCTTCTTCATCTCCCAGTACTTACTGCAACCTACATCCTTTTGAATCTGCTTAGTGTATTCATCTCTTGGTCTCCCTCTACGATTTTTACCCTCCACGCTGCCCTCCAATGCTAAATTTGAGATCCCTTGATGCCTCAGAACATGTCCTACCAACCGGTTCCTTCTTCTTGTCAAGTTGTGCCACAAACTCCTCTTCTCCCCAATTCTATTCAATACTTCCTCATTAGTTGTGTGATCTACCCATCTAATCTTCAGCATTCTTCTGTAGCACAACATTACGAAAGCTTCTATTCTCTTCTTGTCCAAACTATTTATCGTCCATGTTTCACTTCCATACATGGCTACACTCCATACAAATACTTTCAGAAACGACTTCCTGACACTTAAATCTATACTCGAAGTTAACAAATTTCTCTTCTTCCGAAACGCTTTCCTTGCCATTGACAGTCTACATTTTATATTCTCTCTACTTCGACCATCATCATCCCCAAATAGCAAAACTCCTTTACTACTTTAAGTGTCTCATTTCCCAATCTAATTCCCTCAGCATTCCCCGACTTAATTCGATTACATTCCATTATCCTCGTTTTGCTTTCTTGATGTTCATCTTATATCCTCCTTTCAAGACACTGTCCATTCCGTTCAACTGCTCTTCCAAGTCCTTTGCTGTCTCTGACAGAATTACAATGTCATCGGCGAACCTCAAAGTTTTAATTTCCTCTCCATGGATTTTAATACCTACTCCAAATTTTTCTTTTGTTTCCTTTACTGCTTGCTCAATATACAGATTGAATAACATCGGGGATAGGCTACAACCCTGTCTCACTCCCTTCCCAACCACTGCTTCCCTTTCATGCCCCTCGACTCTTATAACTGCCATCTGGTTTCTGTACAAATTGTAAATAGCCCTTCGTTCCCTGTATTTTACCCCTGCCAACTTTAGAACTTGAAAGAGAGTATTCCAAGTCAACATTGTCAAAAACTTTCTCTAAGTCTACAAATGCTAGAAACGTAGGTTTGCCTTTCCTTAATCTTTCTTCTAAGATAAGTTGTAGGGTCAGTATTGCCTCACGCGTTCCAATATTTCTACGGAATCCAAACTGATCTTCCTAGAGGTCGGCTTCTACCAGTTTTTCCATTCGTCTGTAAAGAATTCGTGTTAGTATTTTACAGCTGTGAACTGATAGTTCGGTAATTTTCACATCTGTCAACACCTGCTTTCTTTGGGATTGGAATTATTATGCTCTTCTTGAAGTTTGAGGGTATTTCGCCTGTCTCATACATCTTGCTCACCAGATGGTAGAGTTTTGTCAGCACTGGCTCTCCCAAGGCCATCAGTAGTTCTAATGGAATGTTGTCTACTTCTGGGGCCTTGTTTCGACTCAGGTCTTTCAGTGCTCTGTCAAACTCTTCAAGCAGTATCGTATCTCCCATTTCGTCTTCATCTACATTCTCTTCCATTTCCATAATATTGACCTCAAGTACATTGTCCTTGTATAGACACTCTATATACTCCTTCCACCTTTCTGCTTTCCCTTCTTTGCTTAGAACTGGGTTTCCATCTGAGCTCTTGACATTCATACAAGTGGTTCTCTTTTCTCCAAAGGTCTCTTTAATTTTCCTGTAGTCTGTTATCTACCTTGTACCTCTGCATCCTTACATTTGTCCTCTAGCCATCCCTGCTTAGCCATTTTGCACTTCCTGTCGATCTCATCTTTGAGACGTTTGTATTCCTTTTTGCCTGCTTCAATTACTTCATTTTTATATTTTCTCCTTTCATCAATTAAATTCAATATTTCTTCTGTTATCCAAGGATTTCTACTAGCCCTCGTCTTTTTACCTACTTGATCCTCTGCTGCCTTCACTACTTCATCCCTCAGAGCTACCCATTCTTCTTCTACTGTATTTCTTTCCCCCATTCCTGTCAATTGTTCCCTTATGCTCTCCCTGAAACTCTGTACAACCTCTGGTTTAGTCAGTTTATCCAGGTCACAGCTCCTCAAATTCCCACCTTTTTGCAGTTTCTTCAGTTTTAATCTACAGTTCATAACCAATAGATTGTGGTCAGAGTCAACATCTGCCCCTGGAAATGTCTTACAATTTAAAACAAGGTTCCTAAATCTCTGTCTTACCATTATTTAATCTATCTGATGCCTTCTAGTATCTCCAGGATTCTTCCATGTATACAACCTTCTTTTATGATTCTTCAACCAAGTGTTAGCTATGATTAAGTTATGCTCAGTGCAAAATTCTACTAGACGGCGTCCTCTTTCATTTCTTACCCCCAATACATATTCCCATATTATGTTTCCGTCTCTTCCCTTTCCTACTCTCGAGTTCCATTCACCCATGGCTATTAAATTTTCGTCTCCCTTCACTACCTGAATAATTTCTTTTATCTCATCATACATTTCATCAATTTCTTCATCATCTGCAGAGCTAGTTGGCATATAAACTTGTACTACTGTAGTAGGCGTGGGCTTCGTGCCTATCTTGGCCACAATAATGCGTTAATTGTGCTGTTTGTAGTAGCTTACCCGCGCTCCTATTTTTTTTAATACAAATTCTTAATTATCGATGTTTTATGAAACACTGTTCATAAAAGTTGTTTAAATTAATATAACATAACAATTTAACTTTCAAGGCAAAAATGAAAAACCAAATCCTCTTTATTTGGACTATGTCCATCGTTTTATAACACAGAGGTAGATAAGTACCGTAGAAACATGAAAAACAATCATTTTTACAGCATCGAGCACATCATACCGATGCTGCATTTTTACATTTGCTCTGCACCATCACAATATGAACCCAACAGAACTGATCTGGAGCCAAGGTGCGGGATTTGGCCCGAGAAGTAGCAAGACTGTTGCGCTGCCACACGTAATGGAACTAAAGCACGCAGCTTTTTCACACTTCACTGCCGAACACTGGCGAGATATAGAACGGATCGTCATGTAAGAAGAAGAGAAAATGCTGCGCCTGGTTGGCCTCGTGGATTCTGTTGTTGATAGGCTCGGTATTCACGTAGCAGGTGACGCTTCCAGAATTGAAATGTATTTCTCGGATTCGGATAAGGAAAGAGCTAAAAGATTACCAGACGACTGAGTGTAAGTAATACCTTCAGTGGCTTCAATATTTAACTATACGGCGAAATCCTTGAATACTCTCTTACGTTACACACAGCTTATGCAGAAAAATTACACTGTGTTTAAGTCAGGAATTTCCATCATTCTTGTTTTTAGTTACAATTGCACGTTAGCTAAAAACGATAACGTGTTGTGGTTTTCCTGTAGTCGTCTAAGGAGCGTATTGTGGGAGATTTGCAGTGTATTATTTCATGCTGCTTAAAAATTAAATGACATTCGAAGCTGTATTGCTTCTCTCCTCGTCTCGTTTTACGTGTGAGCTGCAGCTGGCCACGTCACTGCAGGCTAGCTGTATCAGCTGACCGGCCAGTACTAGTTAAATGCGCCGGTAAAGCTGTTGTCCCGTATTATCGCCAAGTCGATGTGCAGGTAACGCACAGCAGAAAATGTACCCTTATTATCGTACTTGACACTACTCGAAACAGCTTGGCTGCAACCCCCATGTGAAAAAAGAGGTTCCAGCACACGCGGAAGAATACATAGTGCAATGTTTACATCAGGTTTATTCTTATGATTAGAGCTAGGATTTTTGCATATTTGCATGATAGTGCATATAAATGCACATTTAAGGCGTTATTGCATATGTAAATAACTTTTGCATATTTATGCATATATTTTACTTTTTCAGCAATGATTCTTGAAATACAAGTATTTCACCACAATAGTTTAAGAAGAAGAGTAAGACCTGAGCAAATTTCTCTTTTATTGCTCTGTTTGTGTAGAATTACTTCTCTCTCATATTTACAAATCCATAAAAGGGCGCCTAAAAATGAGGCGAACATAGCAATCAGCAATGAGCGCTTCCTGTACTACAAAAATGTCTCTCGACAGCTTAACAAAAACTAAATAGCGATCAACACTCATGCGGCAAACCTTTAAAGTTCGGTCGGCCATCGCGTCATAAAAGACAGTACAGTTTGTATTGTGTAACAAACGAAGCCGGCGGCGGCATCAATGACATTTCCAAGTATGAAAACTTTTCCATTGTCAGCTACCTCTAAGTCAGTAACTAGTGTGCTGTTCTTCGTGATTTCTGAAGTGTGCGCAGGAGGAGGCCATATTACCACAATGCCGAAGGAGAAGAACAGTAAAGCTTATTTACTTCGACAGTGGATTGATGGAAATCCTACTCTAACAACAGATGGAAATGTAGTATTGTACCAAGTGTGTGAGGAGCACGTAAGTTCTATTTTTGCTTTCTCAAAGTTAAAAATCAATGTGATTTTCGAGTTAGTTTTTTACTTAATGAAAATAAACTCACTTTATTTTTATATAATTGTTATAGGTGCCCTTTGATAAAAAAATTCCAGATTACACAACATTTACAAACAGCTGCTCATAGAAATGCTACTAATAAAAATATCTCCAACATCCAGACAACCTTACCAGGAGCATTTTCTGCAAGCAGAAGTGGAAATGATGGCAATGATAATTTTTCGAAAGATCTCTGCAAAGCTTTAGTTTCAGCCAACATCCCTTTCAATAAATTAAATAATGTAGAATTTCAAGCGTTTCTCGAAAAATATACCAAACGAAAAGTTCATGATGAATCAACAATAAGGAAAAACTATCTTGGCAAAGTTTACGAAGAGAAGTTTAAACATTTATTTAATGAAATTAGTTTGCATGTCAGCTACCCCCATTTAAGTTTCATTAAAACTTTTCAATTTTTTTAAGAATGTTAAATCTATTACACAAAATATTTTAAAATCGAAACATAAAATTTCGTATGGCCTGTAGTGTCAACGAGTTTACGATCAAGAAACATTTTCAATATTTTTTTGTTACACTTATCCTCCCCCCCCCCATTTTATACTTGTGCTTCCCCCTCCCCTCCCCCCCACAAAAAAAGTGAGACCCATATTACCATGGCTATTCTTTACAAATTTTCAATAAAACAATTCTTTTCAGGTAATACAAGAGATCAGAGATGATATTGGAGATTCAAACGTGGTTATCTGTAGATGAAACGACTGACTTATGTGGGAGATATATTGCCAACGTTGTCGTCGGAAAAATGGCGGAATCTGAACCAGGAACACCTCATCTCATTGTCTCCAGAGTACTGAAAAATAAACATTCTACTATTGCTAGGGTTGTTCGTGATGCATTACGCGTTTTGTGGCCGCTAAAGAAAACGCGGAAAAACTCCTGGTGATAGTTACAGATGCAGCAGCATATATGATTAAGGCTGCTAAAGGTTTGCAGGCATTTTATCCCAAGGCAGTTCACATAACTTGTTTAGCACATGCTCTTCACCGACTGGCTGAAGAAATTCGAGCGTATTTTCCAGAAGTAAATGCCTTAATTTCCTCTGTGAAAAAAGTGTTTGTGAAGGCGCCATCAAGAGTAAAATTATTTACTGAAATGATACCAGGTATTCGTTAATCACACAGCCGATCATCACGAGGCGGGGAACATGGATAGAAGCAGTGAGCATTTAGAAGACGTGAAAAGGGTGCTGGACGTGATGGACAGAAACGAAGCAGCTGCAATTAGTGCTTGCAATGAGGAGAGTCTCCAGAGTAAATGAGTGTTTATTAGGATCTATTTCAGTAAACTCCCAGCCACAATCACACGTTTGGAAGAAAACGCAATGCCTTTATTTTCTGCCCTTGAGGTCTACGAAACAGCTGTCATCGGAGACATACCAGGAGAAATAGGAAAGTGTCTTCGCAACAGATTTGAGAAAACTGAAGCAAGGAATCAAGGTTTAATGTTTCTTCGGGATGTGAATAAGGAGTTACAAGGAGAATTTGAAAAACAGCTTAATGGTTATTCTGTAAGTGACATATCCTCTTTTCGGTACTGTCCTGTGACTTCCTGTGATGTACAGAGATCTTTCTCTTTGCATAAAAACATTGTAAGTGACAGAAGGAAATCATTTCTTCCAGTAAACTGTGAAAAATATTTAAATGTTTATTGCAATAGAAGCAACTGATGCTAAAGTAGACTAAGAGAAAGAGACAAACAGACAGTTATAAATATTAACTTTGTTAGTTAGTGTTTTAAGAATAATTGTATGATCAGATTACTTTAGGATGATTAAAAGATGTGAGAAAGTTGAAACAATGAATTTTATTTATTATGCATATTTTAAAGTTTTTAGAGCACATTTATCAGATTTTTTTAATGCATAGATGCATGCATATATTCATACTTTTCAGTGCATATAAATCCGAGCACTACTTATGATGAACGGATTATAGTGACTCATTTGTCACGGTCATCGGCGGTCGGATAGCGTTCTGTCGCCTTCAGTGATTAAAGTAGTTTCTGTTTGTGGGTGATGGACATTCACGCATACTGCGTTGACTTGGTGAGTTGCCTATTTGGGGGTGCATTCGCTCACGACTCATGGGTCCCATCCCAGGCTTCATAGTGCGGTAGGCCATCCGTTACAACTTACAATCACATTTGGTTTTTCTGCAGGATATGGCAACCAGTGTCTGCTAAACTTCACAGGCTGCTATCCCTGCGCTACTGCCATTTCTTCGACAGGAAAGTGATGTTCTCTTTAAGCAAGACAATGCGCGTCCACACACGGCTCTTCGTGGTGTACAAGAACTGCCCTGGCCAGGAAGATCGCCAGATTTCACTCCAATTGAACACGAGGGATTAGCCGAGCGTGCGGCTGGTCAAATGGTTCAAATGGCTCTGAGCACTATGGGACTTAACATCTTAGGTCATCAGTCCCCTAGAACTTAGAACTAGTTAAACCTAACTAACCTAAGGACATCATCACACACATCCATGCCCGAGGCAGGATTCGAACCTGCGACCGTAGCAGTCGCGCGGTTCCGGACTGCGCGCCTAGAACCGCGAGACCACCGCGGCCGGCTGCGGCTGGTCCCGCGGAGGTTCGAGTCCTCCCTCGGGCATGGGTGTATGTGTTTGTCCTTAGGATAATTTAGGTTAAGTAGTGTGTAAGCTTAGGGACTGATGACCTTAGCAGTCAAGTCCCATAAGATTTCACACACATTTGAACACGTATGGGACAGGATGAAGTGGGAAATTACTCGTCCTCTAGGGCCTGCATGACCCCTGGCCGAATTGTAACAAAAGGTGCAAAGTGCTTAGGACAATCTAGCTGAGGATGTCATTCGGCACTTTTGCCGTCAGAGAGGGGTACGCTGCGTACTGATGCAACTATGTGAGCACTCGTTACTGCGACATGTGTGTTTCATTTGGTCTGAATTTGTTATCATATACTCCTCCAATGATGAAATACCATTCAACTCACTTATCAATAAAATGGACTTGTCCATGAGGGTGTTGCATTTTTTCCAGCAGTATATAATCTTTCAGACGAAAATGTTTACTAACAGAACGGAGTTATCTTTCTCCCAAGTTCTACGTCGCACATCGCACATCGCACTGGCCACTTTAGATGCTCGCCAACAGACTGCCGTACGTTTTATGTATTCCAATCGTCCAACAAACGTTGTACACTAATCATGCTCACCAACGTAGATGGTGTTTAACAATATTTCACGATCCTTTGTACAAACTGTCAGCTCTCATACTCTCGGACCCATCAGATACAAAGCTTACACAGGATGGTCAGAAACAGGATGTTGCAAGGCTGGTTGTGCTGAGAAATGATTGTTAAGAAAAATTCGATACGTTGCCCCGTTTCAAAATTAATCAGTAATGAAGTTAGTCAATCGGGCTGTTGCGCGCTCATATTCAAGAGGTTCGCCAGATACAAGAATACTGTCAGTTGTTCTCATATCGCAGATGATAGCGCACGAGACTGCTCAGCCTTTGGCCCGGTTGGATCGTTGTTACCGCATCATGTCCAATGTTTGTGTCGCTCTCTTGTACGGTTTTAGGAAATCAAACGAAAAACATCTCCGGCGAACTTCAATGCTAATTAACTGGTAAACGAATTTCTTTGTAACAGTAATTTCTCAGTACAACCTCCCCTGCAACACCTTTACAAGCTTTACAGACTGTTTCTGAACACCCGACCTGTGTATGGAGCAATGGAGCAATCGTGGCAGTACTTACGATCTCGACATTGATAAGTGCCTTCCGAGCATCTTCCACAGCAGCCGGAGCCTCTGCGGGCTGAGAACTGCCGCCAACTCTTCGCATTGCGCCTCCACATACCTGCGAATCACGTGTGTTACATTTGCAATACACTCACTATATATTACCAAAAACTATTATTGCAACTGTGATTTCTAGGGTAACTGAGGCAAGATATAGCTACCGCTACACAGTCGGGGCTAACTCTCAGTTTTTTGCATAATAATTTCCGTTTCTTCAATAACATTCGCCTTCTGAAAAAACTAAAATCATCTTCTCCAAAATAAAAAAAAGTTATTCTCTTGCGGTTAACTAGACGTACGTAGGTAAAATGTGTACTGCTTGTTGAGAACGTGTTCCGAATCTATTTCTTAACAGATAGTCTCTGAAATCACTTACGCTATTGTATGTGAGAATCTATTTCTAAATGTACACTACTGGCCATTAAAATTGCTGCACCACGAAAATGACGTGCTACAGACGCGAAATTTAACCGACAGGAAGAAGATGCTGTGATATGCAAATGATCAGCTTTTCAGAGAATTCACACAAGGCTGGCGCCGGTGGCGACACCTACAACGTGCTGACATGAGGAAAATTTCCAACCGATTTCTCATACACAAACAGCAGTTGACCGGCGTTGCCTGGTGAAACGTTGTTGTGATGCCTCGTGTAAGGAGGAGAAATGCGTACCATAACATTGCCGACTTTAATAAAGGTCGGATTGTAGCCTATCGCGATTGCGGTTTATCGTATCGCGACATTGCTGCTCGCGTCCGTCGAGATCCGATGACTTTTAGCAGAATATGGAATCGGTGGGTTCAGGAGGGTAATATGGAACGCCGTCCTGGATCCCAACGGCCTCGTATCACTAGAGTCGAGATGACAGGCTTCTTATCCGCATGGCTGTAACGGATCGTGCAGCCACGTCTCGATCCCTGAGTCAAGAGATGGGGACGTTTGCAAGACAACAACCATCTGCACGAACAGTTCGACGACGTTTGCAGCAGCATGGACTATCAGCTCGGAGACCATGGCTGCGGTTACCCTTGACGCTGCATCACAGACAAGAGCGCCGACGAACCTGGGTGCACGAATGGCAAAGCGGCATTTTTTCGGACGAATCCAGGTTCTGTTTACGGCATCATGATGGTCGCATCCGTGTTTGGTGACATCACGGTGAACGCACAATGGAAGCGTGTATTTGTCATCGCCATACTGGCGTATCGCCCGGCGTGATGGTATGGGGTGCCATTGGTTACACGTCTTGGACACCTCTTGTTCACATTGACGGCACTTTGAACAGTGGACGTTACATTTCAGATGTGTTACGACCCGTGGCTCTACCCTTCATTCGATCCCTGCGAAACACTACATTTCAGCAGGATAATGCACTACCGCATGTCCTGTACGGCCCTTGCTGGATACAGAAAATGTTCGACTGCTGCCCTGGCCAGTACATTCTCCAGATCTATCACCAATTCAAAACGTCTGGTCAATGGTGGCCGAGCAACTAGCTCGTCACAATACGCCAGTCACTACTCTTGATGAACTGTGGTATCGTGTTGAAGCTGCATGGGCAGCTGCACCTGTACACGCCATCCAAGCTCTGTTTGACTCAATGCCCAGGCGTATCAAGGCCGTTATTACGGCCAGAAGTGGTTGTTCTGGGTTCTCAGGATCTATGCACCGAAATTGCATGAAATTTTAATCACATGTCAGTTCTAGTATAATATATTTGTCCAATGAATACCCGTTTATCATCTGCATTTCTTCTTGGTGTAGCAATTTTAATGGCCAGTATTGTATATCGACCGAAAATGACTTCGAATTATCTGTCGTTCTCTGCCACGTGAAACTGAAGCCGGAGTTGTCCCTTATATATGTATTAAGAATGAATACAAGTACAAAGAATTGACACCTTAGATTTTGCAGTGATCTGGGGATTTGTGAAACAAGTAGATTCATTATTAAAGTTTTTAACTTCTAGCCGGAATGAGGTAAGTGGTCATTTTAATTTAAATGTTTAGGGCTTACTTATTCTGCAGCTATACTGAAGTCTTATTTCGCGTAATCTCACATTCGCTCACACAATTTACAAGAGTTATGTCAACCAGTAGTGCTGCATTTGGTAACATTTCTGTAGACACAGATGTCAAAACCACTGTGTACATATTTGAACTTAAATTAAAAGACTAATAAATACCGGGTGATCAAAAAGTCGGTATAAATTTGAAAACTTAATTAACCACGGAATAATGTAGATAGAGAGGTAAAAATTGGCATACATGCTTGGAATGACATGGGGTTTTATTAGAACAAAAAAAAAAACAAAGTTCACAAAATGTCCGACAGATGGCGCTGGACAGCAAAACGTCAGTGACTGCGCATGACAATCGTGTATAAAAGGAGCTCTAATGAGAGATAGAATCAGATGCGCCAGCAGTCGCAGCATGTTGACGTTACCTGAAAAGTCGCTTTTAGTGAAGCTGGATTATCAGATGGGGAATGTGCTAGTTCAGCGCTACGATCCTATCGCCATAAGAAGGGAATTCGAACGGGTAAAGGTCCGTTGACAAATGCAGCTGTGGTGAGAATGATTTCGAAGTTCGAAGCCACGGGTTGTTTAGACGATAGACGTCGTAGTGGCCGACCGAGCACAAGGCGTAATGCTGCTGAGACAGTTCAGGAAGAAATGGAGACTGTAGCGGGTTCGTCTTTGCACGGGAAAGTCAGCGCTCGTGCAGTCGCACCGGCATTCCATACACTACTGTTTGGTTGGCACTTAGGAGTACCCTCCGATGCTATCCGTACAAAATCCATCGGCATCATGAACTGTTACCTGGCGATTTAGTGAAGCGGAGGGCATTTGCGGTGTGGGCGATTCAAAAGATGGCGGAAGTTGACGATTGGCTGAGTAACGTGTTGTGGACCGACGAAGCTCATTTCACGCTCCGAGGGTCTGTCAACGCCCACAACTGCAGAATTTGGGCTACCGAAAGTCCTAGAACTGTCGTGGAAACTCCACTGCACGATGAGAAAGTCACGGTATGGGTTGGATTTACCACATCTACCGTTATCGGGCCCTTTTTCTTCGAGGAAATGCGTGATTTTGGTTTTGTAACCGCTACCGTGACGGGTGAGAGGTACGCCGATATGTTACAGAATCGCATCATCCCCAGCCTGGCTGATAAACACCTGCTCGAACGTACGATGTTTATGCAGTTTGGCGCTCCACCCCATATTGCTAGACGCGTGAAAGATCTCTTGCGCGCGTCGTTTGCTGATGATCGTGTGCTCAGCCGCCACTTTCGTCATGCTTGGCCTGCCAGGTCCCCAAACCTCAGTTCGTGCGATTATTGGCTTTGGGGTTACCTGAAGTCGCAAGTGTATCGTGATCGACTGACATCTCTAGGGATGCTGAAAGACAACATCCGACGCCAGTGCCTCACCATAACTCCGGACATGCTTTAGAGCGCTGTTCACAACACTATTCCTCGACTACAGCTATTGTTGAGGAATGATGGTGGACATATTGAGCATTTCCTGTAAAGAACATCATCATTGCTTTGTCTTACTTTGTTATGCTACTTATTGCTATTCTGATCAGATGAAGCGCCATCTGTCGGACATTTTTTGAAGTTTTGTATTTTTTTGGTTCTAATAAAACCCCATGTCATTCCAAGCATGTGTGTCAATTTGTACCTCTGTATCTACATTATTCCGTGATTTATTCAGGTTCCAAATTTATACTGACTTTTTGATCACCCGGTAAATAAAGAATTGGCGACTTTAATAATTATTTGCATGCATACAGGAAAGATGTACACAACACACTTGGCGACAATGAAAACTGTTACGTATTGTGTAACATAGGCTACAATTCACAGGAAAAGTGTCTCAAAACAAATTTAATAAATTACCGTTCCCATTTTTAACTCATTTCTTTTCGCAAGTATTAGAGGATAAACGGAAATGAACTACCACTGCTGCTAAATACAGCAACTCGTTTTGCACAGCAGACATTCACGTGAGTGATGTTCAAAGTACTGGATGGAATTGCTTGTAGGGTGAAATGTCGACATTTCTGGCTGCAATGTCGGCAGAGTCGACACGCCTACAAGTCGCTACGAGTTCTACTGGCTCGAGTATAGTGCGCCTGAGCTATGTGCTTTTCTGACAGTTGTTCACGTTTTTCTGTGTAGGTGTTATTCCGCTGATGACCACATAGTTGTGGTACATTTCTGATTGTAGATGGGTAATATTGTTGTGACTTTATGAAGTGAATTTCGTTTTGGTTGATACAGTATTGAAAACCTCGTACATTTTTGTTTAAAGATGGCTTTGACTGGATTGTACCCTCGTAAGCGAGACTTGATGTTTGGTGTTGTGGAGGTTACATGTTCCATGGGTTCCATGACGTTGCACAGATGGTGTATCCCGACTTTTGTAGTGACTCGAGAATTTCGGTGCAAATTCTAGAGACACTCGGCCTTCCACCGTCTCGAACACCCGATATTTTAAAAGTAAGTAAGAGAGCGGAAACGTATCTACTGCGCCGCCAGTTTCTGTGTGCAGGTTGGAAGTTTGTAATGAGAAGACTATAAGCGGGGCAGTCGAACGACGCCGACAAGTGTTTGCCGCAAGAGCCACGGACGTTGTGTGAGAGGGCACAGAGTAATTAAATGCTTTTCTTTGTTGTGTTGGTGAATGTGATTGTTGAAAAAAAAGAAAAACGAACATCTGACTATAAACTTTTAACTTACTTCATGTCTTACCTCTGAACGAAGTAAGGTCACATGGGGCGTCTATAAATTACTCGTATTTGGTTGTTGTTTTGCATTTGTGGTGGTTAAAACCTCGAAGTACGAGTGGAATACAAGAAGACGGAGATATTTATGGCTAAGAAGAGAATTCTATGGTTTATAAATACATCGTGAATAACCTACTTACGAGGGTAATCCCAAAAGTAAGGTCTCCTATTTTTTTATAAGTACATACACCTGTTTATTTCTACAATGGCTTACATCAGTTTACAGCTTGAACATTTAGCTATTTTTCGACATAATCACCATTCCTGTCGACGCATTTTTGTAGACGCTGTGGCAGTTTTTGTATGGCCATGTCATACCAGCTCGCCGCCATGCTGTTCAGAAAGTTAAGAACCTCTTCTTTCTCCTCGTCGTCGGAGCTGAATCGCTTTCCGGCCAAGTGTTCTTTTAACCTAGGGAACAGGTGATAGTCACTGGGTGCCAAGTCAAGATGTAAACCATTGTAGAAATAATGAGTGGGTGATTGTGTTCCACTGAAACTGTTGCAGGAGAGCAACGGTTTGCCGAGCGATGTGTGGGCGAGCGTTGCCATGGAGAATGTGTACACCCTTGCTCAACATTCCTCTTCTCGGGTTCTGAATTGCCCTTCTGAGTTTTTTCAGAGTCTCACAGTACCTGTCAGCGTTAATTGTGGTCCCAGCGATTCAGCTCCGACGGCGAGGAGAAAGAAGAGGTTCATAACTTTCTGAACAGCATGGCGGCGAGCTGATATGACATGGGCATACAAAAACTGCCACAGCGTCTGCAAAAATGCATCAACAGAAATGGTGATTATGTCGAAAAATAGCTAAATGTTCAAGCTGTAAACTGATGTAAACCATTGTAGAAATAAACAGGTCTATGTACTTATAAAAAATGGGAGACCTTACTTTTGGGATTATCCTTGTATTTAACAAGGACGACAATCCGACTTTACACGTTCTGTCGCCGAAACCGTAAGAACGTGGCGACCGACGTGATCAGGGCTCGAAGGAAGAGGAATTTTCAAAAGAAATCAAGATAAAAAGATATTGTGAGTTGCTATAGCAACCAATAGTAACAAGGCAGGGAAATAGTTTCGCAGAGTTGGATTCTGCACAAACAGTAAAAAGGGGTGAAAATTAATACGTACCATACAAAAAAAGACGCAAGGAAAATCTCAACAGTTTAGACTAAGAAGAGTTACGACGAGATCTATTCGACGACGAAGATCCAGTGTGGAGAGTAAGCAGCCCTCACACACATCGCGGGGGCGTAGACCCCGTAACCAGTAACCGACTGCCAAGGGCGCCAGCCGCTGCTCACCGGTGCTGACTATAAATCCGTTCCCCGACACCGACGCTGAAACCAACCTTTGACGCCGACGGCGCCCGTGCTGTTCACCGGCGCTGATTCCACACCTGCTCACCAACGCAGCCTTAAACTCTACGCCGGTTGAGCGAAAGATAATTAACTGAGTGTTAAGTTAAGGACACTGTTCAATAATATGCTGTTAGTATAGTTATTATACTCAGAGGTGAATTTTTTAAAATGATAACAAGATCTGAAAGTAAGAAAAATATGGATAATACTCAAAAAACCGGGGAAACATCAGAACCAGCCATGGCCATGACAGTGAGAAAAGAAATGCCAGACTGGACAGAGGTAGCAAATTTAATTAAAGCACTAAGTCTTAAATTAGACTCAATGAATACTCAACTAAATGCTAGATTAGATGACCAAAGTGCAGCTGCAAATGCTCACATTGCAACTTTAAGTGAAAAATTAGGTGCACAGAGTGCAAATTCAGGTACTTTAAGACAAGAACTAAGTATTAAGTTAGATTCGGTAAACACTCAGTTAAATGTTAGATTAGATGAACAGAAGGCGGATTCAGCTGCTGTAAGAAAGGAACTAAGTGCTACTTTAAATGAAAAACTAGAAGCAAAGTGTGAGGTTTTAAATGCTAAGTTCAATGCCTTAAATGATAAAGTGGAGAGTTTGCAATTAGATTTAAGGAATGAATTAAGAATTTCTTTAGTATCCATGTGAACCAACTGTTCACTGACTTTAGTCAGACCCAGAGTAACCTATTTGAGGACTTAGCTAAAAAATTAGAATTTGATATTGTAGATAAATGTAATAATGTAGAATCTGAATTTAGTGAAAAATTAGGATTATTTCAAAACGTGTGCGATGTTACATTCGACGCGGTAAAGCAGAGGTTGCACACCTTAAAAGAGAGTTTGAAAAAACAAGATAAATAAATACCTATGGTCCAATCACAAATTGCAGGCGTGAGCATTCGAGTAGATGACGTGGTACGAAATGTTAAAGAGGAACTAGCCACTTCAGAGATAGTAAATATAAGTAATCTGGAGGAACAGGTAGAGGAAATAATCGACCGAAAAGTTGCCGAGAGGGTAGCTCTCGACAACGTTTCTTCAAATTTAGCTTCAGGACTTAATGATAGTGGTAAGGTTATGGACGACTTGGCGAAGAATTCAAATTTATCCAGGATAGAGTACAAAATAGAATAACTTTACCTAATGTAGTGTTACCGAGTAAAGTGGTGACTGTTCTGTCGTGGGGAGACTTTCACACAAGATTTAACGAGAAGTCCTGGTTTGCAGTTGCTCAAGTGAGGTTAAGGCCGGATCCTTGGGATCCGGGCGGAGTCACATCTGTTCTCCCAGGGACGTTAACGTTCTGTGTTAACGGACGGAGTGACGACCGTCGGATCCCTAGTTGTCTTCGGTGTTTCTTCTGCAATAAAATTTTCCTTCACCGAATTCCCCCAATTTCTTACACTATCCCCCCTACTTCTTACGCTATCACTCTACTTCTTATACTATCCTATCATCCAACACTAGGAGAAGTCGTCCTCGGTTGTTAGAGGATTGTGCCTGTTCAGTCGCCTTCACGCTCCGCTCTAGTCAGCGGTGGTCTCGATTGTAATGCTGACAGCAGCCGACGCTCTCCACGTACAGTTACGTCTTATTTTTTGCCTAATCTGCTCTTTGAAAGTAATCTCTTATCCTGCTGGTCTTTGCAAACCATGGTGCAGATTAATAAACTGCAACGAATGTTAGACTAATAGAAAATATGATTTTGTATGAATTATTACATAATTGTGATAATATGATACATAATTTTATACGTAATGCAGAATTTTTTTGCCTTTTATGAGATGTGATGTATAGGGGAGGGTTTATATTAGTTTTTGGAGGGGTGGGTAGTGTAAGTATAAATACACACCACACCTCCCAAACTACCCACGCAAACAAGTGTGACTGATTCTTCACAATTTGCCGTTCCATAATTCAGGGTCCTCAAGCGTGAAGGTGAGAATGTCCGGTCTGCAGGAGACGATTAACACCAAACCTCCTCCGGCTTCTCATTCAAGTATCTGTGAGGTAGGGATCCTGGGGAAGGGGGGTGGGAAGGGTTTCCCGTCTTTGGGGCTATCTTCTTTCTCTTCTTGGATCTTAGCAACCATTTGTACTTTTTCCTCTCTTACTTATCATTTGAGTGCCTGTCTATCTTTCCCTCTTCACATATTCATATATTTCAATCGCAGAAGCCCTTCTCATTTGCCGTGGTTTCCAATAACCTTCAACTTATTTTATATAAGTAGACCGAAGAATCAGGCTACACAAACACACTTACGCATGCACACAAAAGATACGATTACGCTAGCAAAAATCTTACACACGGAAAGGGGAGAACCGTCAAGGGTTGTAGGGGGAAAGGAATGTGTACATCGGGAAAGGATGCACACATTGTCGTTTACTGTGGCGGTTCTACATTGCACGCATGGCTATATAGGGACACTTTAGGATAATATGCACACATTGTCGTTCACTATGACGGCTCTACATTGATTAGGTACGTGAAAGAAACTTTCATATATTATATATATATATATATATATATATATATATATATATATATATATATATATATATATATATGAAAATATATGTACAAGAACAATGAAGATTCTATATCGCATATGTACATAAGAATATATACATAGAAAATTATGATAATTCTACATCAGGGATACATAAGAAGGAAGTGTGAGTAATTAGGGAGATCATAAGCCAAGGAGGAATTAATGAGCATAGCCAGGGAGGAACTAATTCTGATAATTATTCAAGAATGCCAGTGGAACATTTATTCTGATGATTTTTAGGAAAGTGGGACAAGAATAGCATAAGTAACTGTATTATATACTGAATAGTGTATATAAATGTGGCGTCTACTGGAAGCTTAGCAGTGGAAGAGTGGTAGAGGACTCTAGGGGATTAAGTAAAGTATTAGGAAGTGAGTGTTAAGCGTGAAATAGATTTTATTTTCCAGAGGATATTTAATGGTCAATAGATTGCAGTGCAATAAAGCAGCTGGGGTGGATGAAATTAAGTTGGAACTCATCAAATACAGTGGAATGTCAGGTCTTAAATGGCTACACAGGATAATTGAAATGGCCTGGGAGCTGGGGCAGGTTCCATCAGACTGGACAAAAGCAGTAATCACACCAATCTTTAAACATGGAAACAGAAAAGATTGTAACAACTACAGAGGTATCTCTTTAATCAGCGTTGTGGGTAAAATCTTCTCAGGTATTGTTGAAAGGAAAGTGCGAGTATTAGTTGAGGACCAATTGGATGAAAATCAGGGTGGGTTTAGGCCTCTTAGAGGTTGTCAGGACCAGATCTTTAGATTACGGCAAATAATGGAGAAGTGTTATGAGTGGAACAGGGAATTGTATCTATGCTTTATAGATCTAGAAAAGGCATATGACCGGGTTCCTAGGAGGAAGTTATTGTCTGTTCTACGAGATTATGGAATAGGAGGCAAACTTTTGCAAGCAATTAAAGGTCTTTACATGGATAGTCAGGCAGCAGTTAGAGTTGACGGTAAATTGAGTTTATGGTTCAGAGTAATTTCAGGGGTAAGACAAGGCTGCAACCTGTCTCCACTGTTGTTCATATTATTTATGGATCATATGTTGAAAACAGTAGACTGGCTGGGTAAGATTAAGATATGTGAACACAAAATAAGCAGTCTTGCATATGCGGATGACTTAGTTGTGATGGCAGATTCGATTGAAAGTTTGCAAAGTAATATTTCAGAGCTAGATAAGAACTGTAAGGACTATGGTATGAAGATTAGCATCTACAAAACGAAAGTAATGTCAGTGGGAAAGAGATATAAACGGATTGAGTGCCAAATAGGAGGAACAAAGTTAGAACAGGTGGACGGTTTCAAGTACTTAGGATGCATATTCTCACAGGATGGCAACATAGTGAAAGAACTGGAAGCGAGGTGTAGCAAAGCTAATGCAGTGAGCGCTCGGCTACGATCTACTCTCTTCTGCAAGAAGGAAGTCAGTACCAAGACTAAGTTATCTGTGCACCGTTCAGTCTTTCGACCAACCTTGTTGTATGGGAGCGAAAGCTGGGTGGATTCAGGTTACCTTATCAACAAGGTTGAGGTTACGGGTATGAAAGTAGCTAGGATGATTGCAGGTACTAGTATATGGGAACAATGGCAGGAGGGTGTCCACAATGAGGAAATCAAAGAAAAACTTGGAATGAACTCTATAGATGTAGCAGTCAGGGCGAACAGGCTTAGATGGTGGGGTCATGTTACACGCATGGGAGAAGCAAGGTTACCCAAGAGACTCATGGGTTCAGCAGTAGAGGGTAGGAGGAGTCGGGGAGACCAAGGAGAAGGTACCTGGATTCGGTTAAGAATGATTTTGAAGTAATAGGCTTAACATCAGAAGAAGCACCAATGTTAGCACTGAATAGGGGATCATGGAGGAATTTTATAAGGGGGACTATGCTCCAGACTGAACGCTGAAAGGCATAATCAGTCTTAAATGATGACGATGAGGAGGAGGAGGAGGAGGAGGATATTTAATTAAAGTGTACATAAAGATGTATACTTGGGAAATGAACCATGAGTCCTACTCAGGAAGGATAAAGGGGGGGGGGGGGCATCCAGCATTTACTGGATATGAAGGGCAGATGGGGAGACCTGAGAAAGGCTGACCTATACTGTGTGGACAGGGGCACCAAGAAGAGGATTGACCTGTACCATAGGAAAACAGGAATTAAGGGGGGCGTACCTACTGAAACAGTATGTGGAGGAATTGATCTGGTAAATTTAAATTCTATATTCCACTAGCATCATTATGTTTTATGTTTATGAGTGTTGGAAAGAAAAATTTCATTTGCCCAGAGTTCCTCCAAACTACAAGCTACTGTAGGTAATGAAACTATTATGTACTAAAGAAAAAATAGTACAAAGAATTAGAATGAAGAAAGAAATAGTTAAGTGTCTATGACACCTGGAGTTTGTGATCGGAAATCAAGAATGTTGTCCGCACGATTCCTAGATATAAAAGTACTTACTCCAACATTAGGTGAAATGGTCAGATAGCTATTAACAAAACGAAAAAAGAAGAGCTAGGTATTAAGTACACGATTACTAAAAGAAATATAATGTATACTTATTAAAATGCAAATTAACGTTACGTGGGATATTAAAGTACATAATGAATATGTATAAAATATCGCGTCTTTGAACAAAGGGGAGGGATATGTAGTGACTCGAGAATTTAGGTGTAAATTCTAGAGACACTCGGCCTTTCACTGTCTCGAACACCCGATATTTTAAAAGTAAGTAAGAGAGCGGGAAAGTATCTACTTCGCCGCCGGTTTCTGTGTGCAGGTTGGAAGTTTGTATGAGAAGACGATAAGCGGGACAGTCGAACGACGCCGACAAGTGTTTGCCGCAAGAGCCACAGAGGCTATGTGAGAGGACATGAAGTAATTAAATGCTATTCTTTGCTCTGTTAGTGAATGTGATTGTTGAAAAAACAAGTAAAATAAACATTTGGCTGTAGACTTTTAACTAGCTGCATGTCTTAGCTCTGAACGAAGCAATGCGCATGGGACGTCTGTAAATTATTTGGTTGTTAAATATATATAATATATAACAATATTTAATTGTGCCCAATGGGTACCGGTGTAGATGACTTGCAAGAGATTGTATGTTTATATGAAACTTGTGGAAAGGGAAATACACATTGGCTGAACTGAAAGTGTGAGAGTACCGAGTTATTTCAAGTGAGAGAGATAATTTTTTGGTTCCTCTAACCAGCATTATTTCTTCGGCCCGGGGCGTGAGTCGTGCTTGGGTAGCTCAGTTGGTAGGGCACTTGCCCGCGAAAGGCAAACGTCCCGAGTTCGAGTCTCGGTCCAGCACACAGTTTTAATCTGCCAGGAAGTATCAAGACCTGTCATGTCTGGTATAAAAGGGGCCACAAGGCCAGGCGAGATGTCGGTCTTCGAATCGACGTCTGCTGTGTGTTGATTGCCGCTGTGAGGCTGCTAACGTTCTTCTTGCAGTAGGCTGCCTCCGCCAAGGGTCGAACCGATGCCTTCCTAGAAACCGAGTCGCGTGTTCCTGCCAGAGTTCGTCACTCACCTCCCGTGAGCGGGACAACATATGACCACTGCATTTGGCGCAACGCTCCCGAGGTATGCCTTCCAGGCAAGGCCTTGGCACTACTGGGACAGCAGCTACCACATCCTCGTGAAACCGCTTCTCGGCATCGTGGGCCGCGAAACCGACGCCTGATCTTTCCTGTGGTACGTGGATGCCGTGGGTCGATGCTGGGCCGCGTCACCGGACGAGTGCGCACACCTGTAACCGCTGCAGTTTGTTGGAGTAATAAAGGGTTTACATTCGCGCCGTCTGTCTTCCTGCAGCCAGCTTCATCTCCGACGGTACTCCCGTAGCCATTACCCTGCCCATTGAACCCACAATGCCCCTCGGTAGCGTCCATTGAAATCCCCAAATTCTGCATTTTGGCGCCCGACGGGGTACATGCGACCGTCCATCCTGCTGCACCGCTACAGTAGTAAGCTTGTATCTTTCTTTAGATGGCTGTTGATATACTTTTCGGGATGTGAGGTCGTGGTCCAAGAACTTTCCTGCTCCTTACGTTTCGTCCAGAACTGCGCTGGACTTCCTCAGAGGCGCTGCTCTGCTGAGTCTTGCCGACTGACTGGTCGGGTGTCTGAGAGCGACTTATATATTGTGAGAAAGGGGGCGTGGTTCAGGTGACATGTGATGAGCAGTGATAATCCATAGCAAAGATGAGGTTGACTATCGATTACCACCTTTGACAAGGTGGTAATCGATAGTCAACCTCATCTTTGCTATGGATTATCACTGCTCATCACATGTCACCTGAAGAGGTTGACTATCGATTACCACCTTTGACAAGGTGGTAATCGATAGTCAACCTCATCTTTGCTATGGATTATCACTGCTCATCACATGTCACCTGAACCACGCCCCCTTTCTCACAATATATAAGTCGCTCTCAGACACCCGACCAGTCAGTCGGCAAGACTCAGCGGAGCAGCGCCTCTGAGGAAGTCCAGCGCAGTTCTGGACGAAACGTAAGGAGCAGGAAAGTTCTTGGACCACGACCTCACATCCCGAAAAGTATATCAACAGCCATGTCACCCGGTCGTGAAGGCCTTCATTCTACAATCTTTCTTTAGATAATGCAGTTATCTACAGGGTGATTTCTTGATTATGTTACTAACTTTCAGGGGTGATGGAGAAGGTAAATGTATCGATTTGAGGTAAGCGATCCTAGTCCGGAGACGACCGCGTAGAAAGCTACAAACGAAAACCGTTCTGATGCCTCTGACGGTGAAATACTTGCATTGGTAGTGTTGTTGCTAAGACAGTAGGGGATTCAACTTTCAGAGGTGGTAGTACGGACAAAAAATGAAAAAAAGTTTAGTAAACATGGGCTCTAAAATGCATACCTTCAGAGCTATGAGCACTTGTTCATCTTCGCTTCTCTTCTAATCAACAAGAGCCCTTAGCTCTTAGTGTATGCGTTTTGGAGCTCACATTTACTGGACATATTTTCTCGTTTTCACCCATACTACCACCTCTGATAGTTGCTTACCCTACAGTCTTGGCAACAACAGTACTGGTACATGCATTACACTGTCACGTATTCCACTGTCGGAGGAATCAGAACAATTTTCGCTATAACTTTCGACTCTGTCGTTTGTTGACTACCGACCCTTATCTCAAATCGATACATTAACCCTCTCTATCATCCTTGAAAGTTTGTAACGTCGTCACGGAATCACTCTATATAAGAGTAGAGAATGATGCTAATCAGTTCGGAAATATACTCATGGATACTGACTAATGACGTACTATATCAGATATATGATACTCACGGTCTCCGTGGCAGTGAAAGTTCCTGCATCCTTGGTGTAAAAGGTCGCCGCTTGAATTTGACAAGTGTCATGTCTTGTTCCTGCCGCCATGGTTCCCTGAAAGGCAAAAGAGGACATCAGCAGGATGCTATTTCGCCAAATTATAATCGTAGGATTTGCCTTCGTATGTTTTTCGTCCTGACTTTCTCATGTCATCTGGGTTCAGTAAACATTTTATAAACGTGATCTTCATGCAATCGGAACCTTAATATAAGAGGAACTCCAAATTTTTTTCTGATGCACTGCATCTTGCTTGAAATTAGTCTTCATCGTAATCTGAAATTACTTAAAAGATGATTTCAATTAAAAAAAGCTTTTGTAACAATGATGTATAACTTGGATGACGCCATTGTCAACGACTACACAAACCATCACTGCAGTAGCAGCTGTCACAGGTGGATTTGGCTGGGGTACCGAGAGTGATGTTAAGTGACGGGACTCACAGCGATAGCGGAGGTGGATACACGTTTTATGACACTTTAGGTGGCACTGTAATTTCTTTATGGTAGCAATACCCATGTTGGAGTGATATATGTTTTTGCTTGTGCTGGAAATTAAAAAGAATCAAATACGTCGTAAATTGTTTGTTAGTCAACCAAACCTCAGAATTACCTCAGACATTAACGTAGACGGGAACCAGCAACCCTGGGTGAAGAGGCACCAATTAAGTTAAGGTTATGCACGATAAGTGTGGATCTGGGTCTCTAATAATGGAGGCGCCATAAAATACCACAAAATAAACGTAAGTGGATTTCATTAGCACAGTCAGCATAGAAAATACTGTAAGATTGAAATAGTCTGTGTTATATTAACGCTCTGTTCTATATTCTCAAGCAAAATTGTATTGTGTAATACTGAAAGAGGGAGTGAGTATGCATCGTCCCCTTAAGCTGCAATGTTCATATGTTTATTACATTTTCGGCTTGGAATTAATAACTTTGTAAAGACTGTTTTATATGTACATTTCATCCGATACTGCGTTTCTTATCCAGATTTCTTTTTCACGTTGTCTTCTGTGTACTCTAAACTACTGGGTAGTGCCACTACAAAATTCACGAATCGCTGCCTGTTGGGAGATGATTGTGATCTAGGAAAGGCTTCAGGTAAAGAACACAGGTCCCAGTAGATATCCATCGAAAGGTCCGGATAGAAAAATGGAAGAACAGAACTGGAGAGCCCAGAAATGCTCCCAAGAAAGTGCCTGTCTCTGGTGGTAACCTTCCCATCCTTGTGTGGTGAACTCTGGACAGGATGAGAATAGGAGTCCCACGTTGCAAGACCAACATATAGAAGAGGGGCCTCCTAGCACATTTTCTATGTGAATGTTGTGAGGGGCAAAATCTAGGCCACCTAGCCAACGCAGCCTAATGAATGAACGTCTCACACTAGAAGATCTAGGGAGTTTTGGACGCAGTTTTCTGGAAACAACTCGTTCAGACGAACACATGAAAGATAACGATGATATTGAATGCAGGGCACTCAGCGCCATGGTTATCGGCACCTTGTAGAATATTTACTAAATAATTGATGATAATAAACTCTTCTCTCGTAAAATATGGACCGTGGGTACGTATTCAAGATTTGAAAGATTATCTGGCAATGGTTGCTTATTAATATATTAAAATGGATAATACAAATTACAAATGAAAGTGTGCTTGTTTACATACACGTTCATGTCTCTTCCTTTCGCTTAAATAAAACTATGATATGGTAATGATCTAAAATACTAAATAGAATGAGGCTAAGCTGAATCAAGTGCTAAATGTTAATCCCTGGTACTGTGATAGGCGACTACTAATAAAAAGAAACGGAAAGAGCCAGCCACTGTGAGGAAAAGCAAATGTTGATAAACAATTCTATACACGTAAAAAATATATACATCAAAACCTGAGTCTCAGATTCAAAATATATATGAAAAGAAAAATCAACAAGCAGTCAATATTGTAAAACTATGATTCAGATGATGACAGGAGGCTTGACCACTGACTAACACTCTGAGATCCATTAAAATAACCTACCCAAAATATGGGCAGGAGTCCAGACAAAACATAGAACCTTAAAATATTTTTCCACTGTTCTCATTGTTACTGAAAACAATGAACAAACCGTTATCGGGAAAAATTGCTGTTCTCTTGTCACAATCAAACAAAATTTGCTGCACACCGGCCCTAGAACGCCGCAAGCATTAAACAATGGTGTTATGTTGTAATTCCAGCCACACATTATGCCACTGGCACATAAATCTTGTTCTCAATATCGAGATAATAGCCCTCGAGGGAGCTGCGTGGGTTAGTACCTTATTTTTCCTGCACGTGTCCCTTTATAGGCCAATGACCTTGTACCTTGCATGGAGAATGAACGTGTGGAACACGTAATTCGTGTGATGATCATAATGATATTGGATTTAGGTTGCTCAACAGCTTGGTCATAGTGGATTGGCCATTAGTGGATATCGAAATACACATCTCACGGTTTGATCAATGTCTGCTCTCATAAATAAAACTGCTGCGAAGATATCTCAAGTACACACATTAGTAGATTTTCAGAATGGCTATGTTGTTACAAATATGACGTTCGCATATATTAAAATCCGCAGTCGTCTGGAAAGACGTCTTACTGACACACTGCGTGTTATATGGATGACTGACCACTTAAACAAAAACCAGAAACACAACTATGAGTTCATTAGTTTCATCTCAATATATTAGGTAGGCTAACTGCCACTTCAAAATTTTAAAATGCGGGTTACACAGATACTGTTGGCAGGTGGAAGGTTACCATATGTCAGTGTAAGAAAAAAATGTTTTTAAGATACGTTGTATCGAAGTAGTATTCTACAAGCTTGACATATTGGTGGATGACCCAGTCTGAGAAAGGAATTGTGTCAATCGACAATGTCCTATTCGTGTCCTGGTGAGCATCACTCCCTTCCGTCGGTTCTGCTGGCATGAGGTAGTCGAATTGACTGACTATGGATTGTTTCTTGTCATTTCCATCTACTTGTCTTCCCCCTGATGCAAGATCTTCCTGTCCCACCAACGAGTACAGGAGGACTTAATATTTCGTCTCAATGCCCCCTCTAGATGTTTCTTTCTGCTTTGTTGATCACATCAGTTCCCGATATTTCAACATTTCCCTGTCCTCAGCAGAATACCACGTCCTTGCCTCGGTTTAGGAATCGCAGTAATGCATCTAGGGCAACCTAAGCCATTTTCTCCACTGGATTCATTTTTTGTACAGATTGCAAGGCACTGAAAAGTTAGAGCAGACGAGATATTTCCGCTGTGATGGCGCTTCACCTCCACCAGTGTCTTTTATGATGCCATATATTTGGTCATCGTAATTTATTAGTTGTGCAAGTAGACGAAGTCTGAAGACCGTATTGGGGATGACAGCTGATGAACTGTCTATTCTCCTGTACAGATCCATCCATGTACACATACACTGGAGGTATGAATTAAAAAACGCCTTCAGTCACAACTTTTCGTGTTTTATTAAGTACACGAAGCATTTCGGATCCTGTGGATCCATCATCAGGTGTAAATTGTGGTAATACATATTTTATTTCTTCTCTTGAATGAGGTGAAATGCATATTCCTCTATGAAAAGGTTTAATGTTAGGTTATGAATTTCGTAAGTCAAACACGGAAAATATGTGCGAAACAGTGAAATAGATGAACAGTATGAACGTCAACAAAATATTTGCATCACCTCTTCATTGCGAAATTCATGGCACAGGAAAAAAAAACATTGGCTCTGAGGTTTTTTCACAGCACTCCTGAGCGACATCATATACATCGTGAAAAGTCCCATTGCTCAGATGCAGGCTTGAATCAGTCGTGCAGCCCACACTGTCATCGATTAGATCATTAAACCAGTCCTGATCCAAATTGTCCTACTCTTCAATGGCGATTCTGCGTAAGTTACGCAGAGTACGGGGTCGCTACTGACGTTCAAAAAAAAGTTCGATTGTGTTCATGTCCGGAGAGCAGGCAAACAAAATCATTCTTGTGATTCTAGCGTTCTGAAGGGTCGTGTTCACAAGAACAGCACAATCATCACGCTTGTCCTCATCCATCAAGATGAAATTGTCACCAAAATTTTGGCGATACAGTTCCACTAATGGCTGCAGAGCATCATCCCTGTCTCGTAGAGCAGTGAGATAGCACTCAACAACCACGAGAGATGTAAGAGGCTCCATGTGATGCAACCCCAGAACATCACTCCACCACCAACTTGTAGTACACATGGGACACAGTGTTGGAGGCATTCGGTATTAACGGTTTGTCTTCAAAGACGTTGTCTGCGATTACCAGAGAATGTGCAGATCCGAACTTCGTCCGTAAACAACACATGAAGCGAATCCTGGGGCGCCCATTCTGCATGATTTCTTGCCAATTTGCAATGGAATCCATGGTGTTATGATGTACAAGTGGTGCTCGCCATGGTCGTCGGGAATGGAGATGTGCATCATGCAGTCATCTCCCTGACAGTTTGTCGTGATAAAAGACGTTCGATAGCGTCTTCGAATGCCGAATTCAATTCTGGAGCAATCAGTCCACAGTTCATTGACTCAAAATTCGGCGATACCGATTATCCTGTGCACCTACCTAAAGTGTATAGCCTGTGCGTTCATGTCTTCTATCTGTACCTGTCACCTGGAACCGGTTCCATGTCCACACCACATCACTTTTATTCTAGTACTCACGTTGGGCAACTTCCCTGACTGTGAAGCCTTCTGCCTGTAAAGCGATGATGCCTTCAAGGCATGTTGGATATTCACTCTACTGTTTCACCCCTACAGGTGCTTTACTTTCACTGAAATTCTGCTATCCATTCGAGAGCGACATTCTACCCGAGGTAACTGTGTGTATATTTATAAAAAACTTTGGGATGATCTTCCAACTGATATTGGAACAGTTAGAATAGTAACACAAACTTTGTGTCATATTGAGATGCTGCAAAACTTTTGTCTTTGTATGTACAATGAGGTGACAAAAGCCATGAAATATCTCCTAATATCATGTCGGACCTCCGTTTGTCCGGCAAAGTGTAGAAACTCAATATGACATGGACTCAACAAGTTGCTGAAAGTCTCGTGCAGAAATATTGAGCCTCACTGCCTCTATACCCGTCCATAATTGTAAAAGTGTTGCGAATGCAGGATTTTGTGCATGAAGTGACCTCTCGATTATGTCCCATAAACGTTCCACTGGATTCATGTCGGGCGATCAGGGTGGAAAAAAATTTTCTTAGACTGTCCGGAATGTTCCTCAAAACAGTCCCGAACAATTGTGGCCTGGTGGCATGACATCGTTGTCTTGGAACATGAAGACCGAGAATGGCTGCAAATGTTCTCCAAATAGCAGAACATAACCATTCCCGGTCAATGATCGGTTCAGCTGGGCCAGAGGACCCTGTCCATTCCATATGAACACAGCCCACACCAATATGAAGCCACCGTCAGCTTGCACAGTGTCATGGCTTCGTGGGGTCTGCACCACATTCGAATCCTAGCATCAGCTCTTACCATCTACATCTACATCTACACCCATACTCCGCAAGCCACCTGACGGTGTGTGGCGGAGGGTACCTTGAGTACCTCTATCGGTTCTCCCTTATATTCCAGTCTCGTATTGTTCGTGGAAAGGATTGTCGGTATGCCTCTGTGTGGGCTCTAATCTCTCTGATTTTTATCCTCATGGTCTCTTCGCGAGATATACGTAGGAGGTAGCAATATACTGCTTGACTCCTCGGTGAAGGTATGTTCTCGAAACTTCAACAAAAGCCCGTACCGAGCTACTGAGCGTCTTTCCTGCAGAGTCTTCCACTCGAGTTTATCTGTCATCTCCGTAACGCTTTCGCGATTACTAAATGATCCTGTAACGAAGCGCGCTGCTCTCCGTTGGATCTTCTCTATCTCTTCTATCAACCCTATCTGGTACGGATCCCACACTGCTGAGCAGTATTCAAGCAGTGGGCGAACAAGTGTACTGTATCCTACTTCCTTTGTTTTCGGATTGCATTTCCTTAGGATTCCTCCTATGAATCTCAGTCTGGCATCTGCTTCACCGACGATCAACTTTATATGATCATTCCATTTTAAATCACTCCTAATGCCTACTCCCAGATAATTTATGGAATTAACTGCTTCCAGTTGCTGACCTGCTATATTGTAGCTAAATGATAAGGGATCTTTCTCTCTATGTATTCGCAGCACATTACACGTGTCTACATTGTTCGGAAGACTTCTCTCCATTGAAAATGACAACTGAAATCGAGACTCATCTGAGTAGGTCATAGTTTTCCAGTCGTCTAGGCTTCAATGGATATGGTCAGGAGAGGCACTGCAGACGATGTCGTGCTCTTAACAAAGGCACTCGCGTCAGTCGTCTGTTGCCATAGCCCATTAACGCCAAATCTCGCCGCACTCTCCTAACGGATAAGTTCGTCGCACGCCCAGCATTGATTTCTGCGGTTATTTCAAGCAGCTTTGCTTGTCTTTTAACACTGACACAAACACTCTACGTAAAATCATTGAACGTATTTTGTGTTCAAACATAATGACCTTTCTAGACTCTGAGAAGCTCATCTGCAGAAACCAGCACGGTTTTAGGAAACAGCGGTCATACGAGACACAGCTGGCCCTCTTTGTGCATGATATACAACAGGCTCTAGATACCGGCTCCAAGGTTGAAGCCATATTTCTCGACTTTCGAGGGGCGTTCGACTCAGTTCCGCACTGTCGCTTGCTACAAAACGTGCGAGCTTACGGTCTATCCGATGACATATGCGGTTGGATAGAAAGTTTTCTAACAGACAGGGAGCAGTATGTCGTCCTGAACGGGGGGACTTCAACAGAAACAAGCGTAACTTCAGGTGTGCCCCAGGGCAGCGTAATAGGTCCTCTGCTTTTTACGATTTACATAAACGATCTGGTTGATGGTATTGACAGCGGCATTAGACTGTTTGCCGATGATGCTGTAGTCTAGAGGAAAGCAGTAACACACGAAAGTTGTGAAGAAATCAATGAGGATTTCCAGAAAGTAAATGCGTGGTGTAATGACTGGCTGTAATCTCTCAATATTAATAAGTGTAACCTACTGCGTATAACAAGGCGAGAACCGTCATTAATGTACGAGTACAAAAGAAACGCCCAGTCTTTGGAAACGGTAACGACGTCAAGTGTCTGGATGTGACTATTCGAAATGATCTCAAATGGAATGATCAGATTACACCAGTAACGCGTAAGGCGAACTCTAGATTGCGGTTTATTGGTAGAATCCTGAAGCGATGCAGTCCTTTAACAAAGGAAATAGCTTACAATACGTTATTTCGTCCAGTCTTGGAGTATTGTTCGTCTGTATGGGACCCTTACGAGTTGTGTCCGATTCAAGAGATTGAGAAGGTCCAAAGAAGAGCGGCAAAATTCGTGACTGGTACATATAGCCATCACGAGAGCGCTTCAAATCTCATAGAAAGTTTGAAGTGGGACACACTTGCAGTTAGACGGCGCGCTAAAGAGAAGGAGCTGCTCACTAAATTCCGAAATCCGATCTTCACCGAGGATGTAGAGCATATACTATTAGCACCAACTTTCAAATCGCGCAATGATCACCATTCAAAGATAAGGGAAATAAGAGCTCGTACTGAGGCGTTCAGACAGTCGTTTTTCCCTCACGCGACCCGCGAGTGGAATAGGGGGGGGGGGGGGGGAGGGGAATATGGCTTACGCGCGAATTGTGCCCTCCGCCACACAACGCTTGGTGGCTAGCGGAGTGTATATGTAGATGTAGATGTTGATGAAAAGCCGCTGCTCTCAGTCGTTAGCCGTCAGTCACTGCGTTGTTCGTAGTGAGAGGTAATGCCTCAAATGTGGTATTCTCGGCACACTCATAACACTCTGGATTTCGGAATACTGAATTCGCTAACGATTTCCGAATTGGAATATCTAAATCGTCTTGCTACAACTACAATTCCGCGTTCAAAGTCTGTTAATACCCGTCGTGGAACCATAATCATGTCATACGAGGGTATTTCGGAGAGTAAAGATACACCGTACGCCAGATGAACAGAAGAGTTTGGCGAGCAAGTTGGAAACACTGGTGTTAACCTTGAACCGTTAGTTTTCTCCTCGCGGTCGTTCGACAGTTGAACGTTGCTTCTGGTTGGAGTAGGTCGTGTTTAAAATGGCTGCGCCGATTCAGAATCCCGCCAAATGCGAAGTGCGCTCCGTCATACGTTTCCTTCATGCAAAAGGTCAGCGACCAGCGGATATTCACAAAGAAATTGTTTCTGTTTATGGGAACATTATGAATCGACAAAATGTAACGAAATGGCGTCGTCATTTCTCTGAAGGTAGGACCGATGTTCATGACGAATAAAGAACAGGTCGGCCATCTGTGATCTCTGATGCCCTTCTTCGGAGAACGGAGGAAGCAATTCGTGCGAATAGACGTCTCACATTGAAAGAATTGCTTCAGATCATACCGGACGTGTCAATGACAACTCTTTATGACGTTGTGACTCTCAAGTTAGGATACAGGAAATTGTGTGCACACTGGTTTCCAAAACTGTTAACGGAAGAACACAACAAGAAAAGGATGGGCTTTGCACTCGACTTCCCCACACGCTATGCCGAAGCAGGTGATGAGTTCCTTGATCACATTGTGACAGGTGGCGAGACGTGGGTTTACCACCATACACCTGTATCCAAGCAACAATAAATGTAATGGGGCCATTCGAATTCACCAAAATCCAAGTGATGCAAAACGTCGATTTCAGCGAAGAAAATCATGGCTTCTGTTTTTCGAGACAGACAAGGCATTCTTCTGTTGGAATTTATGCCTCCTGGAACGACAATTAATGCTGCTGCATATTGCCAGACTTTGAAACGTCTTCGAAGGGCAATTCAACACAAACGCAGGGGAATGCTGACAAGTGGAGTCCGCTTGCTTCACGACAACTCTCGGCCTCACACAGCGCTCGTAACCAAAGCACTACTCAAACAATTCAAATGGGACGTACTGGACCAACCGCCATACAGCCCGGACCTTGCGCCCACCGACTTCCATGTCTTCCCTTACCTGAAGTTACATCTTGGTGGAAAGTCATTCCACGACGATGAAGAGATCAGAGATGAAGTTGAAATGTGGTTCCGATAACAGGCGGCAACCTTCTATGACTGTGGGATACAAAAGCTTGTGCACCGACTTAACAAATGTTTGGTTAACGGGAGTGATTATGTCAAAAAATAACAAATAATCCAGTTAATAAGATGTAACAGACGTTTTCTAAATAAATGTTCTATTTAAGGACTGCGAGCCATTCTATCTTTACTCAGGGGGCCATAGACACGGGTTCCCAGGTAGATGCCGTGTTTCTTGACTTCCGCAAAACGTTCGATACAGTTCCCCACAGTTGTTTAATGAACAAAGTAAGAGCATATGGACTATCAGACCAATTGTGTGATTGGCTTGAAGAGTTCCTAGATAACAGAACGCAGCATGTCATTCTCAATGGAGAGAAGTCTTCCGAAGTAAGAGCGATTTCAGGTGTGCCGCAGGGGAGTGTCGTAGGACCGTTGCTATTCACAATATACATAAATGACCTTGTGGATGACATCGGAAGTTCACTGAGTCTTTTTGCGGATGATGCTGTGGTATATCGAGAGGTTGTAACAATGGAAAATTGTGCTGAAATGCAGGAGGATCTGCAACGAATTGATGCATGGTGCAGGGAATGGCAATTGAATCTCAATGTAGACACGTGTAATGTGCTGCGAATACATAGAGAGAAAGATCCCTTATCATTTAGCTACAATATAGCAGGTCAGCAACTGGAAGCAGTTAATTCCATAAATTATCTGGGAGTAGGCATTAGGAGTGATTTAAAATGGAATGATCATATAAAGATGATCGTCGGTAAAGCAGATGCCAGACTGAGATTCATTGGAAGAATCCTAAGGAAATACAATCCGAAAACAAAGGAAGTAGGTTACAGTACACTTGTTCGCCCACTGCTTGAATACTGCTCAGCACTGTGGGATCCGTACCAGATGGGGTTGATAGAAGAGATAGAGAAGATCCAACGGAGAGCAGCGCGCTTCGTTACAGGATCATTTAGTAATCGCGAAAGGTTACGGAGATGATAAACTCCAGTGGATGACTCTGCAAGAGAGACGCTCAGTAGCTGGGTACAGGCTTTTGTTGAAGTTTCGAGAACATACCTTCACCGAGGAGTCAAGCAGTATATTGCTCCCTCCTACGTATATCTCGCGAAGAGACCATGAGGATAAAATCAGAGAGATTAGAGTGCACACAGAGGCATACCGACAATCCTTCTTTCCCCGAACAATACGAGACTGGAATAGAAGGGAGAACCGATAGAGGTTTTCAAGGTACTCAAGGTACTGGCTTGCGAAGTATGGATGTAGATGTAGATGCGGACTTTTCGAAATGCCCTCGTACATCTTTTCATATGAGTCATCTGAGTGCAAATGACAGCTCCACCAGTGCACTACCCTTTTATACGTTGTGTTCGCGATACCACCGTCGTCTGTATATGTGAATGTCGCTATCCCGTGACTTTTGTCAGCTCACTGTATAACGACGAAGAGTTGATAGAGTCTCAAAATGGAAGGAAACAAACTTAAAAAAGTACTTACTGTCGAGGCTGCGCCAAGATGTCGATGTACTCGTCCCTGCTGAGGCCGTCTCGCGGGGCCACGGGCCTGCGGAAGTAGAGGTGCGGGCAGGGGCTGAAGGAGGGCGCCTTGCTGGGCAGCGGCCGCGGCAGCCACACGTACGACGGCGGCTTCGGCTTGGGCGGCTTCTTGGTCTTCAGCGCCTTGGGCTTCTTCTTCTCCTTGGTCGGCTTGGTCCGCTGCATCTGCACGCCCACCAGCTCGCCTTCGGGTTCCTCCTCTGCTTCTGCCAGATCGGCGGCTTCTTCCGCTCCTTCCTCTTCTTCTTCTTCTGCAGCCTCAGGTTCGCCATCTTCGGGCTTCGCGACATCGCCCACGTCTGCCGGTGGTGGTTCTTCCACTTCGGCCATGGTGTCAGGATACTTGTATTTCTACCTTAGAGATCTGCAAACGTATAAAACAAAAGAAAATTGTGGTTTCTGGAAATTTCCACCGTGTATCTGTCCGTACAATTTGGGATTTCGAGTCTGTAGTGAACTTTATTAAAAAAAATAGGGAAGGTTTTATGCTGTGGTAGATTTGTGTGTGTGTTGGGGTTTATAGGCGCTCAACGTCGAAGTCATCAGCGCCCTGACACACATTAAAGGGAACGAATGTGGACAGACCTAATAAAACTGAAACACACACGCAAAGAAAACAGGAAAAGAAGGAAAATGCTACATAAGAAAGTAGAATGTAAGGAAAGGGAAAACGTAGCAATAAGAATGCCACAGGAAATTGTCATTGGCTGGCCACTTACATAAAATATGGGCGAGCTTGTCACACAGAGAGCAAATTAAGATCCTCTCCCTAAAATCTTTGTAAAAACATTTGACATGGCACAGAACTTTAAAACTTTAACCACATTCGTCCGAGTGTTGCCTAAAAGAGATGGCACGTCCGCTGGCAAGTCAGCCGCGGCCCGCTGGTCAGAAAATAAAACGCAATCCAATAAAACGTGGCGCACAGTGACCTGGACGCCACAAGCACCACACATTGGAGGGTCCTCCAGCCGGAGCAGGAAGCCGTGCGTCATAGGGCTGGGGCCTATCCGAAGCCGAGTGAGGAGAACCTCGTCCCGACGACGGGGCTGAAAGGAAGTACACCACACACGCGTTGTGGGCTTGACTATACTGAGCTTACTGTCAGTCACTTCCAGCCACTCATCCTCCCACCGACGCATGACTGGTGAGCTCAACAGCGAGGTGAGTGCGTGCAGGGGTATAGCACACTGAGATACATGTGGATCGAGACACGCCTCCTTGGCTGCGAGATCTGCCCTTTCATTCCCAGCAATGCCGACATGCCCCGGAACCCAGCAGAAAGCCACCACCTTCCCCAATCGCTGTAGGTGGAGGAGGGCATCTTGGATGGTCTGGACTATTTTATCTGCTGGATACAAACGTTGCAAAGAGTGAAGGGCACTTAGTGAATCGGAACAGACAAGAAATTTAGGACAGGAAGAATGTCTCATCTGCTCCAGTGCCCGCAAGATCGCAAACAATTCTGCATCAAAGACAGTATAAGTATGAGGGAGTCGGACCTTGAGGACACGATCCGGAAAAACAACAGAGCAACCAACGGAATCCCCTTGTTTTGACCCATCTGTAAAAACAGCTACATAGTCGTGGTGCTCAGATAAAATGGAAGAAAATGCTGCATTAAAAACGGTGTCAGGAGTGCAATCTCTCTTGTACTGCAATAAATCTAAAATAACTCCGGGCATCTTCAGTAACCAGGGTGGCAGGCGGTTAAAACCCAGGATTTGGGGTTGTACAGACTCCACACCGAGGGACTCTAGCACATGTTGCACACGGATTCCAAACGGCAACGTAGCCCGGGGACGGTGGGAAAAAAGGCGGTCCAGAGGTGGATGAGCAACAAGATGGTGAGCAGGCGCGGTGGTAGATTTGTTATATGAGGATGAGTCAAATGAAAAATTTGTAATAACAAATCGAAATTACGCGCCGTTATCCTGTAAGTTGGTAAGCGTGCTACAAACAGCGTGCAGAATGGCCTGTAGGTGGCAGCATAGTGTAGATACACACTTACCGTCGCTGCATCAGTATAAAGATGGCCGCCCCACTAGCGACTTGCACCAGGGAAGAACAGCGTTCTGTTAATCGGTTTTTGCGTAGTGAAGGTGTGAAACCTATTGAAATTCATCGACGAATGAAGGTGCAGTACGGTGATGCATGTTTGTCACAGCAGCAAGTCTACAAATGGAGTAGGAAGTTCGCATGTGGTGTGACTTCAGTGGAAGATGCTCCTCGTCCAGGTCAGGCGCAACGAGTTGTGACTCCACAGAACATTGCAGCAATTGAAGCCATAATGAAGGAAAACCGCCGAGTGACACTGAATGACATTGCAGCATGTTTACAGATTAGTCATGGGCCAGCACACCACATTGTGCATGATGTGCTCCAGTTTCACAAAGTGTCTGCAAGATGGATGCCACGGCAGCTGACTCCTGAAATGAGAGAACGACGTGTTGACGCTTGTGAAGAACTTCTTCGGCGCTTTCAACGAGAAGGTGATGGCTTCCTTGCAAGAATGGTTAGTGGGGACGAAACCTGGGTTCACTTCCACCAATCGGAAACGAAGAGAGCGAGCAAGGAACGGCGCCATTCCTCATCTCCAAAACCAAAGAAATTTCGAACAGAATCATCAACAGGGAAGGTTATGCTGACTCTCTTTTGGGACGAAAAAGGCGTCATTTTGGAGCATTACATACCTAGAGGGACCACTGTAACCAGTGTATCATCTCCTAAAAAATCATCTGCTGCCTGTTATCAAATCAAAACGACGTGGATTGCTGTCAGCAGGTGTCCTTTTGCAACATGACATTGCAAGGCCTCACACTGCCCATACAACAGTCGCAACAATCACAGACCTGTATTTTGAGTGTCTTCCTCATCCCCCATACTCATCAGACCATGCCCCAAGTGATTTCCATATGTCTGGAACACTCAAAGACACAATGGGAGGAAAGAAGTTCCGTTCTGATGAAGAGGTACGCCACGCGGTGCATGAGTGGTTGCGCGGACTACCAAAAGAATTTTTTTCTAAAGAAATCTATGCACTTTGTAAGCGCTGGAGGACTTGCATTGAGCGTGGGGGAGATTATGTTGAAAAGTGATACAGCTTTGTACCACTTCTGCACAATAAATAATATTTAAAAACATATTTAAGGTTTTCATTTGACACACCCTCGTATTATCCCTCTTGAAAATCGTAATTACATTAAAAAAACAGTATTCAAACAGGCCTTGGAAGGGCCAACGAACTGACCGACCGCCGTGTCATCCTCAGCCAATAGGCGTCACTCGATGCGGAGATGGAGGGGCACGTGGTCAGTACACTGTTCTTCCAGCTGTTTTATTTATATGAATATTCGCCTCGATAGGCAACGAATTCACAACCTTCAGTGTAGATGCGCAATATCGTTCGACCTCTGTCGGGAATCTAAAATTAACGAGCATGGAGGACACGGGCAGAGACTGTGGATAGGTGTCGCTAGGTGGGAAAGTGGGTTGACCTGGGAGCATACCGAAATAGTCCGTCCATTTCGGATAAATATTTTGTCTGGGTGGCACAGTGGTTAATGCAACTGACTAGAGATCAATGTCCAATTTGAAGGCATGCCACAGCCACTACATCCTGCCGAAGTCGCCAGCTTAGTGTCCGTCACCGCCGGTCACGCCTCCTCCCGCAATTTCCTGGACCTGCGGCTCACCAACGAGATGACATCCTGCAGGGAAATGGAGCATGAACGTTAAATTCCCTGCAAGTCTCCTTGGCGGCTTTGTCTGCCGGTTCATTTCCCCAAATTCCCACGTTTCCTGGTACCTAACAGAATGTCACCTCCTTCCCCTGCCGCTGTAGGATGTACAGTTGGTCGTGTATAAGCTCAACCATTTTCTCTGCTGGATAAATGTGCTGCAACGATTGTACAGCACTAAGGAAGTCGGAGTGGATGAGAAACTGTTTGGTCTGAAGGCGCCTCATCTGCTGCATTGCTTTCAGGAATGCATGGAGGTCCGCAGAAAACACACTGTAGTGATGAGGAAAGCATATCCTGAGCACACAGTGGGCCCAACTACTGAACAACCAAGGGAGACCTATTGTTAGGAGCCATCAGTGTACACAGGTTTAAGAACTGTGATACCTATCTAAAATGTTAAAAAACAGACTGAAACGCTAAATCTGGAGTGCCATCTTTTTTTTTAAATTCGTCTAGTCTAAAATAATTCTGGACCTCTGCAGCAGATAAGGTGGAGACCTGCTCTAACCTTGGCGTAAAACCTCAAAACCAGCAACACTCATTTCCAGAAGGCAGTCCTTGAAACGAACCCCATAGGGCATCATTGCTCAGTTCCAAGTACGAAAGAGCCTTCGTATTGGTTAAAGCAGTAGTATGGAAAGCAGGTGTGTGTGACTTGAACAGCGTTTTATAGGCCTGGCTCATCGTGAGGAGCTGTCGCCTGATAGCCTAGCCTGGTGGTTTAGTGGTGAAGCGCGTGCCTGGAAAGCGAGAAGTCGCGGGATGAAATCCCAGTCGCACCACGGCAATTTTCAGTCTACCTTTAACATAGCCTTCACTCTAAAAATGTAAGGAGTCGCCAGGAACGACACGTTAAACTGTAGCTCCCCTTCCCCAGTTGGACAAATGCATACAAATCGCCAAAGTGGCATCCAATTGAAAGAATTGCACCAGGCCACTGACCCACAAGAAATTATTACGAGGCGTGTTTTTTAAGTAAGTACCGTTTTGAAATTAAAAAAAAGATGTGCTAACATATCTCAATAATTTTATTTTTACATGAAAGCCTGTACCTCAATCTACGCACTGACGGCATTACAGTCTGATTCTTCCTTGTTTACGTTGTGTACTGAGTGTTTAAGATGCTTCCGATAATCGTGAGTCCCGCCAACTGTGAAGTACGGGCTGTTATAAGATTTCTTAGTGCTAAAGGCCTAAAAGCGATCGATATCGTGAGATCTGTGCAGTTTACGGAGAAAACATTATGAGTGATGGAATGGTAAGAAAGTGGGTGAGAGCATTTAAAGATCACCGCACAAATGTGCATGATGAACAACGGAGTGGGCGTCCTTCGGTCGTTAATGAAAGTTTGGTGCAGGAAGTGGACAATAAGGTGAGAGAAAACATACGCTTTACGATTTCCTCCTTGCGGGATGACTTTCCTAATGTTTCTCGTAGTGTTTTGTATGGCAGTGTGACCGAGAACTTGAATTACCGAAAACTGTGCGCACGTTGGCTACCGGAAATGCTGACGGATGTGCACAAAACCAAACGTTTAGACAGTGCATTGACTTTCCTTGAGCGGTACCACACCGACGGTGATGATTTCTTAAGCCAAACTGTTACGGGCGAAACATGGGTGGCCTACGTCACACCAGAATCAAAGCAACAATCTATGGAAGTTGAGCAAGGGCATAGTTTTGCTGGAAGACAATGCCCGTCAGCATGTGGCGAATCAGACCAAAGATCTCATCACATCTTTTCGATGGGAAACTCTAGATCATCCTCCGTACAGCCCCGATCTTGTACCCAGTGACTACCATCTGTTCCTGCACTTCAAGAAACACCTGAGCGGTCAGTGTCTTCAAGACGATGGCGAAGTCAAAACAGTGGTGATGCAGCGGTTAACAAGCCAGGCGGCAGACTTCTATGAGGAGGGTATTCAAAAACTGGTACAACGTTATGACAAGTGCCCCAATATTGACGGAAATTATGTAAAAAAGTAGATTAAGGTACAGGCTTTCATGTAAAAATAAAATTATTGAGATATCTTAGCACGTCTTTTTTTAAATTTCAAAGCGGTACTTTCTTAAAAAAAACACGCCTCGTATTATTACCGGAGTGAATGGAAGCGAACGAGCAATTGCAGGTATGTTCTCCGGTGGCCATCACCATCTGTAAAAAAGAGTTTGCCCTAGGGCGACCGAAGACAGCACAAGAACATAAGGTAACCAGCCTTGCATATAAACCCCGCGTTGTTGATTTTTGGCGCTAATAATCATCATACAGGATATAAGACGACACAGTTTGAGCCACCATGCAAATCTGTAATATTTAGGGAGGATTTATTGCATGACGAGTGCGCTGTTTCTGGCGAAGAAAGAAAAATGACGTAGAAAGAATGAATTTAGGTGGCCGAATTAGCAGGCAAGTGTGAAATTCGTTCAGAAAGTGCACTTAACACTGAATTATAGCTCCAGTTTCCTTTAACATTATCCCAAATTCTGACGCTTTTCGATAGCTTCTCATTACAATAAAGCGACTAGAAGCGAGCAAGGTGGATGAGGGTGGAAGGAGAAAATGGGAGGATGGTGTGAGGTGAAATGTTGTGATTAGGGCTGGAAAGAGGGGTATATCTCCGGATATATTTCTTTGCTGGGGAGTGGGAGTTGGTTAAAACTCCGGCGGGAGAGGATGGATAAGGCAGGTGGGAGCTGAATATGGATGTAGTGGTGCAGTTGGATACCTGGATTGGTTATTAGTGGGTGGGAAGTTGGGTGCTGAGACTGGTTTTCCGATTAATGTATCCGATCCGAAGGTGCTCTAGGAAGAGAAGAAGGTTTGGGAAATGGATAAGCTGCTGCAAGATTCGAGTTGGGGAAGGTAAACGGATGCGGAAGGCGAGGCGGAAAGTATGTCTTTCCAGGACTGCGAGGGACTTATAGAATTCAGGGGGGGGGGGGGCAGAGATCCATACAACGTTGGCGTATGTTGGACTCGGGCGGAGAAGGGGTTTACAGGTGAGGATAATGGTAGAAGGATGTAGATCCCAGGTGCGACCTGTTAGTAGTTTAATCAGTTTCGAGCTTTGTGTTGGACGGTAAGAGAGAAGTGCATCCTATATTAGTTTTCTGTTGATGGTTATTCCTAAATACTTTACTGTGTTGGTCAGAGGAAAAAATTGAAAATTTATGTAAGTTCTTATGGGACCAAACTGCTGAGGTCATCTGTCCCTGGACTTACACAGTACTTAATCTAACTTAAACTAACTTAACGCTAAGGACAACACACACACACACACACACATGCCCAAGGCAGGACTCGAACCTCCGACGGGAGGAGCCGTGCGAACCGTGGCAAGGCGCCTCAGACTGCACAGCTATCCTGCGCGGCGGTCAGAGGCATAGCTTGGTTGTAGATGGGGAGATAGAAATTGGACGATGGGAACGACGAGTGGTGCGAAGAAAAAGGTTGCTTGGCTTTTCTGTGGATTTACTTGAAGTTTCTACTCGAAAAGGAGATTCAGGTGACCCTGGAGGGCGTGGTGAAAGGCTAGGTAACTTGAGTTGTCAGCATATTGCAGGAGGTACGTTGGGGTGGTGCTCTGAGAATGTCTGTCGTGTACAGGATGTAATGTCTGTAGTGTACATGATGTAACGGAGGGCTGAAAGGACAAAGACTTGAGGTACACCTGCAGTGGGGTGAAAGATGCGGGAGCAAGGGTGGCTGATAGTGTTATATACGGGGTGTCCCATTTATCTTGACCTCCCTAAATAACTGTTTGTCCAGATGCAAATTACAAAATGTTTCAAGAAAATATTCTTTAGCTGTCAGGGGGATATCAATCAGCATGATTGCCTTCGTTGTAGCTTTGTTTTTTACAAAGGTATGAACAGCCGTATGACTTTTTAAAATGGCACCCTGTATTTTTTATTCAGTAATTCATTTCCTCTCCTAAAGACCTATTCAAAAATGTATCACAGTGAACCATTCACTGAAACACAAGGTTATTAATTACATAACACAACATTGAAGTTGACGCTCCCAGCGCTTAGTGCAGGTACTCGGGGTAATGGAACACATCCACGTGCTGACGTTGAGAGAGGACAAATGTAAACATAAGTAGAATGCATATCCGTCATTCCGTCAACCATCGTCAGTTGAAGAGTTGTGTGAGTAGAATGTACACCAACGAAGAGAAGGTAGAAATGCTATTCATCTATGGCGAATGTAAGTTAGCAGAACAGTAATTGCAATATTGTTTTCTTGTGTATGGGTACATTTAGTACAGTAGCTTAGTCCTTTTAAATACTGTTGTGTACAGTAGACATACGGTAAAGGCTGTCCTTCCTACAAACTGCATCGACATAACATTTCTTTTATTGTTGTTGTTGTTGTGGTGGTGGTGGTGGAAGGTAGGCGAAATGCTACGTAGGCAGCGGAACTGTACAGAGAGCGATAACCTGACAAGAACCTACCTTCCCGACGGACGTTTTCTCGTCTTGTTGTGACGCTTCAGGAAACGGGAAGTTTCAACCCACGACAACGCAATCGTCGTAGCACTCGCACAGACGAAGCTGCCGAAGTTACTGTTCTCGCTTCCGTTGCTATGAATCCACACGTGAGGGACACAACCGCTTGAACCCGAGATTGGAATTCCTAAAACCAGTGTACATCGTATTCTCACACGTCACCGGTTCCATCCTTATCGTGTACACCTACATCAAGAATTGCATGGGAATGATTTCCAGAAGCGTGTACAGTTTTGTCAGTGGTCACTGCAGCAAATCCTCGCCAACCCGAACTTCTTCTCCAATGTCCTATTTACCAATGAATGTTCCTTCTCAAACAAAGGACAGGTAAATACAAGGAACGTGCATTATTGGTCCAGCGACAACCCACGATGGCTTAGACAGGTGGAACATCAGCGTCAATGGAGAGTTAACGTCTGGTGTGGGATGCTTGGTACAATTATTGGCCCTTATTTCATCAATGGTAGTCTAAACGGCACAGCGTATGCCAACTTCCTCAGACGAATTCTTCCTCCTCTTCTGGATGCAGTGCCGCTAAGAACCAGAATGCTTATGTGGTATCAACACGATGGATGTCCAGTACATAATGCCTTGCGTGCAGGTCGTGTTCTGAACCGAATATATCCTGCCAGATGAATTGGTTGAGGAGGAACAGTTACTTGGCCTGAGGAGGAACAGTTACTTGGCCTGCTAGGTCTCATGATTTAAATCCTCTGGACTTTTTTCTTTGGGATGCATTAAAGACGTTGTCTATCGCGATATTCCAATAACTCCAGAGGACATGCAGGAACGTATCGTGCTTGCTTGTAATTCTCTTAAGCAGGCAACACTGGAAGCAGTAAATAATTCTTTTATTCAACCAGTGCACCAGTGTATCGGTTTCCAGGGTCACCACTTTGAGCATATTTGAATGTTCTTCTCCTGGGCAATGGTACAGGAGAGTCAAAGTCAATTTTGTGTTATGATTTTACTTGCTGTTCATTTGTTTATTTTAGAAGTCCAGCAAGTGTACGAGTTTGTGATCCCGGACTCAAAGTCAATGTTGTGTTATGTAATTAATAACGTTGTGTTTCAGTGAATGGCACACTGTGGTACATTTTTGAATAGGTCTTTAGGAGAGGAAATAAACTACCGAGCAAATAATGCAGGGTGCCATTTAAAAAAGTCATACCGCAGTTCGTATCTTCGTAAAAAAACAAAGCTACAATGAAGGCAGTCATGCTGATTGATGTCCCCCCTGACGGCTAAAGAACATTTGCTTGAAACATTTTGTAATTTGCATCTGGACAAACAGTTATTTAGGGAGGTCAAGATAAATGGGACACCCTGTATAGGACTTTGGTGAAGAAAGGATGCTATAAGGCAGACATAGTTAACTGAGAATGCATAGGTTTGTAGCTTGAAGAGCAGTCCAGAATGCTATACCCGGTGGAAGGCTTTTTCGATACCAAGGGAGACAAAAATGGTGGAAACTGGAAGATTAGATGAAGAAGGTATAGAAGTTGATTGTCGATGGAAAAGTTAGAAAGAAAGCTACATTGGGTTTTGGGAATGGGTAACTGGACTGCAGCAGGCTGATAGATTTGTTGGATAAGAATGGTTTCAAAGATTTGCTGAAAACTGACGTGAGGTTTCGGGAAGAGATGGACTCTGGAGGTTTTCCACTGTTCTGGATAATAACCTGTGTAGAGGATGGTACTATAAAGGATGACAAGGGTTTCATGACAGGTTCTGGGACATTCCTTTAGGTGGCGGTAGGTAATTGTATAGTGACTGGATATAATGTTCCGCTTTTTAGCGAGTGTTTGCGTACGGTCGTCAGCTGTTGTTGGCGTGTTTAGTTCTGTTTATGGATTGCTGTGTAAATACTGGAAGTTTGGTGAGAGAGGTGGATTAGTTATGTTGGTATCTTCATACACAGTTGGTATGTTCATACACATAAGAGTCCATCGAGTAATCTAAGTTGAGATCATAAGGCATGGTGAATGTGTCTCCCAAGTAGGACACAAAGTGGTTGGCTTTGGTGAAGTTGTCTGGAAGTGGTCTGTTGTTACATGGGATGGGATAGGTGAGAGTGGGGTTGTTTCCTGAGAGTCAATGGAATGCTTTCCAATTCTTCGTGGAATTTATAGGTGTTTCGTTTTGTTCAGTACATGTTATGTGCCAGTTCCGACGTTGTTTGGCTTCTAAGTAACTGCGAACATGTCACTGGAGCTCTCGGTGGTGTGTGAGCGTGTACCATTCAAGAGTACGAAGGGATACTCTGTACACACGACGGGATTCTTGGAGCAGGGAAGAGCACGTGAAGGTATAACATTACGGGTCGCGATTGATCTATGAGGTCTTGAATATCTTATTTGTATCTGTCAGTTGGTATGGAGAAATTGAGATTTGGGGGATTTCTTTATATAGTTTTTCGTGAGCAAGTCCCGACGCTTTGCAAAGCTGACATTTAGTTACGTGCGATTTGCAATCATATTTTTTTTCTGATTACCGTTAAAATATAATGACGATAAATGTTAGAGATCATTTGGAATAATATTTTAATAACTGTGTAGATGACGTGACGCCATTCGTTTACTCTTAGAAAGAAAAAAAAGTGTGTTAATTGTGCGCTTATGGATGGTCAGTGTCGGGATCAGTGATTAGGAGTCCAGAAATAATTGATTGGACGAAGTTCAATTGCACACAATCGTGTAGGGCGAATTATGACCTTGAAATTGGTTGTAGATGTATGCACGTCAATTTCGTGACAGGCTAGTAAGCGTTGCGAGTGTGTCGCGGTATCAAGACTGCTTTCACGCCGCCGATGGTTTGCTTTAAACTTGAAAAAATACAATTTACGCGAATTATTAATCATCGCGAAAGGGTAGAATATTTGATGAGCCATTGTGGAGGACGCAAATTTGGATAGAAAGATCATTTTCAAAATCCAATATAAATCCTGTTGATCGAAGTAGCCTAGCAACCCAAAAGCTCATACGTGGTTATCAGCAGAAACAGTGCACTATTTTTCATGCACACGTTTACACTCTACTTCGAGGTGTAGGTGATTTGTGGGCGAGAAATAAACATTTGAAAGCATTTGATTAAATAAAAGGAAAAATATAAAGAAGTTTATTCATATATTTTGTTATTTCATGAATAGTGATATTTTCTTATAGTGGTGTAGAGCCTTACGTATTATTAATATTGTGACAGACTGATCGTAAGTGCTCTCGTTACAAGTCGAGTTTTGGGCCCGATTAAGAGTAGCTGGTTCTTAAAGTCTCAAAGGTTAAGTGAAGAATAATACCATGCTTAAATAACGCTGCATCGAAACCCACTATCTTTGTACTATATTAAGCTAGCTATTCCGGAATCACGTGATACCGTGACCGTGTAGTTGTGTGTTGTTGACAACAAACAGATAAACACTAGCATAAACATTTCTCATGCTCTGATATCGACGAGGGAAAGAAGAGACGACAATGACGACATACACGTATACATATACAGACGGTATACGTGGCGCATTACAATACAACAGAACGGACGTCACTGTATAAAGGGAGAGTAGGACACATACAATACTTGATAAAGTTTGTTATATTGTTTGTCAGAGGGCAGAGAGCACGGGTAAACTATTTTTATTTACCATCAAAACTCGTCTCAGTGATCCATTAACCAAGTAATTAAAGCTACCATGAACATAAGCAACGAGAATGATCAAGTCTTTAGTACGTTTTTAGTTTTAATCAACATATTAGATGTAAACGATAAAGTTACATTAATGTGACCACCGCCTATATTCGGCGTCAGAATGCAATAACCACTGACAGAGAGCAGGTAGCAGCACCAGCAGAAGAGAGCTTATAACGCCTGTCGGGAGAATGCAGCAATTAGGCAGCTGTTGTAATTCGGAAACAGAACGATTTATCAGATGTCCAAAAGGCTATTATCATTGGCTTTCTGGCTGTGGTGGAAGCATTTCCGAGACAGTTAAGCTCGTAAACTGTTCACGTGACGCCATACTTAAAGTAATTCAGCCGGCCGGAGTGGCCGTGCGGTTCTAGGAGCTACAGTCTGGAACCGAGCGACCGCTACGGTCGCAGGTTCGAATCCTGCCTCTGGCATGGATGCATGTGATGTCCTTAGGTTAGTTAGGTTTAATTAGTTCTAAGTTCTAGGCGACTGATGACCTCAGAAGTTAAGTCGCATAGTGCTCAGAGCCAGTTGAACAATTTTTGAAGGTAAATCGTTCATGGCAAAATGGCGCTATTCAAATCCGGTGCCGAGGCAGCTGTGGTGAACAGACGACAGGAGGAACTGACGGCTGCGAGATGTGTACAGGCGAACAGACGTGCAAGTGTTGAGCAGCTGAGTGCCCAGACGAACCAAGGGCTACCAACAGCGTCTCCTCAACGACCAATCAGTGGATGTTGCTGCGTTTTAGCCTCTGCAATAGGCGCCTGGTTCATGCACATATGCTGACTGCTATTCATCGGCGACGAAGGCTGGAATTGGAACGCCAGTACGGCAACTGCGCGCCCACTTACAAGGAGACGGCACGATCGTGGGGTCGGGGATTCGTCCGAAATTTTGTGTGGTGAAAGAGGACCTCTAACAACTCAAGTGGTTAAAATATTAGGACGCACTACCCGGAAAGTCCCGGGAAAAATCGATCCAAAGTTTCTTTGGTGCCTTATGAGTATAAAATTTTAGTCAATTCCGGAGCTGCTGTCTGGCCCAGATGTTTAGGCCTCAGAGTCATACGCCAGAGGTCTCGGGTTCGATTCTTCATCCGGCACTTTTTTTTTTTTTCTTCTGTTGCTTGCAAAATTGCAGCGAATTGTTACAGAAGAATCGTGAAATTAATTCCCGGGAAGATTGTATAAAAATTCATTCTATAATTCTCCATCAATTATCGTCACCGATATTCGGAGACGTGATTCAATATGCCTGGTTTGCCTCAAAATTATCAGAAACTCAAAACATTTTCGTAAATGTTAATGGGGCATGTGTTTGTACAGATTTATTGCAAACGCCCTGTGATTGAAAAAAAAATCAGCCTCTATATGTTGCGCAAGATGTCGCAAAAATTATTGCTTTCTTTGTTTTTACAATTACCACTGCGGTTCTTGTTTATAATTATTATATGTATAAAAATTAAATATTTCCCAATCGACTTTGTTTTCTGATTAAAAACCCAATGTTCCCCCTCATATAATTTACAATTAAAAATGGAAAACCCACCGCCACGAATTGTGTTGTTGGACAGAAAGAAAATAATTTTTAATCAATAATGTTACTAATTTGTTAAAGATAACGTAGGTTTGGGAAACTTTCTGAATAATTGGTGGAATAACAAAAGAAAATGAAACAGATGAAAAAAAATTGCCAGAGGAGGAATCGAGCACGAGACATCTGGCGTACGACTCCGACGCCTAAACAGCTAGGCCAGACGGCGGCTCCGCAATAGACTAACATTTTATACTCATAAGGCACCTAAGAAACTTTGGATCGATTTTTCCTGGGATTTTCCGGGTAGTGCGTCCTAATATTTTAACCACTTGAGGTGTTAGGGGTCCTCTTTCACCATACAAAATTTTGGACAAATCCCCGACCCAACGGTCGTGCCGTCTCCTTGTTAGTGCCGACAAGTGGTCTCTTCAGATGAATCACATTTTATGCTCCTTCGGACAGATGGCTGGCCGCTGTGACTGAGCGGTTCAAGGCGCTTCAATCCGGAACCGCGCGACTGCTACGGTCGCAGGTTCGAACCCTGTCTCGGGCATGGATGTGTGTGATGTCCTTAGGTTAGTTAGGTTTAAGTAGTTCTAAGCTCTAGGGGACTGATGACCTCAGATGTCAAGTCCCATAGTGCTCAAGAGCCATTTGAATTTTTTTTTTTTTTTTTTTTTTTTTTTTTTTTTTTTTTTTTTACAGATAGCCATTGGAGTATACGGTGTGAAAGGTCTGAAACCAAACAGCCTGCAACCAAAAGACTGGAAAAGGGCACAGGTCATCGCCGTTTTCAAGAAGGGACGTCGAACAGATGTGCAGAACTGTAGACCTATATCTCTAACGTCGATCAGTTGTAGAGTTTTGGAACACGTACTATGTTCGAGTATAATGACTTTTCTGGAGACTAGAAATCTACTCTGTAGGAATCAGCATGGGTTTCGAAAAAGACGATCGTGTGTAACCCAGCTCGCGCTATTCGTCCACGAGACTCAGAGGGCCATAGACACGGGTTCCCAGGTAGATGCCGTGTTTCTTGACTTCCGCAAGGCGTTTGATACAGTTCCCCACAGTCGTTTAATGAACAAAGTAAGAGCATATGGACTATCAGACCAATTGTGTGATTGGATTGAAGAGTTCCTAGATAACAGAATGCAACATGACATTCTCAATGGAGAGAAGTCTTCCGAAGTAAGAGTGATTTCAGGTGTGCCGCAGGGGAGTGTCGTAGGACCGTTGCTATTCACAATATACATAAATGACCTTGTGGATAACATCGGAAGTTCACTGAGGCTTTTTGCGGATGATGCTGTAGTATATCGAGACATTGTAACAATGGAAAATTTTACTGAAATGCAGGAGGATCTGCAACGAATTCGCATGGTGCAGGGAATGGCAATTGAATCTCAATGTAGACAAGTGTAATGTGCTGCAAATACATAGGAAGAAAGATCCTTTATCATTTAGCTACAATATAGCAGGTCAGCAGCTGGAAGCAGTTAATTCCATAAATTATCTGGGAGTAGGCATTAGGAGTGATTTAAAATGGAATGACCATTTAAAATTAATCATCGGTAAAGCAGGTGCCAGACTGAGATCCATTGGAAGAATCCTAAGGAAATGCAGTCTGAAAACAAAGGAAGTAGGTTACAGTACACTTGTTCGCCCACTGCTTGAATACAGCTCTCCGGTGGGGGATCCGTACCAGATAGGGTTGATAGAAGAGATAGAGAAGATCCAACGGAGAGCAGCGCGCTTCGTTACAGGATCATTTAGTGATCATGAAAGCATTACGGAGATGATAGATACTCAAGTGGAAGACTCTGCAAGAGAGACACTTAGTAGCTCAGGATGGGCTTTTGTTGAAGTTTCGAGAACATACCTTCACCGAGGAGTCAAGTAGTATATTGCTACCTCCTACGTATATCTCGCGAAGAGACCATGAGGATAAAATCAGAGAGATTAGAGCCCACACAGAGGCATACTGACAATCTTTCTTTCCACGAACAATACGAGACTGGATAAGAAGGGAGAACCGATAGAGGTTGTCAAAGTACCCTCCGCCACACACCGTCAGGTGGGTTGCGGAGTATGGATGTAGATGTAGATGTGGGTGTGCTATGGTCTGGGGAATGTTTTCGTGGATTTCCCTGGGTGATCTCGTCATTCTGGAAAGTACAATGGATCAACACAGGTGTGCATCTACCCTTAGGAATCATGTCCACCCCTACGAGCAGTTTGTTTTTCCTCGGGACAATGGCATCTACCAGCAGGGCAATGCAACCTATCATAGAGCTCGCTGTGTATGTGGGTGGTTAGAAGAAGACCAAGATGAGGTTACCCCACCCCCTGGCCACCAGAGTCCTTGGGTTAAAACCCAATCGAGAATCTGCAGGACCAACTCGATCAAGGTTTTCGAGCCATTGATCCTTAGCGCAGCTGGTCATGGCACGGGAGTCGATATGGCGCCACATCCCTATTGGTCCTTTCAGAACCTCACTGACTCTCTCTCTGCACGTCTCACGCTGCAAAAGGTAGTTACTCAGGCTTTGACAGGCAGTCACATTAATGTGTCTGGACAGTGTATATTCGGTTCACTTTCAAGGAAAGTTATTGTGGTTTCCCTTTACAATAAAAAGAAATACAAAGCTTGCGTGTATTTATTTCATTCGCTTCTGATACAAGTGTCTAATGAATTTATCGTCTTTCTCATGTGCCGAGTTGGACCATTGAGTGATGGGCAATTTCCTGCCAACCATATTCATTTCCCTTCGGCATTTGTGCTATTGATCTTTTGGACCCCAAAAGCACCTATGATATCCACTAACTTCTGTCTCAATCAGTTAACTCATCTCAACAACAGAAGTAGACAAGATAGTTGACGGAAGCAAACTTCTTTGGATGGTTCGCTGAAAGACCGGCAAACAGCGGAACTTGAACGGACACTAGGGAATATGAACTGAACACGACCAAATGTCGTTTGCTTGTGCTCGCCTTCGGTTTGCACCAGACGGAGTACTCGTTTGGCGATGTTCGTTCATTTGTATTCGCTCCGATGTAACGAGGCTTGAGAGAACGAATTTTAACCCGTGAGTTCGCATCGTAACTTCGAAAACTTGAAAATTACCTGACTTTTTAGTGTTGTAGGAGGCGATCTTTAGAATAATACTGGGTGAACATTAGTAAGGCCGATAACCTGCAGGGACGGATTCCTGACTGGAAATGGGGGAAAAGAGGTCGTATGAACATGTGTCCGGAAATGGGCGGTGTGCGTGCAAAGACAACAAATTTTTCCGGAACACAGGACAGAGCTGCATCGAATCAGCGTCACAACAGATATTCAATGTGGCCTCCTTGGGATGCAAGTGGTATGGATACTTTGGCTTACACCACGTTGGTGGCTTTCACTGGCCTGGAGATTGTACTTGGGTGTGTCTCACTATCCTGTAGAACACGGTCCCCAAATCTGGGTTAGGCACAGTCCGTCACCGCCCTTCACGTTCGTCGGTCTGGAAGGACCCATGCTCAGACAAACGTCCAAAAAGGGCTTGAAATGTTGTGTGATGTGGTTGGTGTCTGTGAGATACTTGTTTTGGTGTAGCTGTGCTTCCTCTCGTCCGTTTCCGTTTGCTTGGTCATACACATGCACCATCTCGTCTTGTTCCTGACATAACTTCAAAAATGGCTCAAATGGCTCTAAGCACTATCGGACTTAACATCTGAGGTCATCAGTCCCCTAGGCTTAGAACTACTTAAACTTAACCAACCTAAGGACATCACAAACATCCATGCCCGAGGCAGGATTAGAATCTGCGATCGTAGCGGTCGCGCGATTCCGGACTGAAGCGCCTAGAACCACTCGGCCACAGCGGTCGGTGCGACATAACTACCGGACCATTTTGCTGCTTACAGTACGCTGCATCCATCATACAGCCTGTAACACGCGAGGAACACACAGCACTTGGTCAGAGGAACTGGACGAGCTTTCATTCGTCAGCGCCATTACCGTGGCAACGATGCATTTCCGGACGCATGTTCATAGGACCTTTCCCCGTCCATTTCCAGTCAGGAATCCGTCCCTGTAGTTTGACGGTTTTACTAATACTCACTCTGTGTAGAGTTGTAGTCTTCATTACAAACTTTTTACTTGCAAAACTGCAATAAGGGATACATAGATTACTAGATTCGACCAGATAAATAGTCATCGTCAGATCTGAATGTAAACAGAATGCTACAGACCAATATTCATAATACAAAAAGAAGATGAAAATACTGATTCCATGATAGTTGTAAGACTACATACCACACTGCTTTCTGTTATATGGTTTGTCCTCTTACAACCATTATGGAAGCATGAAATGTATTCGCAACTGCGAATATGGACGACCATCAGGTGTATAATGGAATAATGACAATGAAAATTTGTGCCAAACTAGGACTCGAAGCGGGATTTCCACCTATCGTGAGCGGTCGCCCGAACCGCCTCGGCCATTCGACCATGTCTGCAGCGCTGACCCGAACTTCCTTTATGTTCTCGTGTCTACGTCGCATAGTGCCCGCACACAAATAGTATGATTCCTGCACAGGGAGAGATATTGTTTTGCTCGTCAGATTGCCTTGCTTTGGCATGAAATACAGTAGGGCGGTGTCTGTGTTTTACAGTGTCTGTATAGCTCGAGGCAATGTTCCTTTGGACTTGCATGCATGCACTGAAACTTCTTTTGCATCCCTTTTTTATTTCCAATATCCCTACGAAAATTTTTTCGCCTTTTTTCAGGATAAAGATTATGAAAATAATAAATGAATGATTAGATGTTTATAATTTGCACAATCATAATATATCTGTTGTTAGAATTGGATGGGAATGACAAAAAAACCTCTACCAGGGAGATTTGATCCCACAACCTCGCGCTTCTGAAACTAAGCGCTTACTCGCTCGGTTGTGGTCTCCTTGAGGGCTAGCGACCATACAAAGCATATAAGCACGAGTAATATTTTCGAACTATTTTCTCGGAAATGGTTGAGAGTTGCGTCTGCTATTCACGTATTTGAAGTCCTAGTCGTTACATGTTTTCCTGACTTCCTAGTGTTCAACATGTGTGATGTTCTGTATCGGACTTAGGAATGAACTCATGGAAAGAGATTCATGTCTGTGGACCATGAAAAGCAGCGCTCTCTCTTCATTTGTTAGACTTGTACATACCTGGTTTTTCTTCTTCTGCTGTTTCTTCGTTACTCAGACGCCTCCTGTTGTGCAGCTACGTGCGCCTCTGTTGGCCTTCTGATGTTAACAAAGCGCTGTTCGGCAGATGTCAGTGCCTCTGTTGGTCTCTGCCTCTTTCACGTATCATTCGTCCTGCCCAGGATTTCCCTGCTCTGCAAACAGTAATTTCAAATTAAGCCATTGAAATTATATCCACCCACATCTGTGCAATATAATCTACCGACGGATTTCTTTTAGTAGTAAATTGTCAGTCGCGTAACAAAGATTGTGTGTGTCATACAGAAAACGTGAAGACAATAACAGAGTCTTCCGTTCGTATAAACAGACATTTCACTGCATTTTAGTACAATACCTTCGTGTGGAAAGCGGATTACAACAAAACTAAATTTCAGTTTTCCTCCCTGATACCAGTAGCTAACTAACATTTATTTGGATTTATGTCATTTAATATGAAATACGCTGTTATAATTAGTTAGGTTTATGGCCCATGATGGAGCAGTCATTAGTATCGGAACAAAATTCGTCATGATGATAATGATGACGATGATCATCATCTATAGATAAGAAAACAAGGAGACGACTGCCTAATCGAAGGTAAGCTGACGGTGTCAAAAACCTGTAAGAACAACATGCAGAGAGGTATAGCTCAAGACGATAAATCAGAGAAAAGTCCAGCAAAGACCTTCATTCAGTGGTGGATGTTAGTTGTCATGATGATAATGACGACGATGGTTATCATAATTATTATTATCATGATTATCATCATTGTCGTAATTATTATCATCACGGCAACTAACATCCACTGCTGGATAAAGATCTCCCCTAGATTTTTCCATGCTTTATCGTCTCCACTACACCCGTCAATGTTGTTCTTGCATTTTTTTAAATGTCATTGTCTCATCTTCAATTAGGCCGTCATCTCCATATTTTATTGTCTCTTGGAATCCAGTAAACAACTTGCTTGATCCTTCTTCCACCCATTTGCTTGGTGAATTGTTCCAGATTTCTTCATTTCATTTTCATTAAGATCGCAGTCACATACTCCACCCCAGTCCTCCCTGATTCATTTATTTGTTTTCTTGCCACTGCTAATACACTGCCACCCATTAAAATGGCAACACCAGGAAGGACAGTAAAGAACCAAAGAGAAAGAGCGCATAATTACATTTGTAGGTGATTTGGTAGTACACTATATTCAAAATTTAATATACAGAGCAGCCACCTCTGGTAGCAATAAATGGGTCTAACCTAACTGGGCATCGAGTCGAACTGAACTTGGATGATAGTCACAGATACATCATTATAAGGTGATTCAACATTACATCAATTGTAGTAGCTTACGAGCAGTAACGTGTCACTCTCTCAGAAATGCATGATCAGATGTTTTCAGTGGATGGGAGATCTGAAGAACGAATCGGTCAGAGCAACAGGCAGGCACCCTCTGTAATGAGGTACATCATGAAAGCATGGAAAAGATATGGCCTTGCATTATCTGATTGAAAGATAGTCACGATGACCACGACTATACCACACTGCAATTATTCCTCGCATGTCAATAACTTCTGTGCAAATTAGTGTCTATGTGAAACAGAGGTAATCGTGTTGTGTACCCAGTAGCATCCCATACCTTCACACCAGCTGCTGCGATGACGAAAGCAGCGTGGCAACTTCCATTTTCTTCGGAGCCTCCATACAGGAATCAGGATGCTGTACACACAATTGGAACTCGTGTGTAAACTCAACACGGTGTCGCATACATAGAAAATGCAACGAACGGAAGCCAGAAGGACTAAGTTTTTGTAGACAGTACTTGGAGTACAAAGGCGATGCGACAGGAATGGAAGTGCCTTGGGCACTGACCGGCAATGTTACGTAGACTCACGAGATATCACGTGAGCTCACGGTAAGTTGTGAGGCACGGCAAGACGTTCGTGGAGACCATATATGGTCACATACGAGGCGCCTAAGGGCGGTGGCAAGTAAGTACCAACGTGGAAGAGACGAAGCAGCCTGTCAAACAGATAAAAGCTGGGGGTAGCACAGCGCGTGAGGGAGTTCAGTACAGACAGCAGTTCAGGAGCAGACATCGTTGCGGCAATCTTTCAGTGTGAACCGTGTCTGTAAAAATAAACCACAACTGCAATGAATAATTTGTGTACTAAAGGAGCACATCAGCACGAATCATTTGAATGCGGAAGAGGAAGCAGCAATCATAGTCATGCACCATGTTCAGCGACGTTTTCCATTTGCATGGAGACATATTATCTTACACAGATCCTGTCAGACACGAAATTGAACTGCTACCGACAGCAAAAGATAGGGTGACATGTTCGCGACCCTACAGAATACTGCAAGCACAAAAGGACGTGCTCCAGCAGGAAACTGAGAAGATGTTAGAGGATGAAATTATAGTACCAAGTAAAAGCGGTTGGAGTTTTCCCTTGATTTTAATTGCAGAATAGATGAATGCCAATGGAAAGCAAAAGTGGCGAATAGTTTTGGACTATAGGTAACTTGATGAGGTCTCCCTAAATTCATTGCATCCATTGCCAAGAATAGACGAAATTCTTGATGGTCTAGGAAATGCAAAGTACTTCCCGAAACTCGACTTAGCTAAAGGCTATTATCAGGTCTTATTAGACAAACAGGATAGAGAAAACGCAGTTTTCAGTACGCCATATGGGCATTACGAGTACAAACGAATGCTCCTGGTATGTTTCAAAAGTTAATGAACTCCGTTTTGAGAGGGATAAAGGCGGCAAATTGTTCATCTAGTTGGACGGCATGGTAATATTTGGATCCTCCTTAGAGGAACATAGTGTGCGGCTGACATAGGTATTTGAAAGGCTTAGACTCCACAATTTAAAACTACAAGTTTTTGAGAAAGGATGTGTGCTCTCCCTCCCTCTTCCCCCCCCCCCCCTTTCCGGGAAATCCCAAAACCTCCCCCCTCTCCTTCACTGATATAAGCTTACTTTTGATATTAATTTACTAATTAATGAAATTGATCCATTATTTACCACCTCCTCCTTCTGGGGAATCCCCCTGTCCCCATCCCATCTGGAAATTGCTGGGAGAAAGACTCAGTCTGTGCTGGAGAATAAGGATCTTACGATAGAAGACTGAAATCAATGTCAATTATGTAGCAAAGGATATATTGTTTATTTATAAAATTCAGTTTGCATGGGTTGGATGTCTGTTTTATTTAGCGAGAAAAGCTCACATCTAGCAACGACGTTTTCTAATTACGTAATTACATTGCAGTGGATCCACCTATGAGCTCTATCCTGATCCCTGCGTTGTGCCATGTTAAACAATTTCTGGCAGACAAGCCAATGTGTGGAACACTGTTTATTTAACCAACTTATGGGCCAAGCGGAGGTTCGAGTCCTCCCTCGGGCAAGGGTGTGTGTGTTTGTCCTTAGAATAATTTAGATTAAGTAGTGTGTAAGGTTAGCGACTGATGACCTTAGCAGTTAAGTCCCACAAGATTTCACACACATTTCAACATTTTGAACAACTTATGGGATACGAGACATTGTATAGAATAAATTTATTTACTTACTTGAAGTTGGCGAGATATCGATTGCAGTGTATGGAATATTGTTTACAGAATTTATTATAGACAAGACAGTGTGTGGAATATTGCTTATTTTATCAATTTATGGGATGTAAGGCAGTGTATGGAATGTAGTTTATGTATCTGTCTAAAGAATTGATCAGGAAATTGACTGCAGTGTGTGGAATGATTACTTACTGATAATGTGGTCACAACCCCAGAAAACTTTTATTGACTGTGACAATGGCCGCGGAAGTCTACGTTCATGTTTAACCACCCTGTATGGGCAGGAAGTCTGTGGAAACATTAGGCAGTTGGAAACGCTGCGACTAAGAAGAGGTAAACTGCTGAATAATGTGTGTTTAAACAATTTTTAGGTGACTAGATAGTACTGAATACTTAAACAATTACAGCGCTTTTTTATTCCAATCGCAGAAGGAATACCATCATGAAGCACTCACCACACGTAATTACACTGTCATAGATCGCGCTAAATACATCTTGTGATAAAAACTCCCTGATCATGTCTGACTGCTGGGCTGATCGCACCGCCTCCAGTCAGGGACCGACGAAGCTGCTTGACCTCACTAATTCTTCACAAACAAAGCATCAGGTAGCATCAGATAGGTTCGTGCCTCTCTCTCTCTCTCCGTCTCTCTGTCTCAAAAGGTTACTTCCTGTCTGTGTGAACTAACGTATGCAGATACACACAGGCAAAGATGTCATCCACACAACGCCTCCCTTCCATCCCCCCACCTGTCCACCTCACCACTCATGGTAGCCACTGTATCCCTTTGTTCTCACACTTCCACTCCTATGGGATACCTGTAGCAGATGGAACAAAGACATTCGTGAAGAAGTAGGTAGCATCTGTTGTGTGGCATACTAACCCCTTCTTTGTCCTGAACAAAGCACCAGATACCTGGGAAATCCCTAACCTTCCGTAAACGCAAGGCTGTGGATGTCTTGGAGATATTTCCTCACTCTGTCAGATTGATTGGCCAATCAATTAAACCAATACGCTCTATGTTGGACAGTGGTTTTTTTTTTTGGCCTCCTGGTGGTGGATACTAGGACTGGAATATTTGGTAGGATTCGATCGTGTAACCACCTGGTCTCCAAACACTACCCTTCCCCCCATCCAGATTTTCTTTCTCTGCTTCGTATTGGTGGATACTGGTACTGGCATAGCTAGGTCATTTGGTAGGAAGACCATTACGTTGGAAGTAGCTCAAAATTTCAAAATTCAACTCAGTTGCATGCTACGAGGAGCGTTTGAAAAGTCTGTGATAAGTCTGAGAGATGGCACCACCGGTGCATATCGAGGTCATGTTTAGTTAGTAGCATCTTTGGAAAGAACGCAAACCAAGTTTCAGCCATATTGGTCTATTTCTTTGTGTTTGGCATTCTTGTGTATCAAGAAAGTGGAGTGATTGTCAAAAAATGGACGAAAAAGAATTTCGTGTGGTGATTAAACATTACTTTATGAAAGGCAAAACGCCTCAGGAGACTAAAGAGAAGCTTGATAAACATTATGGTGACTCTGCACCTTCGATTAGAACAGTTTATAAGTGGTTTCAAAATTTTCGGAGCAGCCATATGGGCAGAAGTGATGCTGAACGTTCGGACGCCCTGTGGAGGTTACGACTCCAGAAATCATTGATGAAATCCATGATATAGTGATGGATGACAGAAGAGTTAAGGTGGGTGAATTGCTCGAATGAACGTGTATATAATATTTTGCATAAATATGTGTGTATGACAAAGCTATCAGCAAGATGGGTTCCGCGATTGCTCACGCTTGACCACAAACGGAATCGTGTGAAGTGTTGCAAGGATGGTTTGCAGCTGTTCAGGAAGAATCCGCAGGACTTCAAGCGTCGTTTCGTTACTGTGGATGAAATATGGATACATTACTATACTCCTGAGACCAAACAACAATCTAAATAATGGGTTACCAAGGAAGAATCTGCAACAAAAAAGGCGAAGACCATTCCTTCGGCCGGAAAGGTTAGGGCGATTGTCTTTTGGGATTCGCAAGGGATAATCCTGTGTGTGTGTGGTTTGAGGTTTTCGGGCGCTAAACAGCATGGTCATCAGCGCCCAAACGCATAGAAATAGTAACACAAGCGGTGAAGGGACGAAGACGGACAACGAACAAGGAGGACGGCTAAAAGACACAGACCTGACGCAGTTCCAAATCCTCACATACAGAGGCAAAACAAGAGGAGAAGAAACGCACTAAAAAGGAAAGGAAATACAAGGAAAAGAGAACAGAAATCGAAGTGAAACAAGTAGGTAATCGTGACTGGCGGACTATCTGGAAAAGGGTAAAACTATTACAGGTGCATATTATTAATCGTTATTGGACCGTTTGAAAACCGAGTTACAAGAGAAACGCCGGCGATTGGACCGCAAAAAAGTCCTTTTCCATCACGGCAATGCACCAACCCTAGCAGTTGTGGTCGCAAAATTAATGGAAATAGGATTCCAACTCGTTTCATATGCCCCCTATTCTCCAGACTTGTCTCCCTCGGACTACCATTTGTTCCCCAATTTGAAGAAATGGCTGGTGGGACAAAGATTTTATTGAAACAAGGAGGTGATTGCAGCAACTAATAGCTATTTTTCAGACTTCGACAATTCCTATTATTCAGAAGGGATGAACAAATTAGAACAGCGTTGGACGAAGTGTATAGGTCTAAAAGGAGACTATGTTGAAAAATAAAAAAGGTTTACCCCAAACACGTAAATAGTTTTTATTTTTGCACTGACTTTTCAAACACCCTTCGTATGTCCTTAAATAAACTGCGGAAGGGTTGGATAGGTGTGTGTGCTCGCAGTACCAGTACCGAAAAAAATAAATTGATCAGTTGGGAATTTGATGTTGCGATCGGGTTTTTAAAGCAGTATATAATCTCTAAGAAGATCTCTAAGAAGATTCTCCCAGCTACACCAGAATGAAGAATGAGGAAGAGGAGGCGGAGGATGAGGGGGAACAAGGGTCTACCACGTGATAGGTTAGTAACAACAAAGATTACCATTCCCACCTTCCTGCTTCAAGGCAAGAGTCCACTGGACTGGACTGTAGTGAGAAGCAGTAAATACCACCACCTAAACTATGTTCCATTCTTTAATAGTAGTTGTGATGGTTAGATGTCGGAAGCCGCTGAAACGCTCCTACGTGCCACGCGCTCATTTCTCGAAGTCCAAACGCGGCGTCCCAGTGCAGAGTGTCGTGGACCGCTAGTTGCCACCAGGTACATCCATCTCAGCGAACGCTCCAGGCCAGCAGCCGAACACGGCTCGACAGAGAGGACTGCCCGGCCATGGAGGCTGTCCACGATGACCAGAGTGGGAGGCATTCGGATGTTATCAATACGTCCCGCGCCAACACTTGTAACTGATCAATATTGAATCTTCTCTAATACCCAAGTAAAAATCAGAGAATACTCACGAAACATGCGATTGTGTAGGCTGCCCAACACATACTGAGTGTTAGTTCGCTATTCACCTGCCCAGAAGGCGACATAGCTGTACCCTGCTGACTAGTGCGTGAGGCTTAGCGGCGGCTCACGCCTGAAGACGGAAATGTCCAATTGTTCCAGTCACCGACTATGTCAGCCACGAACCTGGATGGCAGGCAGAGTCATCCTAGGTATCCAGTCACATATTTCTGAATGTAATTACAATTATATCACCAATCTGGTGACGTTCACCAATGAGTGAAGTATTGGAAATACGTCTTCCAGACAATTACGGCTCTGGAAACGTCAATATCTATCCATTCTTATAACTGGAAATGAGTTTCCATTTAAAATCTTTCATCTGCCTTATAGCTATCGATGCCCTGAAATCGCTATTTTCCACGTCAAATCTGTACTTCCCGTACGAGCAGACACAGTCACATTCTTTGCTCATGTCAGCACACTGACCACAGTAACTTCCCATTTTCTGCTGCTTTGGACTATAACCACACAAAAGAGGCATATAGCTTATCATAAACAGGAGACTATTTAAGGTTTCTAGGAAGGGTAAGCTGTTCTTACAGAGAAGGAGGTAGTTGGGTGACTTGGAAAAGTAGCCAAAACTAGGCAACCGAAAGTACAGTAACCCTCTTTTCTTCCCTATATTAGGTGGGAATTCCCCATTAAGGACACCGCCATAAACAAAGAGGACCGGGGCTGCGGGGGTGACCTGCTGCCGTAAGGTCACAAAAAACGTAGCTGGCATCCACTGTCTCGGGCTGCAGAAGTCACTGGGAGTCCAGTATACATCGTGTAATTTCAATATTGATCGAAGACATGGCGTTCTTGCACAAGTAATAAACAAAATCTTTGTATGAAACTCTAACAGGTTCTTTTTTTCGTAACAAACTCATTTCTGCCAGCTGCATCTGTCTCTATAGTGCTTAGCAAGAGGGACTTAAAATGTGCTTAGACTCAATACAGAACAGCTTTGTGATAACATTATTGTATGCAAACGTTTCTCTACACGTTGCTTGACCCTTGAAAATTAACTCTGGATGGCAGTACTCTAGTGTTTTACACTCGCGGTGATATCTTAGTCAGGAAATTTGTATGATATGGATGTTAGGTCTGAGGCAGTTATGTGTGTAAACATGGCATAAGGCTCAAATGCACTAACACAAACTCCAATTTGGCGGTCTTAATATAGAAGACGCCATTGAGTAGGCTGGATTTACAAGTATTAAAAATCCGGAAGGATTTCGTGGAAGTGGCAAAATCGAGAAAATAAAAAAAGAGAAGGATTTCGTGGAAGTGACGAAATCGAGAAAATAAAAAAGAAGCGAAGGTTTTTTAATTGTAATTACACCCTTTATTCCTCGACAAATATATGATAACGACGATGTGGGGGGCGGGGGGTTTCCTACTGGGCAGTGCGAAACGACAACCGGTTCATGTAAGTGTGGACATATCATATTTTTTCGGATGCTATGCACATGTAAACGATAATCGGAAATGTATATGTTTTATGTTTTAAGAGGGTAAAGTTACTGTGGCCAGTGTTCCGACATTTACAAAGAATGTGGCTATATCTGATCGCATGGGAGGTATAGGTTTGACGTGGAAAACTGCGATTTCAGCACATCGACAATTGTAAGGGGGATGAAAGATTTTACGTGGAAAATTATGCCCATTCATAAGAATGGTATAGATATTGATATTTCCAGAGGCGCAATCGTCAGGAGGAGGTATTTCTGATACTTCACTCATTGGTGAATGTCACCCGATTAGTACTACTGTCATAACATTAAACTGTAACTGCTCTGATAACTATGTGGCTGGTTTCTTAGGACGACTCTGCCCGCAGTCCGAGTGCTTAGCGGAGGTAGCCGGTGATTAGAACGAATAGATATTTCCATCTGGGGAGGTGGAAGGCAAGCGGGCTTCAAATATTAGATTTTAGCATATTTGAAATGCCTGGTCTCTCCTGTGTGAAACAGTTTTTGTTTTATATAAATACGACAATTTTTTCGTAAGATATGATGGTTTTCCTGGCGCTCTGTGCAATCTGGCATTTAAATGCCACACCTGCCTTTTTGCGCCACGCAGAGATAATGCACAGCATTCTTTTACTCCTTGTATATTATTTCATATTATCCTCAGTAATGAATGAAATTAAACCCATATTTAGAGACCTTTGTAAAGATACCTTGCTGAAGAAATGTCTTCATGGGAAAACCCAAAATTTAAATGAATGTGTGAATTCTGTCATTTGGAACCGGTTACCGAAAACTGTATTTGTTCAGATTACAATCCTCAAATTCGGTGTTTATGATGCTACTTTATGCTTTAATGATGGTGTAATTAGAGAACTGGATGTTTTGGAATTATTGGGCATAAAATCTAGTGGAAATACTGCAAAATCATTGGTGCAAATAGATAAAGAGAGAATCCGCAAAGCAGATACTGCTAATTTAATATGCACAAAAGAAGCCAGACAGAAAAGAAGAGGGACCAAGAGAAGAAAAGAAGATCAGTATGGTTCAGATGATGCTCAGTATGGTGCTGGAAAATATTACTGGTAAGTAATTCTCATCAATAACTATACTAGAATTGCAATATTAAACTTTAAATGGATTTTTCTCAAAACTACATTTTTTTTACTTTCAGGTACCATTATTTGATAAACTAATGAGGTTAGAAACATGAAATTTGGCCAATTTGTACTGCAGATGGTAATTAGTAAATTGAGAACCACCAAACAATCAGAAACTGTTTTATAATAATTCATATACAAAAATGTTAAATTTTACTAGTGAAAGAATAAATTTTTTTCGTCAAAACCGTAAGAGGTATTACGTTCATTTGACTTTTAAATTGAGGCATATATGTTACATGCAGAAAAATTTCATTGTTTTATTATGTATAGTTCTTTTGAAAAGTGTACCTATTCAAAGGATGAAATAGCATTGGCAGAATAGGGATAAAAATTCCCTTCCGTCTCCCCGTAAGGTGAGAACCGCCGCTAAGCCCCACGAGCCGGTCAGCAGGGTACAACTATATCGCCCTCTGGGCAGATACATAGCGAACTAATACTCAGTATGCGCTGGGCAGCCTTCACAATCGCATATTTTGTGAGTATCCTCCGATTTTTTACGTGGATATTTGAGACGTTGCAATATCGATCACTTAGAAGTGTTGGTGCTGGACATATTGATAACATGAGAATTCCTACCACTCCAGTCATCCTGGACAACCTCCATAGCCGGGCGGTCCTCTCCTGTGGGCCGAGTCTGGCTGCCGGCGTGGTGTGGTCCTTGAGACGCAAGTATACGGCAGCAGCTTGCGCTGTGCAACTCTCTGGCCTGGGGCGCTGCTTGTGGACATTTGGACATGAGCGCAATAGGATGCACAAGTGTTTCAGTGATCTAAGACATCTAATGGTGACAGCTACTACTACTACGGGGTGGAACAACACGGTTTAAGTGTGCAGTGTTTACTGCTTTTCAATACAGTCCGGTGGACTCTGTCTTGCAGCAGAAATGTGGCAGTGGTATTCATTGTTGTTACTATCCTATCACGTGGTAGAGTCTTCCTTCTCCTTTTACTCATCCTCCTCATTCTTCTTTCTGGTGTAGTTGAGAGGACCAACTTAGGGTTTACATAGTCCTTTAAAAACCCCATCGCAATATCAAATTCCCGACTGATCGATTGATTGCATCTATATCATACTCCGCAAGTCACCTAATGGTGTGTGGCGAAAGGTACCTTTTGTACCACTAAGCCCTCCAATCCTGTTCCACTCGCGAACAGCGCGTGGGAAGAATGATAGTCGGTAAGCCTCTGTATTGGCTCTAATTTCTCGAATTTTCTCCTCATGGTCACGCGAGACGTGTGTAGGGGGAAGTAATATGTTGTCCGACTCTTTCCGGAAAGTGCTCTCACGACATTTCGACGGCAAATCTCTCTGTGACGCACAATGCCTCTCTTGTAACGTCTGCCAATGGAATTTGAGCATCTCTGTAGCGCTGCCATGCCAACTAAACAATCCTGTGACAAAACGTGCTGCTCTTTGTTGGATATTTTCTATCTCTTCTATCAGTCCTATCTGGTACAGACCCCAGACAGACGAAGAGCTCTCAAGAATGGGTCGAACAGGCACCTTATAAGCCACTTCCTTTGTGGATGAGTTACATTTCCTTCAGATACTTCCTATGAATCCGAGACTGGCATCTGATTTTCCCACTGTTTTTTTTTTTTTTTTATATGGTCATTCCACTTAAGGTCGCTCCGAATAGTCACTCCTACATATTTTATAGCAAATACTGTTTCCAGCGGTTTTTCATCAATAGTGTAACCATACAGTACTGTATTTCTTTTCCTATGTATGCGCAATTTATTGTTTCCGATAGTGGCATTGCGAGCACACACACTAGTCCAACCCCTTCGCAGATTGTTTAAGGACATAGCATGCAACTGAGTTGAAATTTCAAATTGTCAGCTGCTTCCAACCAAATGGACTTCCTACCAAATGACCTAACTGTGCCAGTATCCACCAATACGAGGCAGAGGAAGAAAATCTGGGAGGAGGAAGAGTAGTGTTTGGAAACCAGGTGGTTGCAGGATCGAATCCAGTCCTAGTATCAACTAATTCAAAGCAATGAAAATCTGCACTACACAATGGGTATCGGTTTAATTGGTTGGTCAATCAATTTGATAGAGCGAGGAAATATCTCCAAGACATCCACAGCATTGCGTTTACAGAAGGCTGGGGATTTCCCAGGAATCTGCTGCTTTGTTCAGAACAAAGAAGGGGTTAGACAGACGCTGCTTACTTCTTCTCGAATGTCTTTGTTCTATGCGCTACAGGTTTCAATAGGTGTGGAAAAGTGAGAACAAAGGGATGTACCGACTACCAGTGCAAGGTCTGCATGAGTGGTGAGGGGCACAGGCGAGGGGAATGGAAGGGAGGGGGTGTGTGGATGACATCTTTGTGTTTATTTGCATACGTTGGTTCACACAGACAGGAAGTAACCACTTGAGACAGAAAGAGGAAGATAGAGAGGCACGAAGTGAGTCTGATATCAAATTTCTAAGGGATGCCGCTATCTAATACTTTCTTTGGGAAGGATTAGTGAAGTTCAGCAGCTGCAGTGGTTCTTGACCAGTGGTGAGCGAGTTGCGGTGCGACGGGCCCCGCAGTCAGCCACGACCAGGAAGTTTATTTCGCCAGATATGTTTAATGCGATCTGTGACAGTGTAATTACGTGTAGTGAGTGTCTCAAGATGGTGTTTCTTATGCGATTGGAATAAAAAAAACGCTGCAATTCTTTAAATATTCCATACTGTCTTGTCACTCACAAATTGCTTAAACAAAAGAGCTTGGTGGTAAAAGCTCACATCCAGCAACTACATGGTGTGATTATGTAATTACACTGCAGTAGATCTACCTATAGAGAGAGCGAGGAAATATCTCCAAGACATCCACAGCCTTGCGTTTACAGAAGGCTGGGGATTTCCCAGATATCTGCTGCTTTGTTCTTAGTAGAAGCGTTTCCACTGCCTGGTGTTTCCATAGACTTCCTCATACAGGTTGGTTCAATATGAACGTTGGCTTCCGCGACCATTGTCACAGTCAATACAATTTTTCTGGGTTTGTGACCACATTGTCAACATGTAATTATTCCATACACTGCAGTCAATTTCCTGATCAATTCTTTAAACAGATACATAAACACCATTCCATACACTGCCTTGTATTCCATAAAGTGTTAAAATAAGCAATATTCCACACATTGCCTTGTCTTCAGAAATTGTGTAAACAATATCCCATACACTGCAATTGATATCTCGCCATCTTCTTTAAATAAATGAATAAACTATATTCTATACAATGCCTTGTATCCCGTAAATTGCTCAAACAAACAACATTCCATACATTGTCTTGTTTACCAGAAATTGGTTAATATGGCACAACACAGGTTCAGGATAGTATCAGGATAGAGCACATAGGGAGATCTACTGCAGTGTAATTACATAATCACACCATGTTGATGCTGGATGTGAGCTTCTGCCACCAAATAAAAGTCAGATCCAACCCACGCAAACTGAATTTTATAAATAAACAACATATCCTATGCTGCGTAATTGATATTGATTTCAGTCTCCTATCATGAGATCCTACCTCTCCAGCATGGACTGAGTCTTTCTCCCAGCAGTTTCCAGATGGGGAAGGAAGGGAGGAGGAGGGGGTAGTGGGTGAGGGCAGGGCTGTGGGATTTCCCAGAAGGAGCAGGAGGGGGTAAATAATGGATCAATTTCATTAATTAGTAAATTAATTTAATATGAAAAGTACGCTTGTATCAGTGAAAGAGAGGGAGGAGGTTGGGTATTTCCCAGAGGATGGAGGGTGGAGAAGAGCGAGGGGAAGTGGGTGGAGGTTTCTCAGATGGACGGATTATCCTCATGGGATCATGTAAATCAAGCCACAGGGGGTCATAAATCAATTAGCATAACGATAGGTTAAGGGGAGAGGGAGGGAGACATAAATCAATCAAGTTGGTCCTGATTGTATGCTTGTCCCTGATGTGAGCAATCTGCAATGAGTGGTGATATGAAGATTACCCCGCAACTTACATCTGGGGTGTCGAACAAGAAAAAGCTTTTCAGCATTTGAACAAGGAGCTGATCAGTCCACCTACACCACAGTGCCCAGGCTTTGATGGTTCAAATGGCTCTGAGCACCATGGGACTTAACATCTGAGGTCATCAGTCCCCTAGACTGAGAACTAGTTAAACCGAACTAACATAAGGACATCACACACATCTATATCCGAGGCAGGATTCGAACCTGCGACTGTAGCAGTAGCGCGGTTCCGAACTGAAGCGCCTAAAACCGCTCGGCCACTACGGCCGGCGCCCAGACTTTGAAAAGACTTCATAATTACCACAGATGCTAGCCAGTCGAGTATAGGGGTGATTTTAAGTTGGGGAAAAATTGGAAACGACGTGACCTGTCGTTAATGTCTCGACGACACTGAACAAGGCAGAAAGAGGGTACAGTACGATTGAGAAGGAGATGCTGGCCATTTGTTGGGCAGTGAAATATTTTAGACTGTATGTATTGGGATTAAAGTTTCCGATATGTATTGACCATAAACCCCTAACATTGGTAGGTAGTATATCAGATCTGTCATCCATATTAATGAAATTTAGGTTAAAGCTGGCGGAAATAACTGTCATGTCCTGTAAAAGTGTGGCAAACGAAATCAAGTCGCCGATGCACTGTCGCAAGTGAGGGAGGTCAGGGTGACTGGTGCATGACCAGAAGGTTATAGTCGCCTAGGTCAAGACACGTCAGAAATGGAATCCGTGGTGTAGGTCAGGAAGTCACTGGCAGGTGATGACAGTGGGGCTGCTGGCACATGCGAATGGGTGGCAGGTGCGGCTGACAAGGAAACAGGACACAAAACAGCTGATCTGAAAACAGTAAAAGTTTTTGCTGAGGAATGCGAAAACTGCATCAAGGATACAGAAAAGTGTATACAGACACAAGTGACAGATGAATTGGGAAAGACAGAAGAAATAAGTGCGACTGAAAAAGCCGCAATGTTACAACAGTTCCACGAATCTCCTACTGGAGAACACCAGGGCTAGGAAAAACTTAGGAGCAAATAAAGAAGTAACGAGTATGTAACGGTATGAAGAAGGATATAGAAGAATATATCCGGAAATCTAAAGACGTCAAAAGTATAAGCTCACTAGGTAACACACAAAGATGCCTCTAGAGCTCACGAAGACGCCTGAGCACGTTTTCTAAAAATGTGAAATTGGCGTAGTAGGTCCATCAAACCAGATGAACAGAGGAAACAAGTATATCCTTACGCTTCAGGATGCACTGACGAACTTTATGATAGCTGAACCCATTGAAAGGCAAGATGTCGAAATGGTAGGAGGGTGCTAGTTGAAAAGAGTATGTAGACTACTGCATATAGAGAAGGTACAGATAGCAGGTTAGCACCCTAAAACAAATGGAGCGTTAGAGAGGTTGCATCAAGCTTTATCGGAGATGTTGAGACGCTATGTGAATAGACCACAGACAAATGAGGACTGTTCATGTGTGTAATACAGCTCCGCATAGTGTGACAGATCATACGCCACATGAATTGTTCTTTGAAAGAACGTGTAACATTCCAGGGATATTACAGAAAGATCTGCCTTCTTGAATGGGCAATTGAAGATCATAGTTATTAAAGTCTTGTCTTTGTTCCATTATTTCCTGATCGAGTTCCATAACTCTTGCAAACTTTCAGTTAGCCATCTCCATGCCAGCTGAATGGACGGACCTTCTCCAGTCTCCTATATCACCGAGCATCTAGACTGCTCGCTGGATATTACGAGTTTATTGCACCAGTGCACGATGTTGTGCGAATTCTAATTTTAATTGACAATGATTGAGAGAACACTTTACATCATAGACTATTATTTTTAAACGAATAGTGTCACACTCATAAAGTCAAATTCGAGCTAACGTGTACAGTGAAAAACTAATAACATAGTTAACCTGGAAGTTAATTGGATTCAGCGCAACAACGATTTTAGTTAATACGACTCAATTAAATTTAGCAGAACTAAACGTGCTCCAAAACCACATGTCTTAAGACGTCAGCTTGTGTTACCCTTCACCCTTACCCTTGTCCCGAACGCGTTTATGTTTAGATAGATAAAATATTTAAGTGTCCAATTAAATATAATACACTTTGATCGAAACAAACCACCAAGCAAATCAGCTGCTGTTCAAATTTAGTGAGTATTACATGAAAATCAAGTTCACCACGTAAACAAGATGGAAACTGCACACTGTTTTTATATGAGTCTTTTGTGCAGATACGGCAACGGCCTTGCCACAGTGGATACACCGGTTCCCGGGAGATCACCGAAGTTAAGCGCTGTCGGGCGTGGCTGGGACTTGGATGGGTGACCATCCAGCCGCCATGCGCTGTTGCCATTTTTCGGGTTTTACTCCGCCTCGTGATGCCAATTGAGGAGCTACTCGAGCGAATAGTAGCGGCTTCGGTCAAAGAAAACCATCATAACGACCGGGAGAGCGGTGTGCTGACCCCACGCCCCTCCTATCCGCATCCTCAACTTGAGGATGACACGGCGGTCGGATGGTCCCGTTGGGCCACTTGTGGCCTGAAGACGGAGTGCTTTTGTGCAGATATAAATATTTACTTGTACTTTATTACTTGAAGGGCTGTGTACGATAGCACTGTATAACATTTTTATTAGTGTTTACTGTAAAATGTACGTTAGATTTTTTTTTAAGTGATAAAGTGACCAGTGTGAGGAGGCGTTCATTTCAATAAGTCTAGTTGTAGTAAAAAAAATTGTACACAAGACTGACGTGTTCTGGTTCCCGAGATGTTAAACAGGCAGTGCCTCATTGTGTTTTGTTGTGGTCTTTCGCGGGCAGTTTGTCTTCTGAAGAGTTGTACCTGTGATCTCCAGTGGCTCGCTACAGAGTGTTAGATTAGATTAATACTTGTTCCATAGATCATGAATACGACACTTCGTAATTATGTGGAACATGTCGGTTAATAAAAGATGTCTGTACAAGATATTACATTACACAAAATATTGTATGACACTAATGTTTAAGTTTTTTTTGCCCCCCTTAATTTATATCTAAAAATTCAGCCAATGAGTAGAAGGAGTTGTCATGTAGAAATTCTTTTAACTTATTTTTAAATGTTAGTTGGCTATCTGTCAGGCTTTTGATGCTGTTTGGTAGGTGACCAAAGACTTTTGTGGCAGCATAATTTACCCCTTTCTGTGCCAAAGTCAGATTTAACCCTGCATAGTGAAGATCATCCTTTCTCCTGGTGTTATAGCTATGCACACTGCTATTACTTTTGAACTGGGCTGGATTATTAACAACAAATTTCATAAGTGAATATATATACTGTGAGGTTACTGTGAGGATCCCTAGATCCTTAAATAGATGTCTGCAGGATGACCGTGGGTGGGCTCCAGCAATTATTCTGATTACACGTTTTTGAGCAATGAATACTTTTCTACTCAACGATGAATTACCCCCCAGAATATGATGCCATACGAAAGCAGTGAATGAAAGTAGGCATAGTAAGCTAATTTACTGAGATTCTTATCACCAAAATTTGCAATAACCCTAATAGCATACGTAGCTGAACTCACACGTTTCAGCAGACCATCAATGTGTTGCTTCCAGTTTAACCTCTCATCAATGGACACACCTAAAAATTTTGAAAATTCTACCTTAGCTACAGACTTCTGTTCAAAGTCTATATTTATTACTGGAGTTGTGCCATTTACTGTACAGAACTGTATATACTGTGTTTTATCAAAATTTAAAGAGAGTCCGTTTGCTGAGAACCACTGAATAATTTTGTGAAAAACATCATTTACAATTACATCACTTAGTTCTTGGTTTTTGGATGTTATTACTATACTTGTATCATCAGCAAAAAGAACTAACTTTGCATCTTCATCAATGTGGAATGGTAAGTCATTAATGTATATCAAGAACAGTAAAGGACCTAAGACCGAACCCTGTGGGACCCCGTACTTGATAGCCCCCCAGTTTGAGGAATCAGCTATTGTTTTAACATTACATGAGCCACTTATTTCAACTTTCTGCATTCTTCCAGTTAAGTATGAATTAAACCATTTGTGCACTGCCCCCCCTCAAACCATAATGATTTAGCTTATCTAAAAGAATTCCATGATTTACACAATCAAAGGCCTTTGAGAGATCACAAAAAATACCAATGGGTGATGTCCGGTTATTCAGAGCATTTAATATTTGATCAGTGAAAGCGTATATAGCATTTTCTGTTGAAAAGCCTTTCTGAAAACCGAACTGACATTTTGTTAGTACTTTATTTTTACAAATAAGGGAGGCTACTCTTGAATACATTACTTTCTCAAAAATGTTTGATAGAGCTGTCAGAAGAGAGATAGGGCGGTAGTTGTTCACATCCGACGTATCCCCCTTTTTATGCAATGGTTTTACAATGGCATATTTCAGTCTATCGGGGATTGATCTCTTTCCTCTGTTTATCTTTGTATGTGTATTGTACTGAAAATATCTGCGCAACAGTGCAAATAGCGACGATATTGTGCTGTGTGTTTGGAAACACACTTCTTCGATTCACTCACATTATAAAACACAGTGTGAAAAACTTTAGCACAAAAGTAATTTTCGCATGATGGTCACTACCAAGGAACATACCTCGATGAAACTTGGACCACACTTAGAAATAACTGCTACAGTAAAGTGCAGAAGATAACTGAATGAGACGAACAGAAATACAGTTTTATTCAAAGACAACTGTTATCATATTGAAATCACCGCGATTCATGATGGATGCTCTCCTGGTCATTACGAAAGGCCAGAAACCGTTCTTAATAGACCGTGTGATCATCACAGACAACTGTACACGCTCCCATGTCGACCACAAGTTACTAAGGAGTTCTCGTGGTAGAGAGTTCCATACGTGTTGCAATGCATGTCCACACCGCGCCCCACACATGCTCGATGGGATATAAGTCGGAGGAATGGGCAGACCAGTACATTTGCAGAATATCCTCCTGTTCAAAGAGCTCGCCCAACTGCGCTGTTCGTTGCGGTCGCTCAGTCTCATCGAAAAAATGAAGTCAAGGTCGAATGTACTCCTGATAAGACGCACACGAGAAAGGATCACAGTGTTACAATAATGTTGAGTAATGAGTGTACCGTGTTCAGCGATTGGGAGGTCAATACCTCCGTGCAACATCATGCCTCCCCTCATATCATAACAATAGGACCACCCAACCGATCATGCTCGACGTTCCTGGGTGCATTAGATGTTCCCACCACTCGCTATATGCGTGTACGTCCAGCACTGTCGAATGCGATAGTTTTGCTGGTCCAAGTGTTACAATATGTGGAAGCATAATGTTGCACTTATCTCCAGAACTTTGAAAACAGTACACTTATTGGTCAATGCTATTGTGACACAGTACTCCTTCCCCGAGTGCGTCTTTTCAGTGTTGTATTCGGCCCTGAATTCGTTTTTATGGATAGGAATGAGAGGATTTTCGGCAAATGAACTGGCCTGTCCGTTACTCCAACTTCCCATGGAGCATGTGTGGAATACATTGGGGAAACGTATTGCAGCATGTCCATATGCAGTTGTCAACCACGCCACAAGAAACCCTCACGAGTCTTGCGGCCAGTATGGGAGCACAGTGCACAACATGCATTGCTGTCCGTGTTGATCACACACTGTTCCGCATTTTGTAAAGTCCAGGAGGCCATTATGAATCGCTGTGATTTCAGAGTAATTATTGTCTTTGAATAAAAATGTCATTTTTATTGGTCTCGTTGCGTATTTCTTTTAGTTACCGTCTGTACTATACCGTAACCATTCTTTCTACGTATGGTTCAAGTTTCATAGAGGTATGTTATTTGGTAGTGACACATCATGCGGAAGTCAGTTTTCACATGGTTCAAATGGTTCTAAGCACTATGGGACTTAACGTCCTAGGCCATCAGTCCCCTAGAACTTAGAACTACTTAAACCTAACTAACCTAAGGGCATGACACACATCCATGCCCGAGGCAGGATTCGAACCTGCGACCGTAGCAGCAGCGCTGTTCCACACTGAAGCGTCTAGAAGCGCTCGACCACAGCGACCGGCTAAGTCAGTTTTGTCCTCAAGTTTTGCACACCTGGGTACTTGCTGTTGACAGCAGTGACACCCACCTAACTCTACGCCTTCAAGTTTGCAGTCAGTGCTGCTCGCTTCTGTCTTGAGTTTGTTTTTGCGGCAGTGTATGCTGTTTGTGGACAGGTTTACAGGCGAAGAGTTGGTCGATATGCGACTCGTATAATGGGTTCACCGAATGCAGTGGCAAAGCAGCAATACGGCACTATGCAGAGCACTTCCCGCAGCGATGGCAGTCACGTCATACACTAGTACTTTCACATATGACAGTTGTTTCATCACCACGTGTTTTGTGCTATACATTTTGGTGATTGTGTATTGCAGGCTTTTTCATTGCTATGAAGGCATTTCAGAGAAACAAAGACAATTGGAAAAACAAACCGAATAAATCGTAATTACATTATCACTCTATAACAGTAAAATGAAGTTTTACTGGGTGAAGCGAAATTTTCTGAGGGGCAAAAACAAAAGGATTGAATTGCTTTTCGGTCACGAAGCTAAATTATTTTTAAAATATCAGTATTATTATCACTATTTCGTTAAGGTTGTAATACTGATAACGTGCCGGCCGGTGTGGCCGTGCGGTTCTAGGCGCTTCAGTCTGGAACCGCGCGACCGCCATGGTCGCAGGTTCGAATCCTGCCTCGGGCATGGATGTGTGTGATGTAGTTAGTTTGGTTACGTTTAAGTAGTTCTAAGTTCTAGGGGACTGATGACCACAGATGTTAAGTCCCATAGTGCTCAGGCCCATTTGAACCATTTTGGAACTGATTATGTTTAAGTTACCAGTAATTACATTTTTTATTTCTAATAATAGCATTAATGAAATCACACTGATGGAGGTTACAGCTTGTGAAATGAATGTGTGACCACGTAGGCTAGTCCGCCCACTACAAACATACTTTGTACCATTCGTCTATGACAGTAAAATTGAGACGTATATTTTTAATTCTCTCAAGAAAATGCCTCCTCTGAGCTATAGGTATTTTCCGCAATAGACCATAAATTACTTCACAATTCGCTTTGCAACAACGCACAACAGTAACTAAACACATTAGAAAAAGTTTTGCATCACCTCAGTTCCGAGAGTTCCGAAACCTCTACAGAAAATTGGAATAGAGGTCAACATAAACATCATTTCCACCCTTTTTATTGCTCATGAAAACCACACATTGCACGTTGTACCACCATACAGCGAGACCTTCAGAGGTGGTGGTCCAGATTGCTGTACACACCGGTACCCCTAATACCCAGTAGCACGTCCTCTTGAGTTGATGCATGCTTGTATTCGTCGTGGCATACTATCCACAAGTTCTTCAAGGCATTGTTGGTCCAGTTTGTCCCACTCCTCAATGGCGATTCGGCGTAGATCCCTCAGAGTGGTTGGTTGGTCACGTCGTCCATAAACAGCCCTTTTCAATCTATCCCAGGCATGTTCGATAGGGTTCATGTCTGGAGAACATGCTGGCCACTCTAGTCGAGCGATGTCGATATCGCCGGCCGCTGTGACCGAGCGGTTCTAGGCGCTTCAGTCAGGAACCGCGCTGCTGCTACGATCGCAGGTTCGAATCCTGCTGCCTCGGGCATGGATGTGTGTGATGTCCTTAGGTTAATTAGGTTTAAGTAGTTCTACGTCTAGGGGACTGATGACCTCATATGTTAAGTCCCATTGTGCTTGGAGCTGTTTTAACCATTTTTTTAATGTCGTTGTCCTGAAGGAAGTCATTCACAAGATCTGCTCGATGGGGCCGCGAATTGTCGTCCATGAAGACGAATGCCTCGCCAATATGCTGCCGATATGGTTGCATTATCGGTCGGAGGATGGCATTCACGTGTTGTACAGCCGTTACGGCGCCTTCCATGACAACCAGCAGCGTACGTCGGCCTCAGATAATGCCACCCCAAAACAGCAGGGAACCTTCACCTCGGTGCACTCGCTGGACAGTGTGTCTAAGGCGTTCAGCCTGACCGGGTTCCTCCAAACACGTCTCCGACGATTGTCTGGTGAACGCATATACGACACTCATCGGTGAAGACAACGTGATGCCAATCCTGAGCGGTCCATTCGGCATGTTGTTGGGCCCATCTGTACCGCGCATCATGGCATCGTGGTTGCAAAGATGGCCCTCGCCATGGACGTCGGGAGTGAAGTTGTGCATCATGCAGTCTACTGCACACAGTTTGAGTCGTAACACGACGTCCTGTGGCTGACGGAAAGCATTATTAAACATGGTAGCGTTGCTGTCGGGGTTCCTCCGAGCCATAATCCCTACGTAGCGGTCATCCACTGCGGTAGTAGCCCTTGGGCGGCCTGAGCGAGGCATGTCATCGACAGTCCCTGTCTCTGTATCTCCTTCATGTCCGACCAACATCGGTTTGGTTCACTCCAAGACACCTTGACACTTCGCTTGTTGAGTGCCCTTCCTGGCACAAAGTAACAATGTGGACGTGATCGAACCGCGGTAATGACCGTCTAGGCATGGTTGAACTACAGACAACACGAGCCGTGTACCCCTTTCCTGGTGGAATGACTGGAACTGATCGGCTGTCGGACCCCCTCCGTCTAATAGGCGCTGCTCATGCATGGTTGTTTACATCTTTGGGCGTGTTTAGTGACATCTCTGAACAGTCACAGGGACTGTGTCTGTGGTACACTATCCATAGTCAACGCCTATCTTCTGGAGTTCCTGGATCCGAGGTGATGTAAACCTTTTTTTGATGCGTAGCAAATGCGATAAAAATCTAAAGAACAGAGCCAACCCCAGTACGTGGTATTCATAGACCTTGTTAAAGTCTTTGACTCTGTTAATCGAGAAGCACTCTGGAAAATTCTGGCATCCAATGGATATACTGGAAAATACAACAAAATACTTCGGCTTCTACCTGACAACATGAATGCCGCTGTCCTTGCCAGTAATGGACCCGGAGAAACGTTTAAGATTACCATAGGAGTAAAGCAGCGATGTGTTATTGCACCTAGCGTATTCTCGATATTTGTGGGGACCATACTTCACCTTGTTAAGGAAAACCTACTACTGGATGTTGAAATAGCTTATAGGACTGATGGCCAGCTATTCAACATTAGCAGACTCCGTGCTAAAAGCAAAATAACAACAACAGCTGTCTTCGAACTTCAGTACGCTGATGATAACGTGATCTTGGCAAACAAAGAAGAGGATCTACAAACTATTCTAACGCATTCAATCTGGCATTCAAATGCGTTGGTCTAAAGTTTATCACAGAAAAAATGAAAGTCCTCTATCAACCTGAGAGGCACCCACATGCCTTGCTCATACTGTGGCATCAAGCAGTCAGGCCTGCAAGATGAGTGGTCTGCCAAGCGAGTGGATTCATTCTTAATTTATCGAGTAACATGAACTCTCGTACTCACAATTTAGTTACAAATTATCCTCCTGTATGATTAATACGCAACGGAAACACGCATCTGACTATCAGTAATTTACAGAAATCTGACTGTACACTACGCACTGGCAATACCACATTCTCTTTTTGTCTTTTATTTAACGGCTTTTGTCAACACGTGGCCACCGCACTGAATATGAATGGCGCACACATTATAAATTCGGGACATCATGACAACATACAATTCGAAGGAAAAGTCCAACAATCTATTTCTTTTCACTATCTTATTTATTCCGATAAATTCTCTAACCTAAACACACAAATTCTATGACCTACAACAATAACACATGATAAATTCCGCCCAGTGGGCATGGCTTTACAATGGTGAATCTCTATATTATGGTCTCGTAATTATTTAACTCTACAGTGCATTTTCTGGATAGGATGGTGGATCTTTTATTATGTCTCACGCTTTGACTCTCACAATCATCATCACGAAACTTTCCTCCAGATCGAGCGATACAGAAGGAACAAGCATAACCCACAAATCTTTTGAAACTACCTTGCTACTCTCCCATGCAAACCACACATACCCAAATTACATGACATACATCACACTACAACATGGAATACTACACAGAGAATAGTCACAACATTATCACTTTCAGCTTTCCCACTTCAATTAATATTTATCCCAGTTTCACACGACACTGCCCCACTTTGTAATTCTACTTTCCTACTGTGAACTCTGGAGATATATGCACGTCTTCCTGTGCAATGCAAGCCAAGTGGCGTTGCTGGATAGACGGCCGACTCACCTTGATTCTCTCTCAGAGTTTAAATCTAGCGTCACACGGAATCATATCACGCAGTTTAACATTAAGAACATAATCATCACACACGCGAGTCCTCAACTGATACCATGGACGAGTACTTCTCTTTATCCTTTGCCTCATACACAGATTGAGACTCACACAGTACTCACCACGTGGAAGTACTCGTCTCTAATTTCAAGTCCTGCACACGCCATTTCTTACATATTTCAGCTTATGGTACACACGCTATTTCTTAAATATTTCAACTTATTGTACACACGCTAGTAATTCAGCTTAACTTAAGCACACGGAAGTATTTCAACTTATAGCTACACGTGGTTTCATTGTGACCGTTGGTCACTTCCGAAGATTACTACAATCCCCTTAATATTACCTGCCTGGCATTTAATTTTCCCCCCACTAAAGTTCCTGAAATAGAGAAATTATTCTTTCAAACTACTCTTAAATATTCCACATGCATACCATGTCTCCACTCTTTCGTCATTACGGAGCACAACTAAAACAGGTCTTAACAGCACAAGATCCAGCGGCAGAGTGCTGAAACATGGCCGTCCTCTAGATTCTCTCACACCTCTGTCGAAGTGGGGGGAGCACCTTCTTACCGTATTGGTCAGCCACATTTCAGGCGCTCAAAGCTCTGGTAAATTTCATCTCTTTGGACCCACCAAAGGTGGCCAAAGGATCGACTCAAAGATGATAATATATTCACATTCACTATCTGCAGTTAGCAGACGACCATACATTCATTCATTTCACAGATCTCACCAAACTGGATGTAGGGATTTATTTTGTGGGAGTGCACATGTGATCAATTAAATAAATAAATTGTCATTCTTTCCCACACTGGTATCCGGCTTCGCTGTATTAATTGAAATTGAGTTATTTTTTACCCAAAAAATGTGTTGTTCTGACAAGAATAATGAAGTAAGTTGTACCTATTTTCAATGTCGGGCGGTACTGTACCCTTTCAAACCAACCCCAAATTCCACTGCAGCTTCTCCAGTTATCACAGTTGATGGAACACCTCTAGAGACTGTAGAGTGTTTTCCATACCTGAGAAGCCATCTTTCTGCAGATTCAAACATAGATGCAAAAATTCAACGCCCGCCGAGCGGTTCTAGGCACTTCAGTCCGGAACCGCGCGACTGCTACGGTCGCAGGTTCGAATACTGCCTCAGGCATGGATTTGTGTGATGTCCTTAGGTTAGTTAGGTTTAAGTAGTTCTAAGTTCCAGGGGACTGATGACCTCAGATGTTAAGTCCCATAGTGCTCAGAGCCATTTGAACCATTTGAACCAAAATTCAACACCGACTAAAATGTGCAAGTACTGCATAAGGTCTTCTTTTGAAAATAGTATTTGATAACCATGATTTGAATGTTAAAACTAAGCTTACAGTCTACAATACCATTATTATTCCTACACTTCTTTGTGGATTTGAGACCTGGACCACCTACAGGCGTGACTTAAAGTCCTTAGAAAAATACCACCAACGCTGCCTAAGGAGGATAATGAAAGTAAATTGGCAGGATCGGGAACAAACAACAGTATTTTGGAATAAACTAACTCCAACATCATTGAAGCAAAAATTGTCAAACACGAACTTCGCTGGGCTGGTCATATCATCCGCAAGCCAAACTCCCGTCTCCCTAAGCAAATCATGTTCTCCCAATTGAAGGATGGCCAACACAATCAGAGAGGGCAAACAAAACGATATAAAGATGTCCTCAAGTCAAATATGACAAAATGTCAAATAAACACAAATGATTGGGAAATTGCAGCCCTAGATAGATCCAAATGACGATGTTGTTCACCAACGAAAACTTAATTTTGAAAATCAGAGACAACTGCAGGAGAATAGGAAGAGAGACCGCAGAAGAGAACAAGAGCTCTTGAGAGGAACAAACCTGTTACACCATTCTGTCAACACCAGCTGGGTGTGCCATTACTGCAGGAGAATCTGTGGCTCCAGAATAGGGCTGTTTAGTCACCAAAGAATCCACAGATAACGCTACCAAAAGACATTTCATACTCGTCAACGAGTAAATGCTTATGATGATGTCTCATTATTATTATTATTCTCTTTCTTTTACGTATGAGGCACTGTGGACTAAGTTTATTTCAACTGTTTCTTCTTTCTTCTCTTTCACGGTTCTCTCATCATTTGTTAGTGTTTCACTCCTTTTTTTCCTTCTGTCCAATTGGCTCCAGTCTTCTTGCTGGTTTTTTTTTCTGGAAATCTTTGGAACCTCGCAAATTATTTCTGAGGGGCATTCGTTCCTCAGGTCTCCCAGATTCTGCTATTTCAGAAGTAAGGAATCCACTAGTCAAGAGATTTACGAACAGTAAGTACAGTGCACACATTTTAACTAGGCTGATTTTAAGTGGGGGTACAGGATGTGGGTGAAACAAGTGTAGCTACGTAGTGGAGTAGTTTTGAGCAAGCATGTTTTGTAACAAGTGTCTACCCGCAATGTGGTTAGTTAGCATTTTTCCTGAAAAGAAGTTGGAGATAGCGCTCACAATGCAATATGAAGTACTTCAAAATTTTATAAAGAAATGTTGTTAGGAATGAGCAGTACCAATTGTCTAAATGACTCATTAGTTCCAAAAACTAAATATCATTTTTAAAAGGAAATATTTTTTTCTTTCTAAAATTTAGTCAGGCGCATATGTTGTGATGGTACAGAGAGGGGCAATGGGTGGGGTGAGGGTTTACTAGCCATCTGATTGCACCGAGGGCTAATGGTCTCAGAAAATTTAGGAATCACTGCTCTATAATAGCCACACCTTTACACCAACATACTCAGAAAATATCCCAGAACAACCTGCGAAATTTTGTCACTGGAGTTGAGATTCACCCTGTAGAACAGAGCAATCAGTGTGAGTTGTCACTTTTTATTGGATTAATAGCTTCTGGTTGACTTTCAATCAAATCTGTACTGACAGCCTCTGAGCACTAAAGTATTGAGCCAACCTATGACAATATGCCAACTAGCTCTGCAGATGACGAAGAAATTGAAGAAATGTGTGATGAAATAAAAGAAATTATTCAGATAGTGAAGGGAGACGAACATTTAATAGTCATGGGTGACTGGAATTCGGTAGTAGGAAAAGGGAGAGAAGGAAACGTAGTAGGTGAATATGGATTGGGGCTAAGAAATGAAAGAGGAAGCCGCCTGGTAGAATTTTGCACAGAGCACAACTTAATCATAGATAACACTTGGTTCAAGAATCATAAAAGAAGGTTGTGTACATGGAAGAAGCCTGGAGATACTGACAGATATCAGATAGATTATATAATGGTAAGACAGAGATTTAGGAACAAGGTTTAAAATTGTAAGACATTTGCAGGGGCAGATGTGGACTCTGACCACAATCTATTGGTTATGAACTGTAGATTAAAACTGACGAAACTGCAAAAAGGTGGGGATTTAAGGAGATGGGACCTGGATAAACTGACTAAACCAGAGGTTGTACAGAGTTTAAGGGAGAGCGTAAGGGAACAAATGGCAGGAATGGGGGAAAGAAATACAGTAGAAGAAGACTGGGTAGCTTTGAGGGATGAAGTAGTGAAGGTAGCAGAGCATCAAGTACGTAAAAAGTAGAAATCCTTGGGTAACAGAAGAAATATTGAAGTTAATTGATGAAAGGAGAAAACATAAAAATGCAGTAAATGAAGCGGGCAAAAAGGAATACAAACGTCTCAAAAATGAGATCGACAGGAAGTGCAAAATGGCTAAGCAGGGATGGCTAGAGGATAAATGTGAGGATGTAGAGGCTTATCTCATTAGGGGTAAGGTAGATACTGCCTACAGGAAAATTAAAGAGACCTTTGGAGAGAAGAGAACCACTTGTATGAATATCAAGAGCTCAGATGGAAACCCAGTTCTAAGCAAAGAAGGGAAAGCAGAAAGGTGGAAGGAGTATGTAGAGGGTCTATACAAGGGCGATGTACTTGAGGACAATATTATGGAAATGGAAGAGGATGCAGATGAAGATGAAATGGGAGATATGATACTGCGTGAAGAATTTGACAGAGCACTGAAAGACCTGAGTCGAAACAAGGCCCCGGGAGTAGACAACATTCCATTAGAACTATTGACAGCCTTGGGAGAGCCAGTCCTGACAAAACACTACTATCTGGTGAGTAAGATGTATGAGACAGGCGAAATACCCTCAGACTTCAAGAAGAATATAATAATTCCAATCCCAAAGAAAGCAGGTGTTGACAGATGTGAAAATTACCGAACTATCAGTTTAATAAGTCACAGCTGCAAAATACAGACGAATGGAAAAACTAGTAGAAGCCGATCTTGGGGAAGATCAGTTTGGATTCCGTAGAAATATTGGAACACGTGAGGCAATACTGACCCTACGCCTTATCTTAGAAGCTATGTTAAGGAAAGACAAACCTACGTTTCTAGCATTTGTAGACTTAGAGAAAGCTTTTGACAATGTTGACTGGAATATCTCTTTCAAATTCTGAAGGTGGCAGGGGTAAAATACAGGGAACGAAAGGCTATTTACAATTAGTATAGAAACCAAATTGCAGTTATAAGAATTGAGTGGCATGAAAGGGAAGCAGTGGTCGCGAAGGGAGTGAGACAGGGTTGTAGCCTCTTCCCGATGTTATTCAATCTGTGTATTGAGCAAGCAGTGAAGGAAACAAAAGAAAAATTCAGAGTAGGTGTTAAAATCCATGGAGAAGAAATTAAAACTTTGAGGTTCGCCGATGACATTGTAATTCTGTCAGAGACAGCAAAGGACTTGGAAGAGCAGTTGAACGGAATGGATAATGTCTTGAAGGGAGGATATAAGATGAACACCATCATCATCATTTAAGACTGATTATGCCTTTCAGCGTTCAGTCTGGAGCATAGCCCCCTTATAAAATTCCCTTATGATCCTCTATTCAGTGCTAACATTGGTGCCTCTTCGGATGTTAAACCTGTTACTTCAAAATCATTCTTAACCGAATCCAGGTACCTTCTCCTTGGTCTGCCCCGACTCCTCCTACCCTCTACTGGTGAACCCATGAGTCTCTTGGGTAACCTTGCTTCTCCCATGCGTGTAACATGACCCCACCATCAAAGCCTGTTCGCCCTGACTGCTACATCAATAGAGTTCATTCCCAGTTTTTCTTTGATTTCCTCATTGTGGACACCCTCCTGCCATTGTTCCCATATACTAGTACCTGCAATCATCCTAGCTACTTTCATATCCGTAACCTCAACCTTGTTGATAAGGTAACCTGAATCCACCCAGCTTTCGCTCCCATACAACAAAGTTGGTCGAAAGATTGAACGGTTCACAGATAGCTTAGTCTTGGTACTGACTTCCTTCTTGCAGAAGAGAGTAGATCGTAGCTGAGCGCTCACTGCATTAGCTTTGCTACACCTCGCTTCCAGTTCTTTCACTATGTTGCCATCCTGTGAGAATATACATCCTAAGTACTTGAAACCGTCCACCTGTTCTAACTTTGTTCCTCCTATTTGGCACTCAATCCGTTTATATTTCTTTCCCACTGACATTACTTTCGTTTTGGAGATGCTAATCTTCATACCATAGTCCTTACATTTCTGATCTAGCTCTGAAATATTACTTTGCAAACTTTCAATCGAATCTTCCATCACAACTAAGTCATTTGCATATGCAAGACTGCTTATTTTGTGTTCACATATCTTAATCTCACCCAGCCAGTCTATTGTTTTCAACATATGATCCATAAATAATATGAACAACAGTGGAGACAGGTTGCAGCCTTGTCTTACCCCTGAAATTACTCTGAACCATAAACTCAATTTACCGTCAACTCTAACTGCTGCCTGACTATCCATGTAAAGACCTTTAATTGCTTGCAAAAGATTGCCTTCTATTCCATAATCTCGTAGAACAGACAATAACTTCCTCCTAGGAACCCGGTCATATGCCTTTTCTAGATCTATAAAGCATAGATACAATTCCCTGTTCCACTCATAACACTTCTCCATTATTTGCCGCAAGCTAAAGATCTGGTCCTGACAACCTCTAAGAGGACTAAACCCACACTAATTTTCATCCAATTGGTCCTCAACTAATACTCGCACTTTCCTTTCAACAATACCTGAGAAGATTTTACGCACAACGCTGATTAAAGAGATACCTCTGTAGTTGTTACAATCTTTTCTGTTTCCATGTTTAAAGATTGGTGTGATTACTGCTTTTGTCCAGTCTGATGGAACCTGTCCCGACTCCCAGGCCATTTCAATTATCCTGTGTAGCCATTTAAGACCTGACATTCCACTGTATTTGATGAGTTCCGACTTAATTTCATCCACCCCAGCTGCTTTATTGCACTGCAGTCTATTGACCATTTTCTCCACTTCCTCAAATGTGATCCTATTTCCATCATCATTTCTATCTCATCCTACCTCGAAATCTGAAACATTACTGATCGTATTTTCACCTACATTGAGCAACTCTTCAAAATATTCCCTCCATTTGCCCAAGGCATCCACAGGATTCACCAGCAGTTTTCCTGACCTGTCCAAAATACTTGTCATTTCCTTCTTACCTCCCTTTCGAAGACTGCTAATTACACTCCAGAATGGTTTTCCAGCAGCTTGACCCATAGTCTCCAACCTGTTTCCAAAGTCTTCCCAAAATTTCTTCTTGGACGCTGCAATTATCTGTTTGGCTTTGTTTCTTTCTTCAACATAACTTTCTCTGTCTACCTGAGTTCTAGTATGTAGCCACTTTTGATACGCCTTCTTTTTCCTTTTACAAGCTGCCTTGACTGTGTCATTCCACCAAGCTGTTTGCTTCATCCAACTTTTACACACTACTGTTCCAAGACATTATTTAGCCACTTCTAGTACTGTGTCCCTGTACCTTGTCCATTCCTTTTCCAATAACTGTAATTGACTACATTCAACTAACTGGTACCTTTCTGAGATCGCTGTTATGTACTTGTGTCTGATTTCCTTATCCTGAAGTTTCTCCACTCTTATCCTCCTACATATGGACCTGACCTCCTGCACTTTCGGCCTGACAATCCCAATTTCACTGCAGATTAAATAATGATCAGTGTCATCAAAGAATCCCCTGGATACACGTGTGTCCCTCACAGCCTTCCTGAATTCCTGATCTGTTATTATATAGTCAATGACAGATCTGGTTCCCCTGCCTTCCCAAGTATACCGGTGAATGTTCTTATGTTTAAAAAAGGAGTTTGTGATTACTAAGCCCATACTGGTACAGAAATCCAAGAGTTGTTTCCCGTTCCTGTTGGCCTCCATATCCTCTCCAAATTTACCCATAACCTTTTCATACCCTTCTGTTCGATTTCCAATCCTGGCGTTAAAATCACCCATGAGCAGAACACTGTCCTTGTCCTTTACTCTAACAACTACATCACTGAGTGCCTCATAAAAACTATCCATCTTATCTTGATCTGTCCCTTCACAATGCGAATATACTGACACAATCCTAATTTTCTTGCTAGACACTGTCAAATCTATCCACATCAGTCGTTCGTTTACATACCTTATTGCAACTACGCTGTGTTCCATTTCTTTCCTGATGTAAAGCCATACACCCCATTGTGCTATTCCTGCTTTGACTCCTGACAGGTAGACCTTGTATTCTCCCACTTCCTCTTCTTTCTCACCCCTTACCCGAATGTCACTAACAGCTAAAACGTCCAGCCCCATCTTACTTGCAGCCTCTGCCAGCTCTACCTTCTTCCCAGAGTAGCCCCCACTGATATTAATAGCTCCCCATCTCATTACCATTTGTTTGCCAAGTCGTATCTTAGGAGTCCCTGGTTTGTCAATTAGAGGTGAGACTCCGTCACCTCCAAAGGTCCGAGGCATTTTGCTCTGATTGTTGCCAGCATCATATTTAAAGTACCAGGGAAGCAGGTTGATAGCCTTACTTGCCCCGAGTCCCATTGAGTTTTACCCCTAACGGTTGAGGGACTAACCGGTGGATTTGGTAGTCTTTGCCGTATGAGCACAAAGGTGACCACGACTCAGAATATGTCCGAGATGCCCAGCCTTATTCCAAAGTAACTGGTATCACGACTGTCGGGACCACTTACTTGGCCACTCATACGTTGCCCGTGGTTCATGAACTAGGACATGACTACAGGAACCCACACCATGCTTTTCTTGATGAACATCAAGAAAAGCAAAACGAGGATAATGGAATGTAGTCGAATTAAGTCGGGTGATGTTGAGGGTATTAGATTAGGAAATGAGACACTTAAAGTAGTAAAGGAGTTTTGCTATTTGGGGAGCAAAATAACTGAAGATGGTCGAGGTAGAGAGGGTATAAAATGTAGACTGGCAATGGGAAGGAAAGCGTTTCTGAAGAAGAGAAATTTGTTAACATCGAGTATAGATTTAAGTGTCAGGAAGTCATTTCTTAAAGTATTTGTATGGAGTGTAGCCATGTATGGAAGTGAAACATGGACGATAAATAGTTTAGACAAGAAGAGAATAGAAGCTTTCGAAACGTGGTGCTACAGAAGAATGCTGAAGATTAGATGGGTAGATCACATAACTAATGAGGTGGTGTTGAATAGGATTGAGGAGAAGAGAAGTTTGTGGCACAACTTGACAAGAAGAAGGGATCGGTTGGTAGGACATGTTCTGAGGCATCAAGGGATCACCAATTTAGTATTGGAGGGCAGCGTGGAGGGTAAAAATCGTAGAGGGAGACCAAGAGATGAATACACCAAGCAGATTCAGAAGGCTGTAGGTTGCAGTAGGTACTGGGAGATGAGGAAGCTTGCGCAGGATAGAGTAGCAAGGAGAGCTGCATCAAACCAGTCTCAGGACTGAAGACAACAACAACAACAACAACATGACAATATGCTATAGAACATGTACTTAATTCCATTAGATTTCGTAAAAACAGTTTATAGTCGATCGAGAAGGTTGGCGAGAAGATTTCATGTCATCAAAAATATTTTTACCAGTCCTAGAGACAATTTCCAGATCCTCAAACTGGAAAAACGAAAGCGGAATACATTATAATGGGACATATTTGAACTGTCTTCTTTTTTGTGACCCTGTACTGTTTGTTTCTCGTGCAAACATAAACAAAGAACGTAACAGAGCAAGATTGAAAGTAGCCCTTCAAATCTGTTACAATAAAACTAAAATAACGTCTAATCAACACATCGAACGAAAATGGTACAAATTTACAATTAAGTCATTGAACTATTTGATGAATTTTTGTACTTAGAGCAGGTGAAGACAATGATGGATTGACAGTAAAGGAAAATATCTACAATGCTTCTCGTAAATTAATATTCAAAACAAAGGCCCCATTTCATATTCTACGGGAAGCTTAAAATCAGTTTTTGTTTTGAGTTTTGTAGGTAGGTTGACGTAGTTGTTATTTGTTTGTTTAGGGTGTTAATGCAGATATACCAAAAGCTAGGTAAAATGTTATTTGCTTTCTCCTACTGTTTGTCATATTAACATACACAGAATCATTCTCAAGTGTACAAAACACAGTCTGCGTCTTAAGACCTACCATTAAAATATGATTACCAGACTAGAAAAAGCCATGAAGCGAGTCTGTAAACGGTGGTTGCCTAATTACTTACATAATAACTGCACGAGCCAGCCATCCCCTGCATACACTAAAGTTTCTCGCCCAACGGTTTGGGTAAAATATCAGACACAACAGAAATTCTTAGAAAAAGTGCCACATTTATTTAATCGTAATTTAAAACTGAGGGCAGCTCCGCATATGAACTGGCTTATGCCGTTTTGTAGTGGTATAAAATACATTCATTTTAAATGTTGCGAAATGTAGCGTCACAAGCAGCACAAACTGGTGGGTCTTCACGTCTGAGAAAGAAGCTAAGCGTCAGATGGTTGTGCCCAATTCGAAATCTAGTTAAGCTGACTTTACCACACCTAACTGGCCAGAAAGGTGTGCGCCATCGTCTTGTAGGCCCTTTTACTGATCATAAGTCGTTATCCACGAAGCCCAGCTTCTCGTCCTCCCATAAGGGACGTTTGCACTCTCAGATAATTGTGTAGATTTCCATGTACGGACAGTGTTTGCACAGACAAACCACTGCATGGGATTGAATTGCCAACTGAAAAATTTGTACTAATGTGTTCGCCCTGTGTGTAGACTGACTTCACTTGAATTGACGCAGACCAGGTGCGCAGACGCGATGAAGTGCTTTAGTGCTTCATACATGGCACGACGTTTTTCCGTAATGATGTTGCTCAATGATGAAACTGATACCACAGCAGAAAATTTTAGATAAACGTCGCTTCTGCCTGTTGCCACATATTTCAGTGTTACTATAATTCTTTCATAAGGACTTAATGATTTTTCTCTGTCATTTCGCTTTATACACTGTGTAAAGCACTGCAACAACAAAACGTGTCTCCGTCGAAGGTAGTGAAACTAATCTTCTTTTTCAATTTTTAACTCTTCAATGGACAAACATGCGAAAATGTTAGACGGTTTAAGAACCAGTCTTTTGCCTTCTTCTCCGTACTGATCCTTTTGTTTTTATATTTTCCGAAGTGATAGCACTAGACAGAATAAATTATCTTATAAGCAGATTTACTTAATTCGGCCATGGCAAGAAAATACTCTGCACTCTTGGATTACTGATTCAGGACTGTGAGTCGTAAAGTGTAAATCCGAACTGAATACTGCAGACCAGGCGCGCAGACGGTCGTTGCAAACACGACCTGCTCATACAAACCTCAAAGTGTAAAGGGTCCTATAGATGCACCACGGACGTTCTCAGCAATGACCTTGCGGTGCGCAGAGGGACAGCACGTTGGATCAAATTACGTAGAACACGTGCCTCTTTGGCTGCGGTATCTGTTACCGCATTCCCACGTATTCCCACATGTCCCAGGAGACAGCAGAATGACACCTCCTTCACGTGTCTTTGCAACTGGAGAAAGACGTCCTGGATATTCTGGACTGTTTTATACGCTGGGTACATATGCCGGATAGGCTGCAAAGTACTGAGGGAGTCGGAGGGCATGAAGAATTTCATCGCCTGATTACGTCTCAGCTAATCCGCAGCACTTAAAATTGCACAGAGTTCAGCATGAAATATATTTGAACTCACTAGGGGGAGAGATTCTAAGGACGCGTCAGTAAAAACTATGGAACGGCCGATACTGCTTCCTGTTTGGAGCCATCAAAATAAACCAAGTTAAAAACATGCCGCTCATTTAAAATTTTGAAAACTAAATGCATAGTCGTGAGTGAGCAGTTTGTTGCATAATTATTCTGGGCTTCATTAACAATCATTGTGGTGTTTTACTCCAAACTTGCCAAAGGTAGTTAATACGTAACACATCTAGATCCGTTAAATGTTGTTTTTCTGAAATACCACCCAGCTTTTTCGCTCATGGGCAGTTTGTGTAAAGTCGTTCAGACGATGCACAGACGATAATTGTTGCAGGAAAGGCCAGGAATGTCGAAACCGACTAGAGCTTGAATGCTTGTTGGGCCACAAGAAGACTTCGTAATGGCGATTCTTCTGCCCTTGATCATAAGCTAAAGTATAATGTCTCTTCGACGGCGGGATAGTTAGAGATGGAGCAGTTTAGATTTATGGCAGGGAGACAAAGGCGTTCTATGCAAAAACCAATAAACACTGAGCGTAACTTACAACGAAATGGAGAGACGCGTGTTAGAAATAACTACGAGAAACAGGGAAACATGTTACAAATAAGGAAAAAGATTTGAGAGGAAGACGAAATTACGACTATCTTTAAAATACAATGGAGGTAGGCGGCACATGTACACTCCTGGAAATGGAAAAAAGAACACATTGACACCGGTGTGTCAGACCCACCATACTTGCTCCGGACACTGCGAGAGGGCTGTACAAGCAATGATCACACGCACGGCACAGCGGACACACCAGGAACCGCGGTGTTGGCCGTCGAATGGCGCTAGCTGCGCAGCATTTGTGCACCGCCGCCGTCAGTGTCAGCCAGTTTGCCATGGCATACGGAGCTCCATCGCAGTCTTTAACACTGGTAGCATGCCGCGACAGCGTGGACGTGAACCGTATGTGCAGTTGACGGACTTTGAGCGAGGGCGTATAGTGGGCATGCGGGAGGCCGGGTGGACGTACCGCCGAATTGCTCAACACGTGGGGCGTGAGGTCTCCACAGTACATCGATGTTGTCGCCAGTGGTCGGCGGAAGGTGCACGTGCCCGTCGACCTGGGACCGGACCGCAGCGACGCACGGATGCACGCCAAGACCGTAGGATCCTACGCAGTGCCGTAGGGGACCGCACCGCCACTTCCCAGCAAATTAGGGACACTGTTGCTCCTGGGGTATCGGCGAGGACCATTCGCAACCGTCTCCATGAAGCTGGGCTACGGTCCCGCACACCGTTAGGCCGTCTTCCGCTCACGCCCCAACATCGTGCAGCCCGCCTCCAGTGGTGTCGCGACAGGCGTGAATGGAGGGACGAATGGAGACGTGTCGTCTTCAGCGATGAGAGTCGCTTCTGCCTTGGTGCCAATGATGGTCGTATGCGTGTTTGGCGCCGTGCAGGTGAGCGCCACAATCAGGACTGCATACGACCGAGGCACACAGGGCCAACACCCGGCATCATGGTGTGGGGAGCGATCTCCTACACTGGCCGTACACCACTGGTGATCGTCGAGGGGACACTGAATAGTGCACGGTACATCCAAACCGTCATCGAACTCATCGTTCTACCATTCCTAGACCGGCAAGGGAACTTGCTGTTCCAACAGGACAATGCACGTCCGCATGTATCCCGTGCCACCCAACGTGCTCTAGAAGGTGTAAGTCAACTACCCTGGCCAGCAAGATCTCCGGATCTGTCCCCCATTGAGCATGTTTGGGACTGGATGAAGCGTCGTCTCACGCGGTCTGCACGTCCAGCACGAACGCTGGTCCAACTGAGGCGCCAGGTGGAAATGGCATGGCAAGCCGTTCCACAGGACTACATCCAGCATCTCTACGATCGTCTCCATGGGAGAATAGCAGCCTGCATTGCTGCGAAAGGTGGATATACACTGTACTAGTGCCGACATTGTGCATGCTCTGTTGCCTGTGTCTATGTGCCTGTGCTTCTGTCAGTGTGATCATGTGATGTATCTGACCCCAGGAATGTGTCAATAAAGTTTCCCCTTCCTGGGACAATGAATTCACGGTGTTCTTATTTCAATTTCCAGGAGTGTAGTTAGGTTAGGTTTGTTTAAGAACTATGTTTATATCCCATATTGCCAACAACATTGGTAGTGCTGAGAAGAAGCCTTGTCGCAGTAATTGAAAACATCACACATCAACCCGATCTGAAAGCTCTGTGAGAATGGGGCTACTCGATTGACAACTGTCATTCTGCACAGATATTATTAAAATACAGTGCATCTAAAAAACTTTAAATTTGTCTCTTGGAGGCACTGGAGAGAAGACGTATTTATCTTCGATGCTCTTGGAAGTATAGTCTTATTAAATCACTCTGTACAGCCCTTCGCACCTACTTCGACCATCCTATGCTTCGAGCATCCTACTTCTTTTGAAGTAAAATCTGCACGTTTTCCTTGCCCAGCATAAACAGCCAATTACTTTTACTTCAGCACGTTTCCGTTCATTTTTATAACAAGAAAGCATATATATACATCAGTGAGATAGAGGACTTCATAACTGGAGCAAAGGTTCCAATGTATTGGTTAAAGATCAGACTATATTGGTTAAACAGTAAAGAAGACCTACTTACCTATCATCTTCCACGGATACAGCTTCATTGCGATGTACTTAGGATCTTCTGCTGACAAATGTACTACTTCTGCTGTGTCTCAGTTTCCCTGTCATGCTTTCCCATTTTTTTCACGTTGCCAATTTCATGGTCAAAATTACTACTGCCATTTCCATTTTTTCTGAAAAAAAAAGGATTAAGTTTTAGGTCTTTATAATCTTTTTAAAGTACTTATCTGTGTTACACAACAATTATATTCTATGTTAGACAACAACAAAAAATGCGGCGGAAAAACATGAACCTCATGCCTTCTGTAACTGACTTAATTAAGGTGAAAGAAGTTTTTCATTAGTGAGGGAATCAGGTAAGACAGGTTTCCGATTTGTTTCTAAGAAGTAAGATAGCACCTGTCATCTTTTTTCTTGCTGAAGGCAGCGTTTAACTCGTACTGGTCACGTCAGGACACGTTTTGGGAAGGAACACCATCTTGTATATTAATCCAACAAGCACTAAAGAGACGTTATTTACTTTTCAGAACGTCGCGAACGACCATGCCCCTGTTTAAAACTAGGTTCAGCAGAATGGTGGAACGAGGGTAAGAATATGGACTTCCCAACATCCAACACGCAACAGAAGTAGCTGAGAACAACCGCAGTCTTCAGTAGTTTAAACCGCTGATGATATTTAAGCCACGCCACACCTACATCTACATCTGTTCTCTGCAACCCTTGTGGTGTGCATGGAAGAGGCTATATCACATTGTACCAGTTATTAGGGTTTCTTCCCATTCCACCAACATATGGAGTGCAGGAAGAATGATTGTTTGAGTGCCTCTGTGCATGTTCTAATTATTCTCATCTTGTCTTCACGATCCCTATGTGAGCGATATGTAGGGGGTTGAACCGTATTCCTACAATCATCATTTAAAGGCGAGTTTTGAAACTTCGTAAGCAGGCTTTCTCGATACAGATTACCTCTGTCTTCAAGAGTCTCTACTTCAGTTTCTTCAGCATCTCTGAGTGATTCGTACTACTCTTTTCTGCATACGTTCAATTTCCCTGTTAGTTCTATTTGGTACAGGTCCGACACACATGAGCATGTTCTAGGATGGGTCGCATGAGAGATTTGTGAGCAGTCTTCTTTGTAGACTGATTGCATTTCCCCGGTATTCCAACAATAAACTGAAGACTATCACCTGCTTTACCGACGACTGAGCCTATATGATCATTCCATTTCATATCCCTATAAAGCGTTACCCAGCTATTTGTATAAGTTGACCGGTTCCAACTGTGACTCGTTGATATTATAATCATAGGATACTACGTGTTTCGTTTTGTGAAGAGCACAATCTTATGTCTCTGAACATTTAAAACAAGTTGCCAATGTTTGCACCACTTTGAAATCTTATGGTCTGACTGATCATTTATGCAGCTTTTTCATATCATATTTCATTATTGATAACTGCATCACCTGCAAAATGTCTGAGGCTACTATTAATATTGCCTGCAAGGTCTTTAACATACAACATGAATAGCAAGCTTCCCAACACACTTCCCTGGGGAAATAACCAAAGTTCCTTCTACATCTGTCAATGAATCCCAATCCAAGAAATTTGCTGCCTCCTCCCTACCAGAAATTCTTCACTCCAGCCTAAAATTTCACTTGATACCCCAACAATCACATTTTTGATAATAAGCGTGGATGTGGTAGTGAGTCAAATGCTTTTGGAAATCGAGAAATACTGTATTTACCTGACAGTCTTGATCCAAGCCTTTCAATATGTGATGTGAGAACAATACGAGTTGTGTTTCACATCATCTATGTTTTCTGAATCCATGTTAGTTGGCATGGATATTTTTCTATTCTAGACACCTCATTATGTTAGAGCTCAGAATATGTTCTAAGATGCTACACTCAATCGATATCTCGGATACCGGGAGGTAGTTTTGTGGATAACTTCTACTACCCGTCTTGTAGACGGGTGTCACCTGTGCTTTCTTCAAACTATTAGGAACGGTATTTGTTCGAGGGACCTACGATACGTTATACTTAAAAGACGGGCTAACTCATCCGCAAATTCAGGATAGAATCTAATAGGGATTCCAATGAGCCTTGAAACTTGGTACAATTTTAACGATTTAAGTTGTTTCTCAACGCCATCAACACTAATATCTGTTTCACTCACCTTATATTTTGTCAAGAAACTGCAAAAACGCAGGAATTTAAGAAGTTGGCACTTGGATAAACTGAAAGTACCAGAGGTTCTAGAGAGTTTCAGAGGGAGCATAAGGGAATGACTGACAAGAACAGGGGAAAGGAATACAGTAGAAGAAGAATTGGCAGCTTTGAGAGATGAAATAGTGAAGGCAGCAGAGGATCCAGCAGGTAAAAAGAGGATGGCTTGTAGAAATCCTTGGGTAACACAAGAGATATTGAATTTAGTCAATGAAAGGAGAAAATATAAAAATGGAACAAATGAAGTAGGCGAAAGTGAATAAAAACGTCAAAAATTAAGATTGACAGAAAGTGCAAAATGGTTAAGCAGGAATGGCTAGAGGACAAATGTAAGGATTTAAAAGCACATATCACTACGGAAAGATAGATGCCACCTACAGAAAAATTAAAGAGATCTTGGAGGAAAGAGAACCACCTGTACGAATATCAAGAGCTCGGCTGGCAATCCATCCTTATGCAAAGAAGGGAAAGCAGAAACGTGGAAGAAATACACAGAGGGTCTACACAAGGGAGATGTACTTGAGGGAAATAATATTGAAATGGAAGAGGAGGTATATGAAAATGAGAAGGGAGATATAATACTATGAGCACAATTTGTCAAAGCACTGAAAGACTTAAGTCAAAACAAGGCCCTAGGAGTAGACAACATTCCGTTAGAGCTACTGATAGCCTTGGGAGAGCCAGTCATGATCCAACTCTTCCATCTAGTGAGCAAAATGTATGAAACAGGCGAAATGCCCTCAGACTTCAAGAAGAATAAAATAATTCCAATTCCAGAGAAAGCAGGTGCTGACAGGTGTGAAAAATACCAAACTATCAGTTTAATAAGTCACAGCTGCATGATACTAACACGAATCCTTTACAGAAGAATGGAAAAACTGGTAGAAGTCGACCTCGGGGAAGATCAGTTTGAATTCTGACCCTACGACTTCTCATATAAGATGGGTGAAGGAAAGGCAAACCTACGTTTACAGCATTTGTAGACTTAGAGAAAGCTTTTGACAATGTTGACTGGAAAGCTCTCTTTCGAATTCTAAAGGTGGCAGCGGTAAAATACAGGGAGTGAAAGGCTATTTATAATTTGTACAGAAACCAGATGGCAGTTATGAGAGTCGAGGGGCACGAAAGGGAAGCGGTTGTTGAGAAGGGAGTGAGACAGGGTTGTAGCTTATCCCCAATGTTATTCCGTCTGTATATTGAGCAAGCAGTAAAGGAAACAAAAAGAAAAATTTGGAGTATGAATTAAAGTCCAGGGAAAGAAACAAAAACTTTGAGGTTTGCCGAGGACATTGTAATTCTGTCAGAGACAGCAAAGGACTTGGAAGAGCAGTTGAACGGAATGGACAGTGTCTTGGAAGGGGAATATACGATGAGCATCAACCAAAGCATAACGAGGATAATGCAGTGTAGTCTAATTAAATCAGGTGATGCTGAGCGAATTAGATTAGGAAATGAGACGCTTAAAGTAGTAGATTAGTTTTGGTATTTGGGAAGCAAAATAACTGATGATGATTGAAGTAGGGAAATATTTGTACGGAGGGTAGCCGTGTATGGGAGTGAAACATGGACGATAAACAGTAGACGATAAACAGTTTAGACAAGAAGAGAATAAAAGCATTTGAAATGTGGTGCTACAGAAGAATGCTGAAGATTAGATGGGTAGATCATGTAACTAATGAGAAGGTACTGAATAGAATTGGGAAGAAGAGAAATTTGTGGTACAATGTGACTAGAAGAAGGGATTGGTAGGTAGGACATATTCAGAGACATCAAGGGACCACCAATTTAGTACTGGAGGGAAGTGTAGGGGGTTAAATCGTAGAGAGAGACCAAGAGATGAATACAGTAAGCAGATTCAGAAGAATGTAGGTTGTAGAAGTTACTTGGAAATGAAGAGTCTTGCACGGGATAGAGGAGCATGGAGAGCTGCATCAAACCAGTCTTTGGACTGTAGACCACACAAACAACATATTTTGTCTAGCGTGAACAGAAACAATGGCCGACCAAAGTATACGAGTATGTGGCCACCACAACCACCACCATTACCTAAGTAAACGATGCTCATGCAATAAGCAAGAGATAATGGCCATTCGTATGCCATTTACTGCTAACTGTAACCTGAAATATCATTAATACAACACCATATTATGGAGTGGAGCTTGGAAGTTTATTATGAATGAACAATGGGCATGATACTATGAGGTGGCAACGGTTATCATCAGTGATCACGATTTTTACAAATATTTGGACTCTCAAGAGGGATTATAGTCTCACACCACAAATAAACAATATGAAGTTTCAAAGGCCGGCCGGGGTGGCCGAGCGGTTCTAGGCGCTACAGTCTGGAACCGAGCGACCGCTACGGTCGCAGGTGCGAATCCTGCCTCGGGCATGGATGTGTGTGATGTCCTTAGGTTAATTAGGTTTAAGTAGTTCTATGTTCTAGGGGACTAATGACCTCAGTAGTTAAGACCCATAGTGCTCAGAGCCATTTGAACCATTTTGAAGTTTCACAGATGAAAGTCACACACTTCTTTCAACTCCACACAACACACACTATGCACAACTCTTCAATCTGTAGGAGAAATCTCTTCTTTGCTTAGCTTGTTTGTTTGTTAACTCACCTATTGCATATGTGCAATGCAGAGCCATTCGAAAGCTGTCCATTGGACAATGCCTATGCATATTTTAATCAAAATGAAGATTCAGATCAAAATAACTTCATCTAAATAATCTGGGAAGACAGGAACTTCCTTTTAAGAGCTGATTCTGTAACGTGCAAAAACTCACATATCAGTTCATGGTAATTATACAAAATCTCGAGTTAACTCCACTGACACATGGACACACATGCAAATTAGTTGTGTGACAAACGGATCTGAAATGCATTAACAGTCTGCATCATATTGTTTACTTGTGGTATGACTGTTTAATTACGTAGTACTGCATTCAATAAGTGCTTACCGTAGTTGTTCAAATGGTTCAAATGGCTCTGAGCACAATGCGACTAAATATCTATGGTCATCAGTCCCCTGGAACTTAGAACTACTTAAACCTAACTAACCTAAGGACATCACACAACACCCAGTTATCACGAGGCAGAGAAAATACCTGACCCCGCCGGGAATCGAACGCGGGAACCCGGGCGTGGGAAGCGAGAACGCTACCGCACGACCGCGAGCTGCGGACACCGTAGTTGTAGGGGCTGATGAGACCTAAAACACATTCTGAGACAACACTGCCCCATGTTGTCGTAATTTATATCTGATAAATAAAACTAATATTTTCATTTGCTTCTTTCCTCTTTATGATTTATGTGGTCTATTTTCCTGTAATAAGATGAAATCTTATTTTAGTTAAGGAACAACATTGTCAATTTCATCTGAGCTAAATTAATATATTATCATAGGAAATCATAATTAATAGCTGAGAACGATAAAATTAAATATAAACAGTAAAAGTGCTAAAATAGTTAAGCCCACAAAAGTTAATAAACACGTTCAAACTACAAAATGTTGATATGTTGCTGCAGTTTCATTGAAAATGTTTATGTTCCTTCCAACACACTTTTGAAAACTGCAAAAAAAAGAGAAAATACTTAACCCCCAGAGTGCTGTAATGGAACAACTATACTTGGCAACGATAGGTAATAATATAAAATTTTTTCATAAATTTTTCGATATGTTATGATCTGTAGAGTTCCACAACTCACTCGCCTCTCCAAGTGCCAGCTAGCGGCATTTTGCAAACCGGACAGGTCAATCTGTCGAGTATAATCCGCTCCCTGCCGGGAAATATTGTTAACTTTGTGTGTGCGGATCTGGACTATCCAGGTGGTTTTTTCAGGCAGGTACTGCCGCGAATGCGTTCAGAGCAGACGCCTCAGGTAGTCTGGAGACACTGCTGTCAACAGACGCAAGTCTCGACTAGCCAAAGATCCCAACTCGCTTGCACATAGTAATTTGTTACTGAATATCACGTTGTGCACTTGAATACAGTATTATGTGTAAAGCTTGTGTTCCATCTCGTCATTGTGGAGTGGAAATAAGGGGAGAGCAGTGAGCCCTCTCGTACTAGAAAAAACCTACGTATACAAATTAACGACCGAAGGCCTGCAAGTGAACTGTGTACGCATTGATTGATAAATTTCAATACATACCTACACGTAAATGAAAGGCAGACATCCTTGAAAATTCGAAAGATAACGAGTTTCCGAATAAGTGTTAGTTAAAATGGAGAAAGAGTTATAATAATTATTTTGTGAATGTAATTTATTCCACTAGTCCCAGAGTTTATAAAATAACTACTTGGATTTAAAAGTCATAATAACGAGAATCGCGAATCGTGATTGGCTGTCTGCAGTAGCAAGGAGGAAGGGAGATTGCAAGGTTTTGAACTAAGCTGCTGTGTGGCCTATGGCTAAGATGCAAAAATTTTTTGTGGTAACAAGTGCATTTTAATAACTATAAAGTGGTTTGGCGTTAATGTTCACGCTATTAAGTCGTCTCTGGAATTTTTAAAGTGCGTGTGCAAGAATTTCCATGCTACTGATGCTGCATAGTTTTGGAGCTATGGCCGCCGAAGTAATAATGGCTCTAAGTGGCGCCCCATTGGTCGACGCGTAATTAATGTATGAGAGACGTAAAGAAGCAGTGCACTCTTGGTTTTTCCACAATTCATCTAAAGATAGTGTTGATTTCAGTCTAAACCATTCAAGCTCCCAATTCAAAGGCAATTTCAGAGCTACTCGAAATTTTTTTTAATCATAGTATTTCATAATTTAAAATATTGGAAAACAACTAAGCTAAGACTGTTGAAGCAATTTTGATCATTCTCATAGACAGGATTGAAGTTTTAATTGAGTTAAGTGGTTGCTTTGTGATTCAATTCTTTTTCACATAAATATTTTGCTGCACTAGCTTCAAAGTTTTACTGAAAGCTAAATTCTTGCTAAAGAAAATTCATTCCCATAATGTGATACATAAAATTAAAGATAGATGCTTTACAGCATAAGAATGAATCAGAAAGCTAGCTTCCATATGAAAAAAGTAAGTAACATCGTCTCGAATTACCATCCATCAACCATCCCGTATTCAGTTAAAACAAACTAAGTAAGTTCTATCAGAGGTTGGCGACTGTAAAGAAAACAAGAGAATATTTAATAATGTATTTACTACTGGAGGAAAATACAAGCTGAGTCACGAAATATTCTTTCCTGAGACCAAATCTTTGACTGTGGACTGGCTGATATAATCACCATGGGTAATGGATATTGTCAACAGTGGGGTGGCTTGCGTACCTCAATGAAAGAGATAGCCATGTCGTAGGTGCAGCCACAGTGGGGGAACGGGGGGGGGGGTGACACCAGACAAACTTATGGTTCCTAAAGAGGGGCAACAGCCTTTTCAGTAATTGCAGGGGCAATAGTCTGGAGGATTGACTGAGCTGGCTTTGTAAAATCAACAAAACCAACCTTGCTATACTGGCACTGTGAACAGCTGAAAGCGAGGGGAAATTACAGCTGTACTTTTTCTTGAGTCCATGCAGGTCTACTGTACGGTTAAATGATGATGGTATCAAATGGTTCAAATGGCTCTGAGCACTATGGGACTCAACTTCTGAGGTCATTAGTCCCCTAGAACTTAGAACTAGTTAAACCTAACTAACCTAAGGACATCACAAACATCCATGCCCGAGGCAGGATTCGAACCTGCGCCCGTAGCGGTCCTGCGGTTCCAGACTGCAGCGCCTTTAACCGCACGGCCACTTCGGCCGGCATGATGGTATCCTCTTGGTTATAATATTACGGAGGTAAAAGAGTCCCTCATTTCGATCTATGGGCAGCGACTACTTACAATGTCGTTATTAGGAGAAACAAAACTGGCACTCTATGGATCAGAGTGTGGAATGTTAGATCCCTTAATCAGGCAAGTAGATTAGAAAATTTAAAAAGAGAAATGGATCAGTTTCAGTTAAATGTGGGAATTAGTGAGGTTTGATGGCAGGAGGAACAGGACTTCTGGTCAGGTGAATACAGTGTTATAAATACAAAATCTGTAAGGTAGGCATGTCATTTCGATTTTTGTTTGTTACTGATGTGCAAGTTAGAGACAGAGCAAGTTACGTTACTGTTAAACAATCTTTGGTCTTGTTGTGGCACAGTCTTTGCCTCTACGCAGTCTGATACATACTTAATTGAAGTTAGGTAGGGGACGGACATATTTAGCAGTGCTCTGTTGACTTGTAAACTTTTAATTGTACGTGTAAATTTCCAAATGCATAGTACATGTGAAGCGTTGGTGTTGTGTAGAGGAGAGTTCAGGCTATGATATGCACTAATTTCACTGTTATATGTTCATTATTAATTTTTTTATGACATTATTATTTTTTATGATATAGAAGACAATAATTTTTTATCCATGCTCCTAGTTTGTGGAATAAATGCCAGACAGTCGGCCCTAGGGTTTTTTTGTCACTTCTTCTTTCAGTTCTGGAAATGATTTGTTAATGTGAAAAATGCATAGCTGTATTATGATTCAGAGTCCTCAGGGAACTGTACGTCCCCTCATAGCTGAATACTTAATTCAGTTCAAAGATCATTTGAAACAAGAGCGTACCAGCCATAAAACAATAGCGCCACACCTAGTGAAGCACTGCAGTGTTCAAAGCACCGTTGTCAAGGACAGCTTTATTTTACTAAAACAAAAGACACTATTAAAACGTTTCTGGAACAGAATTCGCCAAAACTCAGTAAAGTCGAATGGCGTACAGAAACTACCAATCAACAGTGTTTGTGGCGCAAATGTAGAATCGTAAGGTCTTGACACTACGATTCATTGATACATCTCATAGCCAAATGGGCAGCTCACTGGGAGTGAACCCGACACAGGTTGAATCTGCACTAAATAAACACTGATCAGCCAGAACATTATGACCTCCCACCTAATAGCCGCTACGTCCACTTTTGGCACAGAAAACAGCGATAGTGCGTCATGGCATGTAAGCAATGAGGCCTTGGTAGATCTTTGGAGGGAGCTGGCACCACATCTGCACATACAAGTCACCTAATTCCTGTAAATTTCGGAGAGGGGAACGATGAGCTCTGAAATCACCTTCAATCACATCCAATATGTGTTCTATTGGGTTCAATTCTAGCGAGTTGGGGAGCCAGCACATCAACTGGAACTCGTCACTGTGTTCCTCGAACCATACCATCACACTCCTGGCATGTGATATGCTTCATTATCTTGTTGAAAAATGCCCGTCAAGAAACACGACTGTCATGAAGAGGTGTACGTGATCTGCAACCAGTGTACGACTCTCCTTGGCCATCATGACGCCTTGTACGAACTCCATTGGACCCATGGATGCCCATGTGAATATTTCCCAGAGCATAATGGAGCCGCCGTCAGCTTTTCTCCAGGTATCAAGGAACTTTTCACCTGGAAGACGATGGATTCGCGCCCTCTCATCGGTATGATGGAGAAAATATTGGGATTCATCAGACCACTCAGCACTCTGCCACTGCACCAACGTCCAATGCCGATGGTCAAGCGCCCGATGTCGTGGTGTTAACACTGACACAGCATGAGTTTTCGGCTGCAGAGGCCCATCATTAGCAGTGTTCAGTGCACTGTGTGTTCAAGCACACTTGTGCTCTGCCCAGCATTAAAGTCTAATGTTAATTCCGCTGCAGTTCGCCACCTGTCCTGTTTTACCAACCTGCCCAGCCTACAACGTCCGACATCTGTAGTGAGGGATGGCCGCCCAACCCTATGACGTGTGGAAGAGGTTTCACATTGGTTTCGCCATGTGCTGAAGACCCTCACCACACCACTCCTCGAACACCTGACAGGTCGTACATTTTTCGAAATGCTCGTGCCGGGCCTCCGGGCCATTGCAATCTGCCTCCAGCCAAACTCGGATAGATTGCTCGCCTTCCCTATTCTACACACGGACAACACGCTCAGTGATAGTACATGCACAATGTGTGTGTCTGACTAGCAGTCACACCTCGACAGATGACGCTGTTATCGCCTGATGGGTTTACATCAGTTGTAGGTTGGTGGTCACAATGTTCTGGCTGATCATGGTACAGCTGTGAGGGTGAAGCTTCATAGAATTCGCAGATGTACTTCAACATTCAAAGTAAACTATTTCAGTTACAGAATATCAGCTGAATTGAACATCTCTCTTTGATATAAGACTTTTTGACATGTGAAGAACCAAGTGTTCTTTTGAATCATGTAAGTACAAAATTTTACTGTGCAGTCGAATTCAACACATTGATGTCTAATAAAGAGAAAAAAATTTACTGGTCGAACCTTAGACTTCAGCGACCGAGTATGACGCGAAAAAACATACGACTTAATAATACCATCTAAGTATACGGAACATGAATTGAGTAGGAGACAATGCCTGTGCTTACTAGAATTGCTGCAACATTCCATATTTCCTCGTAATTGTATCGCTTATATTGTATACACTAGAATAGAGTTAATAAATAAAAATAAAAACAGAAATTCTGAAATTAAATATTTGAGAGCGTTTCAAAATATTTCCATTATGTTGTTACACGCGTAAACTAAGCCGACACTCGGTGCAGTAACTGATGGGAGCGACTTGGAGAAATCTTAAGAAGAACAGCTTAACACTGTTGTCACATGGGCTAGTATCACTTTTGCTAGGGGTTGAAGTACCTGAACTGCCTAAAATACTAAAACTGACAATAGATAAACGAAAGCTAAAATCTGCAAATGTCTGTAAATGTTCTTTCGCAAACGAGATGAACCAATATTGTTTCCATTCACTGGTGAGAGTTATATATTCCACCCTGCTCCCACATCTCCAGCATACTTATATGCCATTCGAACATCATTTAACTACCGTACCACTGCAGTAACGAGTGATGTAATAATTAGCCTTCGGTTTGTTGAAAAGTAGCTGAAGTTCCTAAATCTCAACGAACCCCAGGGGATGTTAGATTCTCTGCCAGGTTGTAAACAGATTTTGCAAGAGAACAAGCTCTACTCTCGTAAAAAATTAAAGTAAGATTACGAATCCACAGAATTACTATCACACAGCATTCAGATATATTTGCAGCAGATTACCAGAGCATATTCTGAGTTCAAATTCAGTTACCTACCTCGTATAAAATGACCTTCTCATGACAAGCGGCATAGTTTACTAAAACACTGGTAATTAAAAACCCAATTTGCACTCTTCACACTTATCCTAAAATATGTGGACAGAGAGGTTCCCAAATGGGTTTTTCGTTTATAGACTTCCATAAAGATGTCGATTCAGTACCACGTCAACAACATCTAAAAGAAAATACATTTACACAGTAGTTAGGTGTGCGACTACCTTGTAAATATCTTGCCAGGTGGTTTTCCATGGTGGCATGAAGCAACGAGCGGTAGAATACACACTGACGGAAAAAATCGCAACATAAAGAAGGAGTTGTGCGATGTAAATGAAAGTTCGTATGTGTGTTTCTACATCTGAAAGATGGCTTCTGTTCAAATTTCACTCCAGTCGCACAAGCATGGCGCTATTAGCGCCACTACAAGGATGCAGATTAGGTTTGCTTTAAACACCCGCTGTAACAGTCGTATGCATTAGTTGTTACCTTTAAGACTGGACGTGGTAACTTGATGTTAGTCAAGAATGACTTTAAGGCGACAAAGATGCCATTATCAAAACCTCACTGAGTTTGAACGAGGTCATGCAATAGGGCTACGAGAAACTGGAAGTTCCTTCTGCGGCATTTTAGAAAGACTTGGCAGGAATGTAGCCCTTGTACATGATTGCTGGCAGCGTGGTCACGGGAATGTGCAAGAAGATTGGGCTCTGTATGGCCACGTGGCACTGCCAAGAGGGAAGATTATCGTTTTCAGCGTCTGCAGCAGCAATTTTAGCAGTAGTTGGCACCACAGTGACACAAATAACTGTTACAAATTGGTTACGTCAAGGACAGCTCCGAGCCAGACGCCCTGTGGCGTGGATTCCACTAACCTTAAACCATCGCCATTTGCGACTTCAGTGATGTCAAGCGAGAGCTCACTGGAGGGCACAGTGGAGATCCGTTGCCTTTTCTGATGAAAGCTGATTCTGTCTCAGTGCCCGTGATGGCAGTGTGTTGATCAGGAGGAGGTCAGTTGAGGGCATGCAACTAACCTGTCTGCGTGCTAGACACACTGGACCTACACCTGGAGCTATGGCCTGGGGCGTCATTTCGTATGACAGCAGGAGCTCTCTCGTGGTTATCCCACGCACTCTGAATCCAAATTTGTACATCAGTCTCTACATCTACATACATACTCCGCAATCCACCCTACGGTGCGTGGCGGAGGGTACCTCGTACCACAACTAGCATCTTCTCTCCCTGTTCCACTCCCAAACAGAACGAGGGAAAAATGACTGCCTATATGCCTCTGTACGAGACCTAATCTCTCTTATCTTATCTTTGTGGTCTTTCCGCGAAATATAAGCTGGCGACAGTAAAATTGTACTGCAGTCAGCCTCAAATGATGGTTCTCTAAATTTACTCAGTAGCGATTCACGAAAAGAACGCCTCCTTTCCTCCAGAGACTCCCACCCGAGTTCCTGAAGCACTAGCAGCCCGCCTCTAAATTGCTTCTATGTCCTCCCTCAATCCGACCTGATGGGGATCCCAAACGCTCGAGCAGTACTCAAGAATAGGTCGTATTAGTGTTTTACAAGCGGTCTCCTTTACAGATGAACCACATCTCCCCAAAATTCTACCAATGAACCGAAGACGACTATCCTCCTCCCCCACAACTGCCATTTCATGCTTGTCCCACTTCATATCGCTCTGCAGTGTTACGCCCAAATATTTAATCGATGTGACTGTGTCAGGCGCTACACTACTAATGGACTATTCAAACATTACGGGATTCTTTTTCCTATTCATCTGCATTAATTTACATTTATCTATATTTAGAGTTAGCTGCCATTCGTTACACCAATCACAAATCCTGTCCAAGTCATCTTGTAGCCTCCTGCAGTCACTCAACGACGACACCTTCCCGTACACCACAGCATCATCAGCAAACAGCCGCACTTTGCTATCCACCCTATCCAAAAGATCATTTATGTAGATAGAAAACAACAGCGGACCTACCGTACTTCCCTGGGGCACTCCAGATGATACCCTCACCTCCAATGAACACTCGTCATTCCACCTGTTGCGCTGCCATTCACGAACAGCATTCCAAGGGGTGTTTTCCAAAAGGATAACGCTCGCCCACATACCGTTGTTGTAACCCAACATGCCCCACAGATTGTCGACATGTTGCCTTGGCCTACTCGATCAACATATCTGTCTCCAACTGAGCAAGTACGGGACATAATCGGATGACTACTCCAGTGTCATCCACAAACAACATTAATCGTCCATGTATTCGCTGATGAAGTGCAACAGGTGTAGAACTCCATACCGCAAATTGAGATCCGGCACTTGTGCAACACGCATGTTTGCATTCAACACTCTGGCGGTTACACCGGTTGTTAATGTGCTAGCACTTTGCATTTTCAATGGCTTATCTCCCACTTACAATAAACCGTGATCTTAATTTTAATTTCTTACTTAAATATCTTATTTAGACAAATGTATTCCCGAAATTCCATTGCTCTACATTAATTATTTTTTGGTGTTGAATTTTTCTTCCATCAGTGTAGAACAAATTTCACTGACACAGTAAAATTCATTAAATTCAAATACTATAATTTTTGCTTTGGAGGTGGCAACGGCCTTGCCGCAGTGGCTACACCGGTTCCCGTGAGATCACCAAAGTTAAGCGCTGTCAGGAGTGGTCGGCACTTGGATGGGTGACCATCCAGGCCGCCATGCGCTGTTGCCATTTTTCGGGGTGCACTCAGCCCGTGATGCCAATTGTGGAGCTACTCGACCTAATAGTAGCGGCTTCGGTCAAGAATACCATCATAACGACCGGGAAGCGGTATGTTGACTCCACACCCCTCCTATCCGCATCCTCCACTGAGGCCGGCCGAAGTGGCCGTGCGGTTAAAGGCGCTGCAGTCTGGAACCGCAAGACCGCTACGGTCGCAGGTTCGAATCCTGCCTCGGGCATGGATGTTTGTGATGTCCTTAGGTTAGTTAGGTTTAACTAGTTCTAAGTTCTAGGGGACTAATGACCTCAGCAGTTGAGTCCCATAGTGCTCAGAGCCATTTGAACCATTTTCCTCCACTGAGGATGACACGGCGGTCGGATGGTCCCGGTAGGCCACTCGTGGCCTGAAGACGGAATGAGTGAGTGCTTTGGAAGTGAGACATATTACATAATATCTGTGCTGGATTTATCAACGAATACAGAAGAAATTTCGGAAGTACCCCACAGAAGTGTGATAGAACAACTCATATTAATGACTTACTGAATGGTATCAGTTGGGTGACTGATTTTAGAAAGGGGGGGGGGGTTGAAGGACTAAACAGCGACCTCATCGGTCCATCTTTCATGGGATAATGCATCTTGGGTTAAAGAAGTCAGCTGGAAATCTGATATAATTGTTGTAGTAAGTAAGTGTACAAGTGAAAAGGCTTAAGACGTAACACCAGCAGGAGAGACGATAGGCAAACAATCTTGGAAATTGTCCTTTTCAAGAATGTTTGCCTCCCACAGGCATCCAACCCATGATCCGAACATCCAGTCTGGTGGGAAAGATAGCAACCTCGTGCAAGGCTTGTGATTTAAAGATATATACAATTGCTTACGGTACTTCGGTAAATATATAAATATGGTGGCAGTAACATGTGGACTTGCAAGTATGATGTGGATTCATTGTGGAGGTTCAGTTGTTGGTAAAGCAAATCGAAGGCTTCGATTTGTTAGCAGGAGACTGGGAAACTACGGTGTGTCTACATAAGGATACATTGCAAAAAGTTTGTACGATCCATATTGGAATACCACAATCAAATGTGTTGAGGGCGTATAATTTGATGTACTGTGTTTCTGTATGTGTATCATTCATCAACATTTAGTTCCTGCATTTACTTTCCAACGTAACTTATTTTTAAAGAAATGTGTGTTAAACATGGAGCGAATATTAATAACAACGTTTTCCGTCCGAAATTAGCACTCGCTGAACCTGTCATCAAGAGAGAACACACAGATGCTTTTTGTGTGTAATAAATACCGTACGAAGCGAAGCATGATCCGTAAATGGCCGATACAAGACCAAGAAGGGAAATACAGAAGCGTCCGATCTTACCCGTCGGCTTTGACCCATGACGTCACAAATACCGCGGAAACGACCATAAACAACAATTCCAATATGGCGGATATAAAAACATCGAATACGTATTGTAAACACTGAAATACACAAGTTTCACAAAAAGCCTAATGACTGTAACGGGACAAGCGTGGGAAATTGGGGGTTTTTGGGTGGGGAGAAACTAAATATGTCGTTATGCGGTGGGGGGAGTCTGCAGTGCCCCCCCATCCCCCCACAGGCTTCATTAGTGTCAAATCAATATTTTCGAATCATAGGCGGCCGCTGCCGCGGCCGCATTCCAAAAAAAAAACTCCCAACCTAACCTCAAGTGGGCTACGCTACAGATCAATATGTTCATCAAATTGCTTCATATTACGTATACATGTTCTTTAAACAAGAGTACATCAAACCATGTATTAGGTTTTCCGCGCCGTAATGACGTCACACACCACACACGCTTACGTCACGGGTCAAAGCCGACGAGTAAGATCGGACCTTTCTGTTGACCCACAAGAAGAAGAAGGAAGCGAATATTTACAACGATGAACTTGGATCTCAGGCTGCAGTGCAGGTCAGTGTTCTCACAACCGAATTTTTGGGAGGAAGGCGGGATCTATTCACAGAACATAGAAGAACGCCCTATGGCTGTTTCTTCTGTACTTGAAACTGAAAATACATCGATTACAGAGCTGTATACAAGCAAGCACTCATTCTCCCCAAATTCCATCCGTGAAAGGAATGTAAAGAATTTATAAAATGTTGTACAATAATGAAAAGTATTCCTGGCACTGCACTACATACCAATTCTCAGGATATAAATATATGTGTACAAAGATTGTAGTTACTCACTGTCTTCATAAAATTTTCTGTGTCAATAAATACTGCTCTGGCTGTTGTATAGGGTGAGTCACATAAGACGTAACACGCTGTTCATATTGTGAATGGCTGTTAGATATCTAAACGAGATTTTTGGCGAATGACAGTACGTGGAGCAGCATGTAATTTAGTTGCATGATTCATCCTCTTAGCTGTTGTATCAAACGAGATACTAATGCGAATACGGTGCATCAGATGGAACGGTGTATTTTTAACGGCATTCAAAGTTCTTCAAAAGAAGAGTGCGATCATTTTACGCTGTTGGCGGTGAAATGTTGCACATAAATATTCGAGAAATGTAATAAAATTGAAAGGCAAGGTGAACACCGTCAAGTTGAGCTTCGATATAAAAAAGACAACAACATGTACCTGTTTCAGTATCTCGGCTGGTACAAGAGTGAAGGCTATTAATCATGCGGCATAGCTGCGTACCTCTTAGCATTCTTCTATTTAGCGGAAATCTCGTTTTGATATCTAGAAATGTTCGCAAAGTAATAGGTGTGTTACGTACAACGCGATTCACTCTTTATCAGTAACATGTTGCCATTTCAGTTTAAAACAACAATTCGTAATCTGCAGAAAAGTCAAATTTTGTAAGTATTAGGAGGTAACTAATAAGAAGCAATGAAGATAGTGGTAGAATTGGAATGACGACAAGCAAGCATGCCCGTCTCCTCATACTCCTGCGAAGCTCGTAACATTTTCGCTGAAGTGAGAAGCATTAAGACGATACAGAAGCCGAAAGTTCCAAATTAAAAAGAAGTTCAATCTGCGACTCATCAGTGTACTTACAGATGTGTTTCACTGGAATTTTGAAGGCCGAAATGTGTGGACTGTGTGGGGGAACCAGACGGTTGGCTGCGCGAGGCGATTGTTACACTGCGATTCTCATTTTGTTGCTCTTCGGTATGCTCTCTGACAGAACGCTTATTATTCCATGGTACTACTTGTGCCAAAATCCGCATTATGTGATAGTGTAATAAATGAGATTAAATATATTTATATTTTGTAGATGCATTTTGTCATTGTAGTAACATCACTGACATTGAGTTTAATTGACGTGTTGTATGCCCGTGTACAGGAAACTACACTAACATGGAGAGTATTATCTGGTTTGCAGATAATTCGTGCAATACTCGCAGATTTGAAAAAATTAAAAAGCAAGTCTGATTCATTCCGTTATAATTAGAATGAATATTTTCTTTTGGAACACACTTTTATGTATGTGACTCATGTTTTACCGACAGAAGACGTGAGGAGGGCTCCAATCCCACCGACGGATTCCCATTTCATCTTCAAGTAACGTGCTCGCGGCCGCTTTCCTGTCAGTATAGTTGCCTCACCCTATTCCTAGGAGCTAAAGGTCGAGAATTTGCATCTCACTTATAGCCGACAGTAAAGCAAAATAGATTAGATTTTCGTCTGAGCTGGTTTACCTTCAGAATTCTTGTTCTTTGTTGGTACGAAATGAAACTGCACCGTTTAACACCACCAGCAATAGTGGATCGTTGATTGTGCTTCTCAAGGTACCGATGGATATCATAGTACTGTTGCCTCTAAAATGGATCGTGACAACGAGCGTTCATCTAGAACACGTTTCATATTGTTGCTGAAGTTACGGACCGTTTTACACGTGCTAGGAAGACGACACAAATGTGTTATTCTAAGGATCTAGGAGAAATTAGGGGTCATAAGTAACAAAAGGAAGAATCTGCTCTGAAACTTTCTCTAGGTTATGGGATAAGCAAACGAACAGCGAGAGACTGAAAGAAAATAAAGAAAAGATGTTAAATTTTACAAACAGAGCTAACAGCCAAGCCGAATCGTCACAGAGCGCCTGAAAAAATACTATCTACGCACTACACTTGAGTTAGCAGAAGAGAGCAGGAGTACCCGAACAAGATCCAATGTCAATAGTTTTAGCAGAAGAGTTCATGACACTGAAGATTGAAGGGAAATATAACACTTCGTCAAGATGGATGACTCGGTTTCAACATGGCTACGAGATTAGATGAATCGCTCTTCAAGGCAAGAAAGTTACTTTTAACAAAAATGGAGACGAAGATGCTTTTGGGATGAATTCTTGTTAAGTCGAATGCAACAATTTTCTGCTAGACAACATCGGTGTAACTGCACCACAATGGAAGGCATGCACACAATTTCAGCCTTTCGGATTGAAGAGCAAACTACCGGAAATCAGTTTTCAAACGAAAACTTCGTCCATTTCAGGCTGTATAATTTTCAGATTTATTTGGTATTGGCAAATTACGACTTTTTAGTCGTTATCAATCAGCATTTAGATAACCTTGTTGTAAGACATTGCAACATATGTTGCAGGCAAAACAATCAGACAGCCCACATGTGGAGCCATAAACACTAAAGTGATCAGTAAAAAACAGGGACAAGTGCTTGTAATATACATGGGAGAACCACGTACAATACAAATTAAGTATACACTGAGCAACAAAAAAGTGTAATTCACATCATTTCATGCACCAATGTAACTTATTTTCGTGGTATATCGACATGCAGATACCTTATTTTGCAACATGATATATACAGGTTTTCAGAATGTGCTTTATAATAATTAAAAATTCAAAACTGGACAAAAATAAATAATTCTGAAAACTGTACACCTCATACAGAGCAATGTTTTCATGTGAAGACATATCATGGCTGTAGAGCCATGTACAAAATTAGTAACATGCAGATACCTTATTTTGCAACATGATATATACAGGTTTTCAGAATGTGCTTTATAATAATTAAAAATTCAAAACTGGACAAAAATAAATAATTCTGAAAACTGTACACCTCATACAGAGCAATATTTCATGTGAAGACATATCATGGCTGTAGAGCCATGTACAAAATTAGTAACATGCAGATACCTTATTTTGCAACATGATATATACAGGTTTTCAGAATGTTGCTTTATAATAATTAAAAAGTCAAAACTGGACAGAAAACAAATAATTCTGAAAATTGTACACCTCATACAGAGCAATGTTTTCATGTGAAGACATATCATTGCTGTAGAGCCATGTACAAAATTAGTAAGTGGGTATGTTGAGTGCATGAAGTGTGTTTTTAATGCACAACCTTTTTCATGAATTTTAAAAATGGCTCTGAGCACTATGGGACTTAACATCTATGGTCATCAGTCCCCTAGAACTTAGAACTACGTAAACCTAAATAACCTAAGAACAGCACACAACACCCAGCCATCACGAGGCAGAGAAAATCCCTGACCCCGCCGGGAATCGAACCCGGGAACCCGGGCGTGGGAAGCGAGAACGCTACTGCACGACCACGAGATGCGGGCCATGAATTTTATAAAGCTATATAATTTTGTATATAAAATTTTAAAAATTTTATATCTAATAACAATTAGCTTTATAAAATTCATAAAACAGTTGTGCATTAAAAAACGTTCCTAGTGTACTCAACTCCTAGTGCACTTAATTGTATATTACATCGAAAATTCTGAGTGCACTAGAATTAATTATAGACGTTTTCTCATAAAATAAAATTTCAGTTGAAAATGTTGGGCATTTTGAGTGCACTAGAATTAATTTTCAAAAAATTGTTTTGAGGTACAAAATTTTTGTGGGGGATGGTTATCCCCCACTAGTTTATTAAATAAAATGTATTTATTCAGTGCTGGAAGGTCATCAAACACTAAATTTCTTTGAAAAATTCACGAAATTCACGTAATTCCATATCATGAAAGTCACTAGCATTATTTTTGAGTTTCTTCATTCCATTAAATTTCGGTTTAATATTCCCTCCTACCAAAAACTGAAAATCCCAATCAGTAATTATTTTCAAATGTCTGTCTGCCAAAATAATTTTAAATTCATTATTCAGTTCCAGACACATTTTTCTCCATATCTAGTATTCAAATATTCACAACCAGTAATGTTAAAGAAAAAAATTACTTGTAACTAGCTAATCTTTTTAAGCATATAGGTATTGATAGCATTGTTATGCTTCATAGGCAAGACTTTCATTTATATAGAATAAAAATTCATTAATAAAATTTAAAATACTTGAGGTACTATATCATAAGTTTCTAGAAATATTCTTTCATCATACTGAAATAAGAATTCTTTCTTAACTTTCTTCTTGATTAAATTTTTAATGTTTGCATCTCTAGTTATTTGGTTGCTCTCTAATTGTAACTTTCCTTCCACTTCAGGCAACTGTTTTAATGTCTTAATCCAATTACATTCTGACATCCCTATTAAATTATAAACTGAATTTCTCATTTCTGTACTTCTTGCCAATTTCTTTTGATATAAATAAGCCATTCATTCTTGATTACCATTTTTCAATTTTAAAGTGTTTGTTACAACCACGCCAAAAACAGCCATGGTATACATAAACAGTGTTTGTTTTTTTTATCAATGCCATCTACTTTAGCACCAGGTACATTTACTTCACCACCATTATAAAATGTTGGATATCATTTAAACTGTTTAACGAAGCTGTAGAGCCTTTTCTATTATTTGCCTTTTCTTCTTTATCCAGTACAGCAATTTTTCTAATAGATTAATATTTATATCTCTGTACAGCTACACAAACACCAGTAACTGTTAAATAGCAGATTGGATCTACATTTGCTATTTCTTGCAGCTGTTTCCTTTGTTCAACAACCTCTTGTCAGTATATCTATGTCAGAACTGCAGTACTCACTAATTTCCTTCCTCATATTGAACACGCACTTTTCTTTAACTTTTTGACTATACTATTTGAGAACCATCTCCCTATCTCTCAGTTTCTTAGTATCAGCTTAACAATATTTGATATCAGGAATTGCCCCCATTTTATTTTCATGTGTTTAACAAATGTGGGAAATGTTGTTTCTTTAGTCTTTTCAAATCAAATGTTTTCGAAAAACTACTAAGTGATCCCTGTACAAAAACGCTGCTAGCTATAACTTTTAGTCTTAATTGAATTCCTGTGTAGATAGTATATGGCTTTATTGTATTTTCAACACAAGGAGCTATAACTGTATAATCATTATGTTCATTAGCTATAATCCACTTACAGAATTCATCGTTTGTTTAAAATTTGTAAAAAGTGTCAAAATTGAAATTGTGAACTGTTATGAAATCTGTAATATGTATTCCTGTTTCTTGCTGAAATATGTAATCAAATCATATGTATTATTCAGTGTAGGTACAAGGAATTCTCTATGGGTTTTTTTTTTACGACACTTTAACTGTTTTCCTGTAACTATACTATTGCATTTCGAACATTCAAAAACATAATAATTTTTAATTCTCCATTAACATAACACTTCATTTTTTACAAGCTTTGACTAGACATTCTTCACTAAATTTTCTTTCACATACTCTACATTTTTGTATTTTGTATTGCGTGTAATATTTGTGATTTTTCATTTCTACTTCCAGACTACAGTTTCTAAATCTTTTGAAGCTGTAGCTATGTACTTTATATCTCAAACATATCCTTCTACATTCTTCACATTTATAAGCTGTATCACAATCTTTTTGATGATTGTTTAAGCATTCTTAATTATAACAGTATCTATTAAATTTTTCACAATATATATTATATTCCAATGTACTGTGTTATGTACCCATGCATAATATATGTATCTTTCTATTTTATCTTGCATTTATGTTCATTCTTGCTGTTGTATGTTTTGTTACATTTATCACATAAATATGATGATCCTAAGAATGCTGACATACTGTCAATTACAACAAAATGGTTGCAATTTTTATAAAGATATATTTTTATTGCTTTCTCAGTAGCACAATAGATAACTGCCTTGAAATTTTCAGCACATTCAACATTTATCTGGATATTCAATAGTTGCTCAAAATTTTTAATATTGTCTAGATCAAATTCTTTTTTGTTGTAATCATGTAATTGGTTACAATATATGCTGTTTAATTCGTATTTATCTTCTCTAATTTTCTTAATTTCACCTATAATTAGTTCTCTACCTATTTGTGTGATATGTTAATGCAATTATTATTTCTCTAGGACAAGTTATCACGATTATCAATTTTACTAGTATATCTTTTAGTATTTTTATCATCACCTACATTTTTATTTTATTATCTTGTCTACGTCTCGGAATTGCTAATAGCTGAATATTAAATGTAGTATTTGCTATATTAATAGACTCATCAGATGTAAATATATCTCTGTTTTTAGAGTAGAAAACGTAAATGAATTGTTTAGCATTATTTGATGCTTCACATAATGCATAAATCAGATAAAACGTTCTTGCATATGCCTTTGTTATATTCAGCTTACCTCCTTTTCTAAAATTAGTTCTCTTTCTAGCTATGTCTACCATAGAATTAAGTGTTCTAGTAATATAATCTGTTTTCTCACTAAAGCTATAGAGTTTACTAACATTAGCATCATTAAAGGTAATTTTATAGTCAACAGGCCATGCTTCAAATTTCTCATTAAATTTAGATTTTATTTCTCTAATCTAAATTAAATCGTTTGTGACGGTTTTTTCTCTTTTTCTTGCTCAAATAGTTTACTACTGAATGGATAAATTTGATCTAGCCTCACTATTTTTTTCTTGTATTGGTGAACGAGGTTTTACAAACACATCATCGTCAAATCAGTAAAAATAATAATATATATAAGGTACATTTTTTGCTCTTGGTTTAGTCTTTTGAAATGATTCTTGGTGAAATGGGAAATCTTGTAAAATAATTGTATCAATTAATTCTGATTTATTTAATTTATTGTAGTCTCTAATACAAAGATTTTTAGTTCTATTCTGGAGTTCAGCCACTCTTATATTGTTGAGAGTCCTTGTAGAAATAGGTAAATAATGTGATATAATTAAATTAATTAATTTATCTTTACTTAATCCATTGTAATTAGTTGTGTTATTTCTCCTACTATAATCACAAAATTATTAGAAATTTTGAAAAAGGCTCAGGCAGAATTATTACTTTTGTTATATTCTCAAGTACATTTCTTGCATCGTCCTATATGTTTGTCTTCATATGATGGATTTGAATAGAAACATTGTTGTTGTTGTTGTGGTATTCAGTCCTGAGACTGGTTTGATGCAGCTCTCCATGCTACTCTCTCCTGTGTAAGCTTCTTCATCTCCCAGTACCTACTGCAACCTACATCCTTCTGAATCTGCTTAGTGTATACATCTCATGGTCTCCCTCTACGATTTTTACCCTCCACGCTGCCCTCCAATGCTAAATTTGTGATCCCTTGATGCCTCAAAACATATCCTACCAACCGATCCCTTCTTCTAGTCAAGTTGTGCCACAAACTTCTCTTCTCCCCAATCCTATTCAATACCTCCTCATTAGTTACGTGATCTACCCACCTTATCTTCAGCATTCTTCTGTAGCACCACATTTCGAAAGCTTCTATTCTCTTCTTGTCCAAACTATTTACCGTCCATGTTTCACTTCCATACATGGCTACACTCCATACAAATACTTTCAGAAACGACTTCCTGACACTTAAATCTATACTCGATGTTAACAAATTTCTCTTCTTCAGAAACGATTTCCTTGCCATTGCCAGTCTACATTTTATATCCTCTCTACTTTGACCATCATCAGTTATTTTACTCCCTAAATAGCAAAACTCCTTTACTTCTTTAAGTGTCTCATTTCCTAATCTAATCCCCTCAGCATCACCCGATTTAATTTGACTACATTCCATTATCCTCGTTTTGCTTTTGTTGATGTTCATCTTATATCCTCCTTTCAAGACACTGCCCATTCCGTTCAACTGCTCTTCCAAGTCCTTTGCTGTCTCTGACAGAATTACAATGTCATCGGCGAACCTCAAAGTTTTTACTTCTTCTCCATGAATTTTAATACCTACTCCGAATTTTTCTTTTGTTTCCTTTACTGCTTGCTCAATATACAGATTGAATAACATTGGGGAGAGGCTACAACCCTGTCTCACGCCTTTCCCAACCACTGCTTCCCTTTCATGCCCCTCGAGTCTTATAACTGCCATCTGGTTTCTGTACAAATTGTAAATAGCCTTTCGCTCCCTGTATTTTACCCCTGCCACCTTCAGAATTTGAAAAAGAGTATTCCAGTTAACGTTGTCAAAAGCTTTCTCTAAGTCTACAAATGCTAGAAACGTAGGTTTGCCTTTTCTTAATCTTTCTTCTAAGATAAGTCGTAAGGTTAGTATTGCCTCACGTGTTCCAACATTTCTACGGAATCCAAACTGATCTTCCCTGAGGTCCGTTTCTACCAGTTTTTCCATTCGTCTGTAAAGAATTCGCGTTAGTATTTTGCAGCTGTGACTTATTAAACTCATAGTTCGGTAATTTTCACATCTGTCAACACCTGCTTTCTTTGGTATTGGAATTATTATTTTCTGCTTGAAGTCTGTGGGTATTTCGCCTGTCTCATACATCTTGCTCACCAGATGGTAGAGTTTTGTCATGACTAGCTCTCCCAAGCCCATCAGTAGTTCTAATGGAATGTTGTCTACTCCCGGGGCCTTGTTTCGACTCAGGTCTTTCAGTGCTCTGTCAAACTCTTCACGCAGTATCTTATCTCCCATTTCATCTTCATCTACATCCTCTTCCATTTCCATAATACTGTCCTCAAGTACATCGCCCTTGTATAAACCCTCTATATACTCCTTCCACCTTTCTGCCTTCCCTTCTTTGCTTAGAACTGGGTTGCCATCTGAGCTCTTGATATTCATACAAGTGGTTCTCTTCTTTCCAAAGGTCTCTTTAATTTTCCTGTAGGCAGTATCTGTCTTACCCCTAGTGAGACAATCCTCTACATCCTTACATTTGTCCTCTAGCCATCCCTGCTTAGCCATTTTGCACTTTCTGTCGATCTCATTTTTGAGACGTTTGTATTCCCTTTTGCCTGCTTCATTTACTGCATTTTTATATTTTCTCATTTCATCAATTAAATTCAATATTTCTTCTGTTACCCAAAGATTTCTACTAGCCCTCGTCTTTTTACCTACTTGATCCTCTGCTGCCTTCACTACTTCATCCCTTAGAGCTACCCATTCTTCTTCTACTGTATTTCTTTCCCCCATTCCTGTCAATTGTTCCCTTATGCTCTCCCTGAAACTCTCTACAACCTCTGGTTCTTTCAGTTTATCCAGGTCCCATCTCCTTAAATTCCCACCTTTTTGCAGTTTCTTCAGTTTCAATCTGCAGTTCATAACCAATAGATTGTGGTCAGAATCCACATCTGCCCCTGGAAATGTCTTACAATTTAAAACCTGGTTCCTAAATCTCTGTCTTACCATTATATAATCTATCTGATACCTATTAGTATCTCCAGGATTCTTCCAGGTATACAACCTTCTTTTATGATTCTTGAACCAAGTGTTAGCTATGATTAAGTTATGCTCTGTGCAAAATTCTACAAGGCGGCTTCCTCTTTCATTTCTTACCCCCAATCCATATTCACCTACTATGTTTCCTTCTCTCCCTTTTCCTACTGACGAATTCCAGTCACCCATGACTATTAAATTTCCGTCTCCCTTCACTACCTGAATAATTTCTTTTATCTCGTCATACATTTCATCAATTTCTTCATCATCTGCAGAGCTAGTTGGCATATAAACTTGTACTACTGTAGTAGGCATGGGCTTTGTGTCTATCTTGGCCCCAATAATGCGTTCACTATGCTGTTTGTAGTAGCTAACCCGCACTCCTATTTTTTATTCATTATTAAACCTACTCCTGCATTACCCCTATTTGATTTTGTATTTATAACCCTGTAATCACCTGACCAAACGTCTTGTTCCTCCTGCCACCGAACTTCACTAATTCCCACTATATCTAACTTTAACCTATCCATTTCCCTTTTTAAATTTTCTAACTTACCTACCCAATTAAGGGATCTGACATTCCATGCTCCGATCTGTACATTTCTTTAATCTCAGGACAATGAACATTTTTTGTGTGTTACCTGTCTTAGTATGTTGTTTATCATTTTTCATCAACAACAGTGCCTTCAAATGTTCTTCACTCAGAATTCATTGCAAATGAGTTTTATAATAACATATAGAAACATTTTTCACACACACGGGAATTCATTTACTATTGTATACTGTTATATGATATTCATTTATACATTGTCTCAACATTGTCCTATAAACATTTTTTGAATATTTTTGTAAAGTAAGATTATAAGTTGACCTCTCAGTTAAGTTTAGATTGGATGGCTTCCATTATATAGAAAACATTTTTATCAGGAAACAGTAAAATTTTCTAGTTTTTGCAATGTATCTTTTAATATATTTATTACTTCAGGAACTAATGCTGAAGGCTTATTGCAATCAATACCAAATAAAGATAAATCATCTGTACCAGCTCTAATTAATTTTTTGTGCATAGAAAGTATCATCCTTGAAAAGACATAACACTCCATTAATGTACCTAAATGAAGAATTTATTCCAGTAGGCGCTCCTGGAAATTCTCTAGTTATAAAATCTCATCTTTTATATTTAAAATCAAATTCATCTATCATCAGATGGAAAAATTCATTGTAGGAATAAAAATGTTTTCCTGTATATATAATAACTACACCATTTAATTTAAAATTTTGACATAAACCGATACTAGGTATTGGCATAGAATATCTTGGTATTAATTGTAATTTATACAAATTTATCATATATATGAGGGTGAGTCAAATGAAAACCTTAAATTTGTAATAACAAATTGCAATTTCGCGTCATTATCCTGTAAGTTGGTAAGCGTGCTACAAATAGCGTGGAGAATGGCCTATAGGTGGCAGCATACTGCATATGCACACATACCGTCGCAGTATCAGTATAAATATGGCCGCCCCACTTGCGACTTGCACCAGGGAAGAAATGCGTTCTGGTATTCGGTTTTTGTGTAGTGAAGGCGTGAGACCTACTGAAATTCATCGACGAATGAAGGTTCAGTACGGTGATGCATGTTTGTCACAGCAGCAAATCTATGAATGGAGTAGGCAGTTCACAAATGGTGTGACTTCAGTGGAAGATGCTCCTCGTCCAGGTCAGGCACAATGAGTTGTGACTCCACAGAACATAGCAGCAGTTGAAGCCACAGTGAAGGAAAACCGCCGAGTGACACCAAATGACATTGCAGCATGTTTACATGTTAGTCATGGGTCAGGACACCACATTGTGCATGATGTGCTCCAGTTGCACAACGTGCTGCAAGATGGGTGCCGCAGCGATTTGATTACACAGTTATGCAAGTTGTTACATGTAAAGAAACTGAGAACGAGTGTGTTACACCCACAGGCTAAATGGCCGGATTGAGAGAGTTCATCGTACAATAGCTAAGATGTTAAGTTATTATGTTAATTCGCAACACAACAATTGAGATTCACTATTGGCGTTTGTAACCGCGGCGTATACCTCAAAAGTGCATGAAAGTACAGGAGTGTCTCTGTATGAAGTGCTGTTCGATCGGAAGATGCCATCTCCATTTGAATTGCTCAAGACCCCACCAGGAACCGATATTTCGGCTGTTAAGGATTTATCCACAAAGTTGAAAACAATCTGGCGGCAGGTAAAAAAAATGAGAGAGACAGGACAAAGTTCACAATAAAAAGACGGTTCTACCCAAATATCATGTAGGACAATGGGTGATGATGACTAATCTGTATGTGCCAAAAGGCAAAACGAAAAAATTTGTATTCCATTATCAGGGTCCTTTCCAGGTGATCGAGATGACATAGCCGGTGAATGTAAAATTACAGCTTCCAACTCGCCCTACTATTGTGCATGTGAGCCGAATTAGGCCTTTCAAGGGGAATTTTGAGGAACTTCCTTCATTGTCTGCAGTAACTTCTAGGGGAGAGAAAGATGAATCTAAGAAAAAGAATAAGAAAGGAGTAGATAAACAAGTGAACCAAGTTAATTGTGGAAGCAATCAGACATGCTATTATGCTCTTAGGCCACGCGTAAAAAGAAAGAGCTAATGTGAGTTGTTTTTCTTTTGTTTCTCAGGAGGCGTGACGTTCTGGTACGAGCAGTTCAAGCATAATGGGTTGCGCTGAAGAGGGAAGAGGGAAGGTGTGCACTATCTCTCAGCATAGTTATTCTGTTTTGCTGTTGCAACTTAGCTGAAGCCTTGAAGGTACGTGGTTGTTTTGTTCTCGCGACAAGCGGACGTAATTATGTCTGGACATCAATGGACCTTAAGGGTGGACTGTAATATTTGGGCGGTTGAAGACGAAATCTGTAAATTAGAGGATACAAGATTTAATGAGACACAGGGGGAATATCAGCTACTATGATCAGCTTTTGCACGCTTACAAGCTCGGTTGCAGCAAACTGCAGGGTTAATCCTGCACGTCCGCAGGAAAAGAGGATGGTTAGACGCAGGTGGCCGTATCCTAAAAACTGTTTTTGGGACCGCTGACGCGGAAGATGTTAAGAGAGTTAATGAAATGGTATGGCAGGTACAGGATAATGTGAATAGCAACCAGGGAATGCTAGATCTTCACACAACCCAATTAGAGAGTTTGGAGAAAGATGTAGTTAATAATACGTGCCAATTGCGAGGTTTAGCGGCGACCTTGATGTCCCACATTAAGGCCACAGCTGATACAACCAATCACGACTTGGGTATAATCAAGTACCAGTTGGATAACATCGATTCCCAGCTGATAATCGCTAAGGTGCTCTGTTTTCTTGTTGATAGTATTACGGAAGCACGCATAGAAGCCATGGAACTACAGGAGGCTTTGCTGCACGCATGTATGGGCACCTAAGCCCGGTACTGTTGCTTCCGAAACAACTTCGGGAAGGATTACGGAAAGATCAATCGGAACTGCCTCCATCTCGGGAGCTACTGACGACATTAACAAACGAACTCTTATCTCTGTACTACAAAATGGCCACTGTTACCAGTATGCAGACGGGTACCCTGCTGAGAATTCATATCACAATACCATTACCATGTAAGGATTGTGTGGTGTCACCGCCAGACACCACACTTGCTAGGTGGTAGCCTTTAAATCGGCCGCGGTCCATTAGTATACGTCGGACCCGCGTGTCGCCACTGTCAGTGATTGCAGACCGAGCGCCGCCACACGGCAGGTCTAGAGAGACTTACTAGCACTCGCCCAGTTGTACAGCCGACGTTCATAGCAAGGGCTCACTGACAAATACGCTCTCATTTGCCGAGACGATAGTTAGCAAAGCCTTCAGCTACTTCATCTGCTACGACCTAGCAAGGCGCCATTACCAGTTATATTGAGCTTTTTATAAAACCTGTACCGTCAAGAGCGATGAACACCAATTATGGATTAAAGTTAAGTATTACATCATCTACGTACTTTATTTGCAATTCTCAAGACATTGTCCTGTTCCAGACCTCACGCCAGTCTGCGTGTAATTAAACGCGTGCATTTCGGCCTCCTCTAGCAACACGGTGTTGGCACTTCTGCCAATACTTCAGATTGTAAATTTGAATGTTACACCTTGCATACGTATCCAGTGAAGTGGGAAAATTTGCAGAAATTCGTACAATTAACCATACGGGAAATACTGTTAGTGTCACGTAACAGACAAGCTCATGCGCTCCTCACTGCACAAGACTTGCTGCGTTGTCGAACAGGTCCAGTTACCATTTACCCCGCGAAATTGTTACACTGTTCCCAAATCTTGTGAGTATTCTCTATTCCAATCTCAAGAACCAGTCGCGGAGTGCCCTAAGGAAATTATAGCAGGCACGGTGCAGTTCATTCAGCAAGTGGGTCCACATTGGTTATTTTCAGTAATGGAAAACACAGTCGTTGTTTGCGTTTGATACGAGCAGGGTAAGCAAGGGAGTATGAAAAGAATAGAATTGAAGGGGCAGGGACTGTTAAGTAACGGCACATAGTGTGACATATCAGGGACAACTTTCCGCTTACCAGCCGTGATTACTGGAGCTACAATCATGAACATAATACACACATTGATCTACACTCCCGGAAATTGAAATAAGAACACCGTGAATTCATTGTCCCAGGAAGGGGAAACTTTATTGACACATTCCTGGGGTCGGATACATCACATGATCACACTGACAGAACCACAGGCACATAGACACAGGCAACAGAGCATGCACAATGTCGGCACTAGTACAGTGTATATCCACCTTTCGCAGCAATGCAGGCTGCTATTCTCCCATGGAGACGATCGTAGAAATGCTGGATGTAGTCCTGTGGAACGGCTTGCCATGCCATTTCCACCTGGCGCCTCAGTTGGACCAGCGTTCGTGCTGGACGTGCAGACCGCGTGAGACGACGCTTCATCCAGTCCCAAACATGCTCAATGGGGGACAGATCCGGAGATCTTGCTGGCCAGGGTAGTTGACTTACACCTTCTAGAGCACGTTGGGTGGCACGGGATACATGCGGACGTGCATTGTCCTGTTGGAACAGCAAGTTCCCTTGCCGGTCTAGGAATGGTAGAACGATGGGTTCGATGACGGTTTGGATGTACCGTGCACTATTCAGTGTCCCCTCGACGATCACCAGTGGTGTACGGCCAGTGTAGGAGATGGCTCCCCACACCATGATGCTGGGTGTTGGCCCTGTGTGCCTCGGTCGTATGCAGTCCTGATTGTGGCGCTCACCTGCACGGCGCCAAACACGCATACGACCATAATTGGCACCAAGGCAGAAGCGACTCTCATCGCTGAAGACGACACGTCTCCATTCGTCCCTCCATTCACGCCTGTCGCGACACCACTAGAGGCGGGCTGCACGATGTTGGGGCGTGAGCGGAAGACGGCCTAACGGTGTGCGGGACCGTAGCCCAGCTTCATGGAGACGGTTGCGAATGGTCCTCGCCGATACCCCAGGAGCAACAGTGTCCCTAATTTGCTGGGAAGTGGCGGTGCGGTCCCCTACGGCACTGCGTAGGATCCTACGGTCTTGGCGTGCATCCGTGCGTCGCTGCGGTCCGGTCCCAGGTTGACGGGCACGTGCACCTTCCGCCGACCACTGGCGACAACATCGATGTACTGTGGAGACCTCACGCCCCACGTGTTGAGCAATTCGGCGGTTCGTCCACCCAGCCTCCCGCATGCCCACTATACGCCCTCGCTCAAAGTCCGTCAACTGCACTAGCAGAATTACGCAGCGACGGGCCGCATGTGGTGTGGTTGCATTAGCGAACTCATCGCGAACATTCTAATAAACACGGTGCCGCGTAACCGGCAGATTCAGCAGCGGTCTGCACTATTTAAGGGCATCACAGGTGGGCGTCGGCATCGGTTCGACTGATTGGGCGTTCAGTCGCTGTTACGTCATCGTCATCAGTGACGCTGTCCCCGAGGACCGGCGGGCGGAGGGCATTGCCCGCTGCTGCACCGGTGACTCCCGGCATCGTCACGAGCTCCAGTGTCTGCAGGAGGCGAGCTAGGCTGGGCCTCGTGCTGCTAACCTCCTACCGCCTGCGCAGTCGCTGATCGAGCACGGCGTTGCGTTGCCCAGGCTGCACACATCAGCATGTCTCCATTGGAAGAACCAACAATAAAGAGGAAGATTGCTAAAAACAGCCACCTTCTTCTACCCAGCCACGCCCTACAACCCCGACCATGTCAAGCGCTCTGGTTATCCTATTACACATACTTCGAGCAATACATCTTAGCCATCCTTCTGCATACAAGAGGGTGAAACAAAATCATGTACAAAGAAAAATGAATGATGTGTTTTGCTTATTTGTCTGCGCCTTATCGCGCATTCATAATTAATGTCTTTGCCAACGCTTATGATTAATCACTGCTTCATTTTTTAAATAAATTTTAACTTTATCAAATCCGAGGTCTTTCGCCATGTACCTAAACAATTGCCCCACACTGTACTTTGACATGGTATGGAGATGTACAGTGTTTTTGCATGCACATACTTATAGTCACATTTGACAATAGGTGTCGATGCCATTTATTTGTCACCTTCTCTTCTATTTAATGGAGTGGATATGCCAGCTTATCCCATGTATGTAAAAGTTCTACAAGAAATTGAAAGATTATATACATAATATGATATGAAACTTCCTGGCAGATTAAAACTGTGTGCTGGACCGAGACTCGAACTTGGGAGCTTTGCCTTTCGTGGTCAAGTGTTCTACCACTGCAAGGTTCACAGGGTATGAAAGGTAGGAGATGAGGTGCTGGTGGAGGTAAAGTTGTGAGGACGGGACATGAGTCATGGTTGGGTAGCCCAGTTGATAGAGCACTTTCCTGCGAAAGGCAAAGCTCCCAAGTTCTGGTATTGGTCCAGCACACAGTTTTAACCTGCCAGGAAGTTTCATATCAGTGCACACTCCGCTGCATAGCGAAAATTTCATTCTGGAGCATATAGTATTATTCATTACATATTTGAATTGATCTATTATTTCATAAGGTTCTAATATTTTGTATGTAATATTCTGATAGATTTTTAAATTTAAAATATTTTCCCAATTAACTTTACAGTTAAATTCTATAATAAAATCGTCAGATACTTTTTTCCACATTTGTTATATCATCCCAATTTAATTAAATTAAATTCTCTCACAGAATCTTCAGATATTTCCTGAAATGTTGATATAACCTTCCAGTTTAATTTGTCTTCAAATTCTCTCATAAAATCTTCAGTTAATTTTTCTCCATTCATCACATTACTCCAGTTGATTTTATCTTGAAATGCTCTCATAAAATCTATAACAATTTTTGTCCACCTCATATATATGTCCAATCGAGTTTGTCGAGAAATTCTTTCATAAAGTCTTCAGATAATTCTTGTTGGTATGATACTTATGACCAATTTACTTTATCTTGAAATTTTCATTTAAATAAAATTGTTGATATGTTATACTATCCCAAATTACTTTATCCAGAAATTCTCTCATAAAATCTTTAGACAATTTTTGATGATATGATATATTATTCGAATCAAAGTTCTTTTTAAATTCTGTCATAAGATCTTCAGATAACTTTTCTTTCTTTGATACCTATATCCAATCAAACATATTATCCTTTTTAATATAACCAACAACTATGTATCTGTATGTTTGATTTCTTAAATATATTTCATGTAACTGGTCAACATTTATTTTTTTACATAAGATGAATCATTTGAATAAGTTGTTGTTTAGCTTTTTGTTCATTCACATCATTATTAGTGTTATTGTTGTAATTGTTAATAATATCAATAAGTTCTTGTTTTCAAAGGTTAGAATAACCTCTTATTCCTAATTGTTTTGATCTAGCATTTAATTCACTTAATTTTGGGCTCTCCATTTATAAGAAAATCTTTTATCAGAAAAATAAAATACCCCCCTCACCAGTGTCCTCGTGGAGTAATGCCTGCAACCATTGTCATAAGGATGTTGGAATAACCACTCTGGTGTGGTGGTTCTAGCCCTGAAGGAGAAGCATGCCATGGAGGGTAGGAAGCTCGCATCTTTTGTGCCAGTATGCATGTATTTCCAGGTTCCTGATGTGTCTGCGGTCTGAGGGTCACCCCTGATGTACAAAACGAAGGAGTTCTTTGAGGACTGTGTCGTCTGTGAAGTGCCTGGCCACCAATGTTACTTTCATTCGGAGGCTGGCAACTGCTTCTTCTGCCCCATTATCTGAGGGGAAACATACTTCTGGAACCTCATCAAATTCTGGATACTGACACAGTGGTAATCAGGACAGAAGATCGATATTAGTAAGTTGTGTGGTGGAACAGAATTGGATGTCATAATAATATGCAGATAAAAATAGTGGCCACTGCTGTAGGCAGCGAGCCGTCTTGGTGGGCTTGGATGTGGAAGCCTTGAAAAGGTGTAACAACGGCTTAAGATCAGTCAGCAATTTGAAGTTCTTACGATATACGTAATCACGAAATTTTTTGAGGCCAGCACCTCCTTCTCAATTTGGCGGTAATTTAGTTGAGCAAGGGACAGAGTGTTGGAGACAAATGCAATGGGTCACTCCACCCCATTGATAATGTGGGATAGGAGTGCTCCTCCTGCATGGTCAGAAGCATATGTTGCTAAGATGAGCGGTTGGAATAGATCATAGGTGGCGAGACATTTTCCATTTCTCCTGAGGAGGTTACAAAGAGGTTCACCGATTGGTAAGGACAATTTTTGGATTGCGTCCACTTACTGGGGTGTGGGGAAAATGCCTGTAGTACTGAGGGCGTGTACCAAGTATTCGACCTGTGTGACAAAGAAAATACATTAATCCTTATTGCACTTAAGATTTTCTTTCTGGGACACTGAAAACCATAATTTTTGAGAACAGTTCTCGTGGAGAACGGCGACCTGGCAAACAGTACTTTAAAAATGAACACAAACAATTTCGACCACAAAATGACATTTATTTTGTGGTAACCAGTTTTGGTCAGTTTTTGAGCATCTTCAGACCTTCGTACTGAAACATGAACATAGACTGTCTTCAGAGAGATGTCTGAAAATAGTAGTAACATACATAGTACATTAGATATTACAAATATTAAAAGAAGACATTATACCCATGACGGTAGGCAGTGGTGGTGAATGAAGCGGATGGTATAACTCCACAAACGTGAACTGCTGAGGACAGCAATGCAGCTGTTGCTTAAATACACGATGTCCTGGCCACTGCATACCTAATTACGTCAGCGATTGACAGTCAGGCATGCAGAACTTCATACAGTTACTACAATAAGGTAATAGCAATGAAGAAATAGCTACATTACATTATACAGGGTGTTTCCATAAGAGCATGCAAAAATGTAACAGGTCATAGAGAATGCTCCACTGAACAATTTGATATAGGGAACCTAACGTCAGAGAAGCGAGTGTAAGGAGAAATGGCAGTAAACTTGTCTATCGTTTTGTCTAGCATTATTGTTTTCCAGCTTATTTACAACTAACATATGTAGAAGTTTACAAGTACTGTGCTGTTTATTTACATGCACATTCTCTATTTCCTGCAAGGAAACAAAGATGGAGAGCCTGATTACGAGGAAGTCGGAATGGTCACCTGTACTTGAGTTCATGCAAACTGTTCTGCCTGAGTTATTGGAGAACATACCCTTGGCTGTTTGTGAAAGAATGTGGATATAACATAATGGTACCCCGCCTCACTTCAATGTGGATGTCTGCAGCCTTCTCCATGCTGAATTTCCGGTCGCTGGACTGGAAGGGAAGATCCTATTCCATGGCCCGTGAGGTCCCTTCATTGTTTGCTATGGGGATATCTAAAGTCACATCACTTGTGTATGAGACCCAGTGGATATGGAGATGGAGTTTGTTGCCAGAATTGTAGCTGCCTGTGATGTGATTCGAAACACACCAGGGATATTTGTCAGTATGTGTCTGACTCTTGTTCATCGATGTGCAGATGACACAAGTATTGTAATAAATAGTATGTCGAGTGTGGTTCTAGAAAGATCTCCTTATGATATTTTCATGGATATTAATAAATGGTTTAAAGCCAACTCACTGACATTAAACTTCGAAAAGACTCACTATATGCAATTCAGAACATGTAAGAGGTTTCCACCCATCATATGCATAAAGTACGAAGAAGAGCAGATAGCAGAGGTTGACAGTCTTAAATTCCTGGGATTACAACTTGATAATAAATTCAGTTGGGAGGAGCACACCACAGAACTGCAGAAACGCCTTAACAAGTCTGTATTTGCAATTCGAGTGTTAGCAGACATAGGCGACATAAAAGTGAAAAATCTTGCATACTTTGCCTACTTTCATTCCATAATGTCATATGGTATAATATTTTGGGGTAACTCTTCAAGTCAAACAAAAGTTTTCAGAGTCCAAAAACGTGTAATACGTATTATTTGTGGAGTAAATTCACGGATGTCTTGTAGAAACCTCTTCAAAGAACTGGGTATACTAACTACTGTCTCTCAGTATATTTACTCCTTAATGAAATTTGTCCTAAATAATATATCTCTTTTTTCTACAAACAGCTCAGTTCATACATACAATACCAGTAACAAAAATTATCTGCACAACAACTTAAAAGCACTTACTTTAGTTCAAAAAGGGGTCCACTACTCAGGAACACTCATCTTCAATAATTTGCCAGCAAACATAAAAAATTTAGTTACAAATAAAGATCAGTTTAAAAGGAGCCTGAAAGACTTACTAGTGGCCAACTCCTTCTACTCCATTGACGAATTTTTTAATAGAAACAAATGATGTATTGTATATATTCATACTATTAGTATTGTTATTTCAGTTTTTTAAAAAAATGACATGTTCCACATCCATGAGGATCTCCTCAACACGGATCTATGGAACGAAAAACTAATCTAATCTAATTCAATTTAATCTAATGCTTGCACTGAGGTTGATGCCCGTCAGTTTCAGCACATTTTGTTAGATACAATACAAATGGTACTTTCATTGTGTCAGTGATGGTATTTGCAATTAACTGTAACTAATGTAAATAAAAAAGTACACAGAATGTGATTTTATTCCTATTATCTCATAAAGCTGACATCTCCAACCCTAAGTTTCCTATCTCAAACTGACCAGTGGAGATTCCTCTATGCCCTGTTAAATTTTTGCACGCTCTTATGGAAACACCCTATATAAAGTAACTGCTATAAACGCCATTTCGTCAATATGTGATAAAAACTAATCGCAATCGGTTGTGAGGACACTGATTATCTTGTGTAGGGATTTATCATAAACTCGTAGATTGTATGGTAGCAAAGTTAGTGGTTAAGTGACGCCAATGCTTCCCATAGAGACGGTGTGGTCGAATCGATATGCGCCATCCAGCAGAAGACGATTTCAGAGCTGTGATAGCGGCTGGATTCTAAATACGTACTGGCATGTAGAAGTGCATGGCAGGTATTGCAGATTGCGCCTAGATCGTAGTGCCAGTGAAAATATTCTTGAATACCATTGGTATTTACCATCTAAGAGGCGTGAATATGTCGATGGCCACGTTTCAACAGAAGACGAATTCAAGGTTGCAACAGCAATTAGCTGTTACAAAATACTGACGACTGTCGTAACATGTGTCAGATCCCCCAGATGACATTGACCAAGTAAGTAACAAGGTAGAAAGTAACGAAGGGTACATAACAGCTAAAGCATGAAAAAAATAAGTTATATCAAAAGAACAACAGCACAAAATCTCATTGACCTATCGAGGTAGTCAAAAGCACAAAACAATGAGTATAAGAAACTGAAGTTTGAAATAACTGTGAACAAAGTTGTTTACAGTCATAAATAATCCACGAAATTCCAAGAAATAGGAGTACATAATGTTAGAGATACAGAAATATAGGTTACATCACTACCATATAATAAATCATGGACCCATCTGAGTAGTCATAAACGTAAAACAACAGAGACACAGTCAAAAGTTAAAAGATACTGTGAATATAGTTGTTTGCAGTCACAAAAAATCCATAATATAGCAAAAATCATTCCGTTACAATTATTATTTGAAGAAATGAAAGAGCAATAAAAACGAAGGGAATCAGAATAGCGTTCCTTAGTTAGTGTAGAGAAAAACCATCATGTTACACCAAGGGAGGCACTGCACAATAATTCTCATAAAACGAACTGGGTCTGTTAAGATAGTCATTAAGAAAAAATAAAAACATGAGCAGCCAGGAGTTTAAAATAAAGTGAACAAAGTTTTACACGATCATGAAAACATTTCTATAAAAAATAAAAGAAAGAATAAAAGAGAAACACAAGAGCCGGAACATTCTATAGCAAGTCTTCAAAAATATCATAGAAATATTTTTCTCTGAAGTCTAATTGTTTGTTGAGTACGGATAGGACTTATTTTTGTAGTGAGAATAAATTTCTGTTTCTTCTAATGTGTTAAGTAACAACCCTTTAGGTGCACTGTGAAGAACTTTTTAAATTATTTGTTATAGATCCTACTGAGTGATTGTGATCTGTTAGGTATTGGGCAAATGCTGATTTACTATGAGAAGCGTGTTCCTTATTACGGGTAGTGAAGTTCCAACCTGTCTGGCCAATGTACTGTTTGTCACAGTCTTTACATTATATTTTATAAACACCACAATGCAGATACATATTATTGCCTTTTCCTGTTGTATGTTTCAGCCTATTCTGCAAAAGTAAATGCTATCGTCAAACTGACGTTCTTGAACAATTTTTTAATTTTTTCACAAATTAAGCCCATACAGGTCGTTTTGGTAAATTTGCTATTGGGAGCAGTAAGAGTGTTGTCAGATTGTTGCAATTTATTAAGCAAATAGTCAATTTGATTGGTGTTAAAAAGTTAGCTTTGGAAATTTATTCTAAAATGGTTAATTCTTTTTAGATTGCATCTAGTTCCAAAGGTAATTTAAGTATACTGTGAAACATAGATTTGAAAAAGGTTTGCTTGTAATTAGAATGATGATATGAATTTGCATTAATAATTACTTCAATGGCAATCAGCTTTCTGTTAATGCTAAAACAATTTTTATCACTGCAATTTGAAATGATTACATCTAAAAAGTTAGTGCTGTTGTATTCGTGTTCTGTTGTAGAACCAAGTTTAGGATGAATATTATTTAAAATGTTTGTGAGTGAGGCCACATTTCTGGAACCTTTATGTAGCAACAAAATATCATAAACATATCTTTATAATATAAAATTTTGTTTGTGATCTGTGGATTGTATTTGAAAAATTGTAATTCTACATTATTAACGAAGATGTCATCTATGGTACCTGCTAGTTACCGCAAAATAAATGTTTTTGTGTTCTAAACTCTTTGTGTTCATTTTTAAACTGAAATGAATATCTCTGAGTTCTTTGGCAGTTCCTCAGCAGTATTGCTGGCTACAAGGATGTTGTCTGGGTAGTTTGCCTTATGTGGCACTTCACAAATGAGATGTTCGAGATATCTTTGGAAAATCCCTGGGGCGTTATCCATTCTCAATGGCAGGTGGTTGTACTGGTAAAGTCCAAATGGAGTATTGATTACTAGCTTCTGTCAGGATTCGCCATCCAGGGGCAGCTGAAGGTACACATCTTAGATGTCAATTTTAGCAAAAATTCCTCCACAAGCCATCTGGATCAAGATGTCTTCCACCTTTGGAATTGGGTAGGAGTCCTCAATGGACTGGGAGTTTGTCTTTTTAAATCATCACATATGCATAAGGCGCTGTTAGGCTTTGCTGCTATGATTATAGGTGTGGCCCACTGACTGACTGAGAAACTAATAAGGATCCCTCATCCTGTAACTGTTGTAATTCAAATTTCAGCTTGTCTCGTAAGGCAAAGGCACATTTTGTGCTTTAAATAATTTTTGGGTGGCGAATGGAATTAGGGTGATAACTGCTTCAAACTTCGGGCGACCGATCCTGGTTGGGAACACATTGAGTTGAATTTTGCAAGTAATGTGTCAAGGAATTTTGGAACGCTAAGTGAGTGGATGGTGACTGTAGACTCATGAACCACCCATCCTAACACACTGAACAGGTCCATTCCCAATAGGTTCACCACCCTAGATTACTTACTACGAGGGTGTCGGTCTTAATGGTGCAATACTTTAACTTTGCCATGGATTGTCCCGAAAAACGCGTGATGCGATTGTTCTAAGTCCTCATCTAAAAACCCATGGTTTCAGGGGTTGGGGCGCCCATCTGCTGGTAGGATTGCCAATCAGTGATGGTTGCCAAGGAGCCTGAGTCTATGTGCAACCTTCGCAGCACATCAGCACTATGAATCATCATGGAGATACTGTTTGCAGTGCTTGGGAACACTGATATGATATATCCCATGTTTGGAGAAGGTTCATCTCCAGTCACTGTTCCTCCTTCTAGTGGATTGACCCTGTTGTAGCTCGCTGACATTCTGTGTGGCGATTGACATATTTTCTGCTCAGTTTCCTGACTTTCCACATATAGTACATTTTGCCCTGCTACAGTAACATTACAGATGGGGGTGTGTATAAAACACTGACTACACTATGGCAATTGTTGTGATCAGGGCTTGGTTCCTTGTCCTTTTGTACCATCTGCCAATCCACCCTGACTAGTCGTGCGTGTCTGCAGGTTGTATTGGTTGCAAAAACTTGAGAAATGTCTTTCAGAGCTGCTGCCAGATGTAGTGACTGTTCAAAAGCTGTAATGATGGACAAGACTTTTCTAAAGAAGTGTCTTTCAATTTCAACAAGTCTGTTCAGAGTGCATTGTCACGAGTGTGCACTAAAATCATATCTCTATAACTAAAGAAGCTGCATATTACTGTTTGCATTCTGGATTATTGCACGTAAATCTACAATTCATGGGTGGTCCTTGTAAGCGTGCAAACATTTCTCTGTGTGATTGTTCACTGAGCTTGTGACAGCTGAAGAACGTAAGTCTAGCTGCTGCTATTTGCACATGAGAATCAAAACATTCAAGCAAACTGAATCTGACCATGTCTTATGGGAAGGCATGGGACTCTGCCTCCAGGTTAAGTTGTTGTACAAGGTGGTGTATCTCTGGCCCTGCATAAGTCAATAAAAAAGCACATTGTTGCTTGCTACTGGAGATGCTATGGATCAGAAAGGGCTTCTCCACACTAGCGATGAAGGTGGCCCACGGTTCGACGTTGTGGTCGAATGGCTGAAACGACAGAGTCGTGTGGAACGCCTTTACCATGGTGTCAATTCTGGAGAGTTATCCTGTAGCGTCAGCAGAATCTGTGTAGTCATTCCCACTTTTCCAGCCATTCTGAAGAACAAAGACAAATGTGGAAAAGTCGAAGAGCATACGCAATTCTCTGTTGTTGTTCGAGCACACACGAAAATTGGAATAATTGTCGTCGCCACTGTAGAATCCTCTATAGGTGACAGAAACAACGTCAAAGATTCTTCAAAAAGCTTATTAAATAAACAAGACAACACTGTTCACCTACTCTGAAGAATAATAATACAAAACTGACAAATGAAAGTCACTGGCTGGAGGCCAAAGCTTAGAGAAAAACAAGTTGATCACACATACTGGAAATTCTAAGTCTTGAAGAGACTGTACTGAACCAAAGTTCAACTAACCGTTCAGTTCTTTTGTCAGTGCATGGAGTTAAAGTTCCACAACATGTTTAACTTCTTCCATCTAGACCTGCTGTTAAATTTCCCGTGAAACAATCTACAATCAAACTTCCTGGCAGATTGAAACTGTGTGCCGGGCCGAGACTCGAACTCGGGACCTTTGCCTCTCGCGGGCAAGTGCTCTACCAACTGAGCTACCCTAGCACGACTCACGCCCCGTCCTCACTGCTTTACTTCTGCCAGTACCTCGTCTCCTACCTTCCAAACTTTACAGAAGCTCTCTTGTGAACCTTGCAGAACTAGCACTACTTAGCTAAGCCATGTCTCCGCAATATCCTTTCTTTCAGTTCACCTGAAAGAAAGGATATTGCGGAGACATTGCTTAGCTAAGGAGTGCTAGTTCTGCAAGGTTCCCTTCAACAACTTAACCTCCTTGGTGCCAAAATTATCCACATTGATATGTACTACCTTGCCTCCAGCCCTCTCTTTAACATGTACAGTTCTATATTTCACCAAACAACATGCCATATCCCCAATACCCCATTACCCTTCAGTGGTTCCACTACAATTATATCACTTGGTAAGTCAGGCTCCACATTCATCTAGAGCGACTTTTCAGTGGCACTTTGCACACAATCATGTGAATTGAGACTTGATGTCTACCTCCAGGGTCTAACTGGATTGTCCTGTACACTAGACGCTACTCACAACAGATCAACATTGCCGCATGGAGTGACCGTGCAGTTAGAGGCGCCATGTCACGAATTGCGTAGTCTCTTCCGCCGGAGGTTCGACTCCTCCCTTGGGCGTGGGTGTGTGTCTGTTGTTCTTAGCATAAGTTAGTTTAAGTTAGTTTAATAAGTGTGTAAGTCTAGGTTCAAAATGGTTCAAATGGCTCTCAGCACTATGGGACTTAACATCTGTGGTCATCAGTCCCCTAGAACTTAGAACTACTTAAACCTAACTAACCTAAGGACAGCACACACATCCATGCCCGAGGCAGGATTCGAACCTGCGACCGTAGCAGTCGCGCGGTTCCGGACTGAGCGCCTAGAACCGCTAGACCACCGCGGCCGGCGTGAGTCTAGGGACTGATGACCTCAGCAGATTGGTCCCTTATAAATTCATACACATTTGAACAGATTCAACATGAACAACAGGTTCCGCTATCTGGAACGTGTTCCCGCTAAGCTCAACTATGTATTGTGGAAGGTGAGTTATGGCATGATGCTGATGGAGAAAGTCTAACCCTATCGTCATATTGTAGTCGTCACTTACATAAGGCGCCACTTCCACATGTTGTTTAAATTTGATTGCCTCAAGCGAAAAATTCCTCATTATTGACCCCAATGGCCATACATCACTATTCCCTACTCTTCACAACTTGTAATGTGGTGGATTCCAACGTCTCCTACCCATTAACTCTCTTGAGGCGACTGACACATGCACCCCTGTATCTAACAAAACTCCATATTGCCTGCCATTTATCACTCCCAATTGTGGCACATTTCACCTCTGCATTCGTTTTTACTGAATTTTTCTTTAGTGGGAGCTCCTTCTGGCAGCTCTGGGGTGTCCTCTTAAGTTTAGCAGGTACTTCTTACCATTCCCCCTATGTTCCTGCCATTGATTCATACCGACCCTACTACTGTTTCTATTAAATCGTCTGGAGTCCACACCTTGGCTACTAGACCTCTATGGCTTGTAGCATTTACACTGCACATGCCCCACATGACCACAGTTAAAGCATTTTATATTCGACACAAACACGTTTCTTCAATTCCATATACACACCAATTTCCTCGTACTCCAACGCTACTTTGTTCTAATCGTTGCCTGAGTTGGTCAAAAGTCTCTGCATCGTGCAGCGCCTCTACACTCTGCACAAAAGACTTTGCTTCCCCTGTCTAACGTACATCTACTGATGCAGATGTACATTTAATGTAACCTTTCTGTTTATAATAACTGTGTATCAGACCAAACCGCTATGTTAGCTGATAACATGAGATCCTCCACAAATGCTAACACATCTTCAGACAAGTTACCAGAAATGGCAGAAACAAAGCTAGCAATCACCAGATCGACTCCGAGAGCCTGTGATCTTAACACCTCTATTTACTCATTTTTCTCCGCTACTTTACTATCTGAAACTACCTTATTGGCGCTTAATTGAGCTACCTGATTCACCAACGATTGTATAGCTTCCTCACAGGTGACACTTTTTGTGTCTCGCTTTGCTACTGGCTCACTACTACTCATAATTAATACCTCAAAACAACACAATAATAATAACCCATTAGTAACGAAGAAAGAGCACTCTGCGACGCATCTATACTACAAACCTACTTATTCTGTCTAATCGTGAGACACCTGTGCTCTCTACATTTTATAGCCAAAACTATTACACATAAAGCAAAGAGCTTCTACAGACTCGGCTCAAATGGCAAAATGCCCAAGCAAATTGCGCTGTGTATAATGCAAAGATCTTAACCACTCACCTCTAGAATTCGCCTTAAACTGAGATGAGTTGGCTGGTTCCTCCAGGTTTACAAATGTGACCCTGCCATGATCATGTCCTTTAATCCACAAAACAGTCTCACTCACCCGAAATGAAGATACTGTAGACTGTGGCTTGGACATCGTGCTGTGTGGTTGGTATACTCTCCGTTGCTGGTTGTGGCGACGTTGGCAGCCCTGACACCAATCTGAAAAGTTCCCTGAGGGGACGACCACCCTGACACCACTCTGAAGGTCCTATGGGGTGAATGGTGGGCTAGAGGGCCCAGAGGAAATACTGTTGACAGTAATGAATGACTTTATTCAACTCCAATAGATGAAGTGCTGCAGTTGAGTGAGGTAAACATGTCTCTCTCTGTTGTTCCTGTCCGAGGCTGATGTAAGTGCAGCAGCTTACACCATGGATGTTTGGCAGGCGCCCCACGATGCTGACAGCTGGCGGCCTCTAGAGGCCACAGCCATTGATGTCAGTGTCGCACTACTTCCCCTTGGTGGCGTGGAGTCCTGGTGGCCCCTTGCTTCACATGTGTCACTGCGGTGGCGCTTAGAGATCGCTCTATGTTGAGTATGACTCGCTGCCCTCTGGCAGGAGATGGATGGTGTCTGGTGCCAAGATGCCAGATCTCACTAGGAACTCAGCGTTGGGGGCAGCGGGCACAGATGGCAGGTTGGTGGGGCTGTGGCACAAGGCCCATGAAACACTTAGTGCTGGCGTCAGGTGCAGCCCAGTCTCAAACTCATGGCTGCTGCTGATGGTGGCAAGTTGTTTCACTGTCTGGTGTAGCTCTAGTGTTGCGATGATGAAGCTGGCTTCCAGTGACAAGAAGCGATCGATGCCTCAAAAATCCGACTTTTTTATGTACCTCTGACGAGACTTGCCCTAGTGTGGTGGTATTGCCCCACTCACCATGTGGTTATTGCTGTGTGGTGCAATTTACTGCTCCATCAGCTATCCCTGTCTCGCATTCCACTTGCATATCTATTATTAAGACCCAGATGTCACCACACTCGTGGCTACCAGCTTACAGCTGCTAACACAAAGCTCCATGGCAGTTTTCTCATCATTTCTTATTACTTTTTCTAAAGACTTATAACTTTTGCTCAAAGGCTTAGGAGCAGCATTACAGTAAGTACAGCAAACAAATACACCAACTCTCTCCTTATCGCATGAGTGAATGGTGTGAGTGTGGGAGGGTCTTGATCCTATACTCACAAATCAACTGTTTGTTTTCATGATGAAAAAGACCACTTTCAACTCTGACACAGTGTGCACCACACGGCATTGCGATCGAAAGCTTACTTGTTTCACTATATGTGGGATAGTGTCACCACTCTCGAGGAAGCACTCCTTGTAATCATTGATTGTGAGCATCACTGAGGCTGCACATTGCCCAACCTTCGCTTACCTTTGGGTGACACTTATACCTGTAGAGTACACACACATTTTTTATGCGAGACCTCCATCAGGCCGATAACCTTGTTCTTTTGGGGTATTATACCATAATGGTTATCAGCCACATATCCAGACAAGTCGAATATGTCAGGGTGGCAGCTTATTACTTCATATGGATCACATAACTTCACCTTAAAGAAGCCTTCTCGAAGTGACAATCGTGAGAGCTCTCTGTTCAGTGTTAACACCAATACACCTCTACCAGCGTGACTGCTTGAAGGATATAAGGCAAGTGACTCTAACCAGTATCATTCCCAAACCGAGGCACTGCTGGATGTTTCTGTAATGCATTACGTGGTGTAAAATATTTGCTTATTTTAGAACTAAAAACATCAACATGAAAAACATGATTCATTTGGTGGAGTTTTGTCTGGCAATTCCTGGGTCAAATGCTGCTGTGGAACGTGTGTTTTCGTTAGTGAACTCTTTGTGGTCAGATGAAAAAAAAACAGAATGAAAGTTGAAACAGTGAGGGCCTTGCTCATTGTCAAAACGCACTTTAATGGTGTATCGTGTACTGACTTTTATGATACAATTTCAGATGAAAATGCACTTCTTGATAAAGTACATAAAAGTGAAAAGTACGGTGATAGTGTGGCAGAATAATTGTAAAAAGTGATTTGGGATCATCTGAGTGCACGTTGTAAAGGTAAACTTGTATGTGTATTAAATTTAGTCAGTATAATATTTACGTCCCGTTTTTTTTTTTTTTTCTTCATTGTCTCAGGTTTTTCTCTAATTTATTTTGAATGTCCTCTTTTTCAATGAAAATGAAACGGACACCCTACTGTACGAGGAACTGAAGGAAGAATTGGTTAATCCACCACTACTTTAGTATCCAGACTTCGAGAAGCCATTCATAGTGACGGCTGATGTGAGCAACTCTGCTTTGGATGCAGCTCATACAGAAAACGATGTGGCGGCGCGGTCCATGTCGCGGCGGCGAGGGACGCCACACGGGAAGCGGTTCCTACAGAGCGGCTGATGGCGGCACATGGGAAAAATTAGTTTTCCGAATTTCTTTCTGTACAAAATACTGAGTAAATGAAGCAAAACTACGTCAACTCCTGTAAATAATTTTTCGGTAGAGATTCTCTTCTTCTTTAAAAAAATTAAAAACCACTTCTATCGGATTTGTGCGTTTTCTTCATTATAAAATACTTCTCATTCGATTCTGAAGAAACTAACTGGCTCAAAAAATTGATATTTGCATATCTTATAGTTTCACTTTATAGCTTGATGATGAAGTGTCTATTTGTCGATGTTGGTCATAGTTACTGTGATACCTACTGTCCAAGTACTATGTAGCATAAATGTTGAAGGGTTTGCCGTGAAAAATGTAGTCGCTGGCTACTTTACATTTAGTTCGTGTTAGGTAATATGTGGCTGTGAATCAATGTACTCGTAGCCGTATCTCAGTACAGTATGGAGAAAACAGAAGTAAAACTACTTCATTTGTGTGCGCTGGCGCCGAGCGCGCTGCCTGAACGCGGTACGGTCAAATACCGTAGCCTGCAGCTCAATCGGACCATTTCGTGGACATACACGCACCTTTTTCATACTAGTGATCACGAATTATTATTGTATTTACTACTGGAAGAAAATGATGAAGAAGAAGACATTCTACTCCAACAGTTGCATAATAGAAAAATTGAAACACGTCCCACCTTTAAGACAACGCTTGACGAAAATGTTTACGACACTTATCAATCGTCATTTATTAAACGAAGACAAAGTTCTGTGAGTTCTTCGGCTTAAATATTTACCAGTTTAACATTTCCTAGATCTAGTCAAAGAAGTTTTCGGGAAGAAATCATCAAATAGATATTTGTATCCAATAACATCTGACGCGAAATTATCCGCAGCACTAAAGCAAGAAAAGTCAAAATACTTTGGAAACTACATTAGTTTATTTATCGTACATTTATTATAAATGGCGTTTCTCCATGTACATGGCAAATACGAACAAAAGCAGAACAGTCGCAATTTCACTTTAGGTAGAACTTTCTCCGTTTTCAAGACAGTAAACCAAGTTTGCATTAAAATATGGCACGTTTTGCACAAGTACATAACAAATTATCTGAATTGTTAAACACTTTTCAATCTGAGCCTGTTGTAGCCACAGAGACATTCTCTCTAGCATCTCGTAACGCAGTTAACTGCTCACCTAGCTAATATGTTGCATTTTTAGTAATGGGTAGTTTCGTATACTACTAGTGTTGCATTTGAATAAATCAGTACCTTTAAAGGAAAGAGCACCAAGCGATGCATCTGCAAAACTGTATTCAAGATCTAACTTCTTTTTTGTGTATCCAAACATAATTCTATATCTATACTGAGCAAACCGCTGTCAAGTGTGTAGCTTTGCGTATGTCCTATTGTAGCAGTTGTAAGAACTTTATCTCGTACCATTCACGCATGGAGCTCGGGAAAAATGACTATAATTTTTTCTGTGCGTGCTGTAATTGGTCTAACCTTGTCTACACGATCCACATGGGAGCGATACGTAGGGGGTTGTAGTGTATTTCTAGAGTCGTCATTTAAAGCTGGTTCTTGAAAATTTGCAAGTAGGCTTTCTCGGGCTAGTTCACGTGTATCTACCAGTTCAGTTCTTTCCACACCTCAGTGACTGTCCCCCGCAGGTCAAACAAACCTGTGGCCATTCGCGGTGCCTCTCTGTATACGTTCATTATCCCTTGTTAGTCCTGTTTCGCATGGGTCCCACGCACTTGAGCAATATTCTAGGATAGGTCAGATGCGTGATTTTTAAGCAATCGCCCTTCTGATTGCATTTCCCCAGTATTTTACCAACAAACCCAAGTCTGATATCTGCCCTGCCTCATCCATGACTGGGCCTCTGTGATCGTCCCATTTCATATCCCTACAAAGTATTACAACCAGTTTTTTGCATGACTTCTCTGATTCTAACTGTGACTCGTTGATATTGCAGTCATAGGATACTTCGTTTTCTCTTTTTGTGAAGGGCACAGTTTTGCATTTCTGAATATTAATGCAAGTTATCAATGTGTGCACCACACTGAAACTTTAGCTATATCTCAATGAATTTTTCAGACAGTACTTCACAACAGATAATTACATGATTTGCAAAAATCTGAGGCTACTATGAATATTGTTCAAATGGTTCAAATGGCTCTGAGCACTATGGGACTCAACTGCTGTGGTCATAAGTCCCCTAGAACTTAGAACTACTTAAACCTAACTAACCTAAGGACAGCACACAACGCCCAGCCATCACGAGGCAGAGAAAATCCCTGACCCCGCCGGGAATCGAACCCGGGAACCCGGGAGTGGGAAGCGAGAACGCTACCGCACGACCACGAGATGCGGGCTGAATATTGTTCGCAATGTGATAAATACACAACAAGGACAGCAAGGGTCTCACCCTACTGCGTGGGATACACCTGAATTTACATCAATATCTCTTGATGACTCTCCATCCAAGATATCTTGCTGCATCTTCGACAGCAAAAACTCCTCACTCCTGTCACAAATTTCACTTAATACCCCATACGATCGTATTTTTGATAATAAGCATAGATGTGGTAGTGAGTCAAATGGTTTTCAGAAATTGAGAAATACTACATCTACCTGACTGCCTTTATTTTTGGCTTTCAGTATGTCATGTGAGAAAAATGCGAGTTAGTTTTCACATGATCGATGTTTTCGAAATCCGTGCTGGTTGGCATGGAGGAGGTCATTCTCTCCGAGATACTTCTTTATGTTTGAACTCGGTATGTGTTCCAAGATCCAACAATTTTACGTGATAAACATCGATCGGCAGTTCTGTGGATCAGTTCTTCTACCCTTCTTGTAGATGGATGTGACCTATGCTTCGTTCCAATTAGTAGGCACAATTTTTTATTAGAGGGATCTACGACAGATTATAGTTAACACGGGAGCTAAATCAGATGCAGTATAAAATTTGGTAGTGATTCCATCGGGCTCTGGCGCTTTGTTCAATTTTAACGAGTAGGTAAACTCTTTACTGATTGCAAATGTTAAGCATACAATTTCTCGTAATATAGGAGGTATTGCTTTGAATTGTATTATGAAACAAGCGCAGGGAACATCATCATCGGTTGTTGGTGTTAGAAACAAGCATGGAAATATTTCTTTTTGGCATCAGAAATACCATGTGAAACTATACAATTTCGTTTGAATGCGACAGTTAATTGTCTTATGTAAGTTCGATTTTCTACGTGTTGCTTTCCATTTAGATCACATGGTGCTTACATACTTGCTGTAATATCTTTCAGGTGCTTTAATATGTAATATTCACTGATTTCCAGTACTTAACACTGCACTGTACTTTAATTCGTGCAGCTTACTACATGTGCGAAAAAATATTTACCATTTTGAACCAGTTAAGCAGGTATATCCCTCCACGCCTCGGCCTTCTTCAAAACGTTCTTATACTCTGCGTCGCCTGCACTGTATAAAAAGTTGTACTTCCTCACCTGTTCGATAAGTTTTTCTGTTTGCATGATTTCCACTGAGTGCACTGCACGCTCGCCGAAACGACAGATCTGCCTGCGGCTCAGAGGCCGGTGTGAGAACACTGCAAAAAATGCGGCTGCAGGCGCTCAAAGCCGACTACCGCAGCGGCGAACCTGTGATTGAGACAGACGCGCTCGCCGCGGCGGGTTCTGTGTGGCCACGCCTTTACAGAAGACGGAACAGCTACGGTTGTAGTTTTTGTACTTAGAGAGACTTGGTCGCTTCGTGGAAACACTTTCAGATAGGTTGAGCTTTTACTATTTCAGTGACAAACTTAGAACTTATTAAACGCTTCTAACGGGGTCCTCCTCCTAGTCCTTTACCTTCACAACAGGGATTTTAATATCATAGCCAGATCAAGTCTCCCTTTCACAACGATCACGCTGCTAAAGAACCACGTGGTTCAATCCCAAGCAAAATGTACGCTCGAGATGCGAGAGGCGGGTTTCTGCTGCACAGAGTGGAAAATCATAGGACAGCGAGTGACTTAAATATAAATACTTCATTTGTTGAAAAAAAGTGTGTAAATCACCACTGCCTCTAAAATGTAATCGTAGTACACAGCAACAACCACTAATTATGGCCCAAAACAAGCAATTTTCAAAGGCCCCGGGAGTAGACAACATTCCATTGGAACTACTGACGGTCTTGGCAGAGCCAGTCCTGACAAAACTCTACCATCTGGTGAGCAAGATGTATGAGACAAGTGAAATACCCTCAGACTTCAAGAAGAATATAATAATTCCAATACCAAAGAAAGCAGGTGGTGACAGGTGTGAAAATTACCGAACTATCAGTTTAATAAGTCACAGCTGCAAAATACTAACGCGAATTCTTTACAGACGAATGGATAAACTGGTAGAAGCCGACCTCGACGAAGATCAGTTTGGATTCCGCAGAAATGTTGGAACACGTGAGGCAATATTGACCCTACGACTTATCTTAGAAAATAGATCAAGGAAAGGCAAACCTACGTTTCTAGCATTTGTAGACTTAGAGAAAGCTCTTGACAATATTGACTGAAATACTCTCTTTCAAATTCTAAAGGTGGGAGGGGTAAAATACAGGGAGCGAAAGGCTATTTACAATTTGTACAGAAACCAGATGGCAGTTATAAGAGTCGAGGGGCATGAAAGGGAAGCAGCGGTTAGGAAGGGAGTGAGACAGGGTTGTAGCCTCTCCCCGATGTTATTCAATCTCTATATTGAGCAAGCAATAAAGGAAACAAAAGAAAAATTCGGAGTAGGTAGTAAAGTCCATGGAGAAGAAATAAAAACTTTGAGGTTCGCCGATGACATTGTAATTCTGTCAGAGACAGCAAAGGACTTGGAAGAGCAGTTGAATGGACAGTGTCTTGAAAGGAGGATATAAGATGAACATCAACAAAAGCAAATCGAGGATAATGGAATGTAGTCGAATTAAGTCAGGTTATGCTGAGGGAATTAGATTAGAAATGAGACACTTAAAGCAGTAAAGGAGTTTTGCTATTTGGGGAGCAAAATAAATGATGATGGTCGAAGTAGAGAGGATGTAAAATGTAGACTGGCAATGGCAAGGAAAGCGTTTCTGAAGAAGAGAAATTTGTTAACATCGAGTATAGATTTAAGTGTCAGGAAGTCGTTTCTGAAAGTATTTGTATGGAGTGTACCCCTGTATGGAAGTGAAACGTGGACGATAAATAGTTTGGACAAGAAGAGAATAGAAGCTTTCGAAATGTTGTGCTACAGAAGAATGCTGAAGATTAGATGGGTAGATCACATAACTAATGAGGAGGTGTTGAATAGAATTGGGGAGAAGAGGAGTTTGTGGCACAACTTGACAAGAAGAAGGGACCGGTTGGTAGGACATGTTCTGAGGCATCAAGGGATCACAAATTTAGCGTTGGAGGGCAGCGTGGAGGGTAAAAATCGTAGAGGGAGACCAAGAGATGAATACACTAAGCAGATTCAAAAGGATGTAGGTTTCAGTAAGTACTGGGAGATGAAGAAGCCTGCACAGGATAGAGTAGCATGGAGAGCTGCGTCAAACCAGTCTCAGGACTGAAGACAACAACAACAACAACATTGTATTTGTTGAAGCGAAAAGTACCAGCTAAATCCTAAATGAAGCTGCTGAAACGTAAACAGTGTCATAAATTGCAAAACTGGATAAACAGTTTGTACAGTACAGATTAGTTGCTTCAGCTACAAAATAATGTTGGATAGGTTTTTCCATATGAACTTCATATTAAAATCCAAAGCAGAAAAAATGAAGAAGATCGTGGCAAGAAGAGGAGGCATGTAAATGGGACAGACAGTGAATTCTTTATTTATTTATTACACACTGATTCTCAGCAATACTGCTATAGGTGTGTAAAGCTGCTGAATACGAACCGTTACACTATCATATGCTGACATTTATCTCAGTTTCTTTATTATAAATTTTTTCGCCTCTGTAGAAACTTTCAAATTGACGTAGGTACGTTTCAAGTGTCACGCAGGCGCACGGTAGAAACTAAAATTTAACATTTTGCCGCCCTGAGCAGTGGCACAATTCAGAAATACCATGATAATGTTTATTTTCATCCTGTGTAACCACAGACACCACAGTCTGCTTGTTGATTGGTTTCAGTTTTTCCTATGAGTCTGGTAGGGCCTCTTCATTCTTTGCAAATGCCGTTACCACTTCCTTTAGATTTTTTCCGTATGATTCCCATTCTTCCCGTGAACTTGTCAAGAATTTGTTCTTCTAACAAGTCTTCATGACTAGACTAACCAAACAGTGTCAGGATTTTTCTCTTCTTTGTTTATTAGTACCTGGCATTAGTTGACAGGCATTGGGTAACATTTCAAGCAACTGTTCCAGTTCCTGTGGATTTCTGGAATTCTTTCAATATTTCAATGTTGTAATTTGCATATTGGCAAGGCCCTAGCTTTCAGTTAGACTTGTAACATACTATAACAACAGTAATCTCTTAGCAGCACTCATTTTCAGTGTAATAAGATTCATCCCAAGCAGAATCAGATCTACAAGAAAGTGGAGTTACTTTGATCATTTTGTCAGTGGTGCAAAGTTGCACAAGTTTTCCCAGAAAATAGCCTTCACAGCTGCTTTTGACCATACAGTAATAAATATTGTGTTGATTAAAATTTTTCGGGAATGATTAGGACAACAAGTAATTTCTGTACATAAATGGATGTCATTTGCCTTCTATTTAAGCAGTATTCTGATAGCAAAATACCACTTTTTCTTGACAAAAATTATCTCAAACATACAGTAGTATAGGTTTGGTTAGCATAAAATATCCAGGATAGCAAGTGGCACATTACCTCAAACATATGAACTAGAAGAAGCTGTCAACTGTTGGACAAAATTGAAACTGTTCCGAAATGTTTATTACAACAACAGTAGGTCTAGGCAGGATTAAATCTTTCTGAAAATCTGTAGTGTAGTTACCCTTGTAGCGGTAAAGAAGCACTGTTTTACAATAGCTCTTCCACCCTTCTCTCCATACTCTACAATATACTAAAATAATTACCATCTGCATAAAAACATTGGGTTTTAATAAAGCAAAGGATAAAACTGGTTTCAGAAGTGGTTTTTTTGATAATGGAAGTTTGAAAATTATAGAACAGAGATTTTGAGAAAGTTTATTACTCAGTTGTAACAAACTCCATACTAGGTGTGTTTTTTAATTAAGTACCGTTTTGCCACACAACGGCCACAGCGCAGCGGTCGGCGTTCTGCGCATGCGCACTGGGGACCTACATCTGTTGTCTATGCACTGACGCCATTACAGTCCGATTCTTCCTTGTTTACGTTGTGTACTGAGTGTTTAAGATGCCTCCGATAGTCGTGAGTCCGGCCGACTGTGAAGTACGGGCTGTTATAAGATTTCTTAGTGCTAAAGGCCTAAAAGCGATCGATATTCATCGTGAGATCTGTGCAGTTTACGGAGAAAACATTATGAGTGATGGAATGGTAAGAAAATGGGTGAAAGCATTTAAAGATCGCCGCACAAATGTGCATGGTGAACAATGGAGTGGACGTCCTTCGGTCGTTAATGAAAGTTTGGTGCAGGAAGTGGACAATAAGGTGAGAGAAAACAGACGCTTTACGATTTCCTCCTTGCAGGATGACTTTCCTAATGTTTCCCATAGTGTTTTGTATGGCATTGTGACCGAGCACTTGAATGACCGAAAATTGTGCGCACGTTGGGTACCGAAAATGTTGACGGAGCACAAAACCAAACGTTTAGACAGTGCATTGACTTTCTTAAGCCAAATTGTTACGGGTGGCCTACGTCACACCAGAATCAATGCAACAGTCCATGGAATGGCGGCGTTCAGATTCACCCAGAAAAGTGAAGTTCAAGCAAACAATTTCTGCCCGGAAAATCATGTGCACAGTTTTTTCGGACAGAAAAGGAGTATTGCTTGTGGAATTTCTGCCTCGTAATGAGACAATCAATGCAGCAGCTTACTGAAAGACATTGCACAATCTGCGTTGTTCAATTCAGAACAAAAGACGTGGCAAGTTGAGCAAGGGCATCGCTTTGCTGCAAGACAATGTCCGTCCGCACGTGGCGATTCAGACCGAAGTTCTCATCACATCTTTTCGATGGGAAACTCTAGATCAGGGCTTCCCAACGTGTGGTCCGCGGATCCCTTAGGGATCCGCCGGCCTTTTCTAGGGGGTCTGTGGCCACCTTTCACCAAATCGTGTAAAATAATGAGTAAAATTACTGAATGAAAACGTGAAAATCAAATTCATCACTATTTTTTTCGTGTGAAAAACATGTGTACTTTTACTTCAGGTCGTATTCCCAAGCAGTCTCTGCAGTTCCTAAGTGAGAACGCATACACAGTTTAGTGCTGGAGAGTGGCGGCTTCTCTGATCGACTGTTTGGCAACAATATGGGGGTCGTTTGTGCGCCGGCTCACGGCGCTAGGTGCGCTGAAATCTTTTACGCATGCGCGGAGCGAGCTTTGTCGACCAATCACAGTGCTTGCTGGCACGTATGCGGCCCCAAGCATCATAACCCTTTCTTTGCCAGCATAGCTTATAAGAAACATCGTCGTTCCATAGATGTATTTTGCATCAAACCGATTTTAACTACTCTTTGTCACTGCTAACAACAAATGGCAGGAACTAACACGCGGGAAGAAGATAACAATTGTTGAGCGTGACTAGTTGCTGCAGTCTTCATTGTGAAGAATTGACAATAAAAAACGCGTAAAATACGTTTTGCACTTTCGTTTACAGTGAAATAATATAAATAATATAAAAATGTGACAATCCTTCCTGCATAAGTACGTCATACATTTGACTTGCATGATGATTTCCAGATAAGATAAACTGCGAAAAACCTTATGTTGCTTCAAAGCAACAGTGGAATTGAGTGGATATTCCGTAATATAATGCCTAGCTTCGCAAATCTATTGATGTAGGTGTTTGAAATTTTGCTTTGCAGGTATAAAATCACATTCTAGACACTTTTTAAATATTGCGTCACTATGTCTGGCTTTTTGACTGATGCTCACCTAGAATATATTATGAATTTACCCGATAATGAGTTCAATGCATACATTGAAGTCTCTGATGGGGATATATCAGATGTTGGGGACGAAGATAAAGATGAAACTGTCGAAATTGATGAAAGTTCTCAAGCTATTTCCGAAGCAGCTGTTATGAATTTCATTCAGATGGTGGAAAAGGAGGATGGAGCTGAAATTTCGGCAATTAGAGAGGAGCAAGAGACAGAATATGAATTTCCAAAGGTAGGTATCACTAACAGAAGTAACAATATTGAGAAAGTACATAAGTATAAGTATAATTACGTATTTTAGACGTCAGTATCTTTAAATTTCAGGCTGATGCAGTCATGAGTGGTAAATCAGATGTAAGCAACAACAATACAAATGAAGGAGCACCATCTACACGTGAGGAGCAGCAGCAAGTAAAACATAGATGTAAGTGTAGTGATTATAAATTTAGAAAAACTGATTTTGTGGTACAAGACACAGAATGGAAAGAATCACTTCCACCACCACCAGTAGAGGAAATGACACCTTTGCAATATTATAAAATATTTATGAACGATGACGTATTTGAACTCATTGCTGAGCAGTCCAATATCTATGCTTTGCAGAAAGATTCAGTTTCTTTGCAGACGAGCAAAAATGAAATGGAGCAGTTTGTTGGTATTTTACTGCACATGGGCATAATCAAAATGCCTTCCATTCATTTATACTGGTCGATGAGTGTAGGTATTCACCAATAGCTGATGTGATGATCGGAACTCGCTTTTTCCAGCTACTGCGGTATTTTCATGTTGTCAATAATCAAGACTTGCCTGAAACTAATAGTAATCGGGACAAACTCTTCAAGATTCACCCACTTTTATCTGCACTGCAGTCATAATTGAAGACACTCCCTCCAGAAGAATAACAAGCTGTTGATGAAAAGACAATACCATTCAAGGGTAGAAGCAGTTTGAAACAGTACGTAAGAAATAAGCCTCACAAGTGGGGCTACAAACCTTTTATGAGAGCTGGTGCTTCAGGCATGATGTATGATTTTGAAATTTGTGTTGGCAAAAACACCTGCAGTGATAGAGGATTAGGTTTGTCTGGGGTTATTGTTTTGGCATTGACGGAAACATTGCCAGAGAAACAGCATTTCAAAGTGTTTGCTGATAATTGGTTTTCGTCTATACCATTAGCAATTGCCCTGAAAGAAAGGGGCATTGAATTCTGTGGCCTTGAAAATTGAAGTGGAGCTCAAAAAAACTAGACGTGGCTCCTGTGACTGGAGAGTGGAGACAACAAACAATGTAGCTTTAGTACGCTGGTTTGACAGAAAATGCATAAATTTCGTGTCAACATATGCTTGTGTTGAGCCCGTGGCAACATGTAGACGCTATTCTGCTACTGAAAAGAAATTCATTGATGTACCTAGACCTTACATAGTGGAAAAGTACAACAAACATATGGGGGGCGTGGACCTTGTTGACATGTTGATAGAACTATCCCGTATCAACTTGAGGTCACGGAAGTGGTGTATGCGCATTGTGTACTGATGTTTGTCTGTAGCAGTTGTCAATGGATGGCTACTCCACCGACGTCATATGGTCCAACGTGGCAAAACCTCAAAGATGTCACTCCTGCAGTTTCAAGCTAATATTGCTGTAGGTCTACTGCTTGTGGGGAAATCAGCTTCCCAAAAGAAGATGGGAAGACCAAGTTCTGAAATGTTGACAAGGACTACTGCAGCAAAAAGGACTGTATGTGCAGCTCCAGTTATGGATGTGCGTTTTGATGGGTTCGAACACTTTGCAGATATGGTAGAGAAGAAAGGTCGATGTAAAGTTTGCATTAAGTCTACTACACAAATTGTTTGCACCAAGTGTAAAGTGTATCTGTGTCTCACAGTAAATAAGCAGCGTTTCCACATCTTTCATGGAATATAACAACTTCATAAGGAGAAGATACAACACACACTGATGTCTGACAAGATACGTGGAAGTAAAACAGTGAAATGTTTGCAGTACAAAAATTTCAAATTTTTACTAATACTCAGAGTTGAATTTGTTAATTACTCGAAGGAAAATTAGTCATCACCACATTGTCAATAATAAAAATCCTGTGCATAGACTTCTAAGCTGTAAAATGTGATGAAACCAATATTTTTCTTAAATGAACTCATGTTTATTGAATTCTGTTTCTATGATGTCACTACCTGTAACAACCACTGTTGCTTAAAAGCAACATTCAAAAATTTTTGGAATAAAACATATAAAAAAGATTATATCATATTTTACATTTATGCACCTAAATAAGTGTAAAAACGAATGCAGATATTTTGTTCTCAAAACTTCGAAATTCGGTAAAGAAGGGGTTAAATGTTAAACTTGCTTTGCCAGTGCACTACCTATTTCATAAGTCGATTTTTGAACAGTAATAAACTGATTACTTCTAACATGGATCGGTGGCTGAAGTCAGGATCATTGAAGAAGGGTGCAGTTTCTCCATCGCTTTCACAACAAGGGAAGACTCCAGTTGAAATGAATGAGGGAGGGAGGACGACCTAAGGAAGAACAATCACAAGAAGCTCCACAGCCGGATTTATTATGTGAAAACGCTGCAAGTACTCCATTGGTTGCAATATCCTGTGGAAGTGGAATAACCAAGAAGCGCAAGTACAACGAAAGCTATTTAGAAATGGGTTTTATGGAGACAAAGGAGGGTAAAGCTCAGTGTGTAATTTGTGCTCGAGTCCTTCCGAACAGTTCAATGGTTCCAATTAAATTGCGCCGTTATTTTGAAGGTACTCACCCGGATTTCCAGACTAAAGACATCGATTTTTTCAAGGAAGACTGCTGAACTAGCTGCTTCTCAGTATTGCATCAAAACTCATGCATGCAACAAAATTCATTACAAGCTTCTTTCTTGGTTAGTTATCGAGTGGCAAGGCTCATACCACTGCAGAAAATCTTATAAAGCCGTGTGTTAATGATATCGTTTCTTGCATGCTAGACGAAAAGGCAGTAAAGCTTGTATCCTCGGTGCCATTATCAAACAATACTGTCAAGAGACGCATTGTTGACATGTAAAATGATGTGAAAGACACTCTTGTTTCTCGCATCCAACACAATTCAATTTCTCTGCAGATAGATGAATCCACTGATGTTGCAGGATTAGCTATTTTATTGGCTTTTGTCCGTTATGAATATTCTGGATGTTTTGAGGAGGACCTCTTATTGTGCAGACCACTACCTGCCAACACAACAGGTACTGAAATATTCCGTCTATTGAATGATGTTTTAAGGACTAACGAAGTTTCATGGTCTAATTGCATAGTGGTGTACACAGATGGTGTAAAAGCTATGACGGGTCCTACGGTCGGAGCAATAACGAAAATAAAAGAAAACGCCAAGAATTGCAACAGTAGTCATTGTGCTCTCCACAGATATGCTTTAGCTACGAAACAAATGCCTGTTTCATTCAAGAAAGTTTTAGACGAATCCATTCAAATCATTAACTACATAAAATCAAGGCCGTTTAAGTCAAGACTTGTCACAATACTGTGTGAAGATATGGGAAGCCTTCATCGTTCCTTGCTTTCCACACAGAAGTGAGGTGGCTCTCACGTGGGAATGCACTCTTTCTGTTATACGAATTAAGATTGGAAGTCTTAGCTTTCCTTTTGGAGGATAACACCAAATTAGCAGACCTTATTAATGACGAAAATTGGCAGTGTATACTTGCCTATTTGCCAGATATTTTCTCCAAAATGAATATTTCACTCCAAGGGCAAAGTGAAACAAAGGTCACTGCTATCGACAAAGTTCGAGCATTCAAGAGGAAAATCAATTTTTGGGCAGAGAGTGTCGAGGAGGGGGAGGTCGAGTGTTTTCCTCTTCTCGAGGAGTTTTTGAAAAACAAAACATTGGCGCTTGGGAAGAATTTGTTTTATCAAATCCTGGAACATCTCCGAAGCTTGATGTCATTGTTGGAGCATTATTTCTCAACAGCTGAAGATGAGGAGCTGCAGAAATACAAATGGGTAGTCAAACCATTCACTGTATCCAAAAAGCCGAACATTCTATCCTCAAATGAATATGAGTTGTTGATAGAAATTGCCACAGACCCTACCTTGAAATGAAGTTTTGACATTGACGGTTACTCACAATTTTGGATCCTTTTGGAAACCATCACATTAGGATTCCATTATTATTCCTACAGACTCATCTATAGTAAAGAAGAAAGCATTTTTCTTACAAGGGAACCTCCCCATCGCACCCCCCTCAGATTTAGTTATAAATTGGCACAGTGGATAGGCCTTGAAAAACTGAACACTGATCGATCGAGAAAACAGGAAGAAGTTCTGTGGAACTATGAAAAAATAAGGAAAATATACAAACTGAGTAGTCCATGTGCAAGATAAGCAATATCGAGGACTGTGCGAGCTTAGGAGCGCCGTGGTCCCGTGGTTAGCGTGACGAGCTGCGGAATGAGAGGTCCTTGGTTCGAGTCTTCCCCCGAGTGAAAAGTTTAACCTTTTGTTTTCAGTTTATGTGACAAACTCTTATGTTTTCATCACTTTTTTGGGAGTGATTATCACATCCACAAGAAAACCTAAATCGAGCAAGGTAGAAGAATCATTTTACCCATTCGCCAAGTGTACTAGTTAGGTTGGTCGACAACATATTCCTGTCATGTGACGCACATGCTGTCACCAGTGTCGTATAGAATATATCAGACGTGTTTTTCTGTGGAGGAATCGGTTGACCTATGACCTTGCGATCAAATGTTTTCGGTTCCCATTGGAGAGGCATGTCCTTTTGTCAACTAATCGGTGCGAAAATAAAGAAAGTAAAATTTTCAGTCGAGGGAAGATTTGAACCACAGACCTCTCGTTCCGCAGCTGCTCACGCTAACCACGGGACCACGGCGCTCCTGACCACACACTGTCCTTATATTGCTTATCTTGAGCATGAATTACTCAGTTTGTATATTTTGTTTATTTTTTCATAGTTCCACAGAACTTCTTCCTGTTTTATCGATTGATCTGTGTTCAGTTTTTCAAGGCCTATACACTGTGCCAACTTATAACTAAATCTGAGGGGGGTGCTCAGTGAACGTACCTGAACTAAAACTCTGTAGGAATTTTGTTTCTGTCTTCCATCATTTACAAAATAATTATTAATTGAATTCTGTTGGCATTGATATTTTTGTTACGAAAATTAAAATGATCTCTAAAGCTGATTTCTTTTCTTTATAATATATTCTGCCCTCTCGTTAAAAATATGGCCTACCTATACTTCAATTATAATTACTTGCTATTACTCTGACACTATATTGTGGCAACTGGCTGCAAGCGTAAACGAATGAGGACTTTTCACGTGTCACCTTGTAAAAGGTAAATCTCCTCTGCCAGAATCGTTTCCTTTGAGAAAAAAGTCTTACATTCTGTGAAATGCTTTGTCTTCTTATATAGAAATAAGAGTCTGTTTGTTTTCCTAATTTGTTTACAGTCGAGGCTGACTGCCGCGATATAGTGTCCAAGTAGTAGTTGAAGTTGTCAGCTGTGGCTAAACTGCTGCCAAGCCACCTGCCAGTTGCCAGCTATCAACTGACAGTACGCTGTTGCAATGCCGCCTGCTAGCTGCCGGCTATGGACTGACAGCTGCCATTCAGTAGATATGCAAAGACGTAAAAATAACTAGACTTTCCAAGCTGGTTACGTGGGCACGAAAATCGATTGTGGAACTGGAAAACGGCTTTATAAAAGCAGATTTCCAGAATCGATTTTGAAGTGTTTACCCGACCAACGAAAAGCGGAACTGGGACATCGGCTTACGATAGCCGGGTTTGGAAACGCATGTAAACTAGGTGAATGTATTCCCACACATTGCACAAGAGATGTCACAATAGTCCTTTAAAGGCAATTCCTTGTTTGGCCTCTTTTCTTTCATGATGTGTTTGTATCCTGAATCATGGGTCTGCCTCTTTTCTTCACAGCCGCGCGGAAAGGCCGCGCAGTCTAGGGCGCCATGTCGTCGTGGATTGCGCGGCCGCTCCCGCCGGAGGTTCGAGTCCTCCCTCGGGTGTGTGTGTGTTGTCCTTAGTGGAAGTTAAACTTAGGTTAATAGTGCGTAAGACTAGGGACTGATGACCTCAGCAGTTAAGTCTCATAGTCTTTACATACATTTGAACATTTTTCTTCGGATTTCACGAACCCCCCCCCCCCCCCCCCCCCACACACACACACACACACACGACTGTTACGAAATATGCATGCTCCTTACAGAACAATAGCCAAACAGTGGAAGTGAACAGACCACAAGTGGCCTTGTCAACAGCGAACAGTTTGGACGTGACGTTGATTGTTCTTGGAGAAGGCAGCTCCAACGTGTGAAATAATGTCAATTACCAAGTAATTTTAATCAGGCTATAGTGTGTTGAACAAAGGGAGTAAATCCACTAGTAAGTGTCTGGATACAGTGGGAATTCAAATTGGATTGTTAATTTCAAGTTGTTTTCATTCATATCTCAACCAAAGACTATTGATACTTCGGGGGGGGGGGGGGGGGGGGTCATTGGGAACATGGCACTTGCATTAAGAAGCTTTCAGTTCCCATGGGTTTCGCTCTAAAATTTAAAGTTACTGTGCTCTTGACTGATTAGGGGTCCGCCATGGATTTTCGACTGAAGAAGGGGTCCGCCAGCTGAGAAGGTTGGGAAGCCCTGCTCTAGATCATCCTCCGTACAGCCCTTATCTTGCGCCCAGTGACTACCATCTGTTCCTGCACTTGAAGAAACACCTGGGTGGTCAGCGTCTTCAAGACGATGACGAAGTCAAAACAGTCAGGCGGCAGACTTCTATGAGGAGGGTATTCAAAAACTGGTAAAACATTATGACAACTGCCTCAATATTGATGGAAATTATGTAGAAAAGTAGATTACGGTAAAGGCTTTCATGTAAAAATAAAATTATTGAGATATCTTAGCATGCCTTTTTTTTATTTCAAAACAGTTCTTACTTAAAAAACACGCCTCGTAAAAGCCCTTAATAAATGAGGCATGGATTTAAGTTCATGCCAGTACACTGAAGAACATAAATGTCAACGGACTAGCTTCCATTAGACTGTGTCAGGATAGTGGAAAATTCAAAAGTAAAAGAGGAGATACTCAAAGACATTCCATAGCAGTGAGACTATCCTGAAACCCCTTAGATAGTTTTCAGATTCCTGTACTGAGAAAAGGAGGAGGAATATTGTTAATGGAAAATATATGAACCATCTAAATTTTACTAATGGCACTGGTTTGAGCTAGAATTCATGAAACCATAGCATTGTCACTAATTAGTCTTACAGAGAAAGAATTTGTTTTAACTAACTAAAACTTCCCTAAATCTAAACCTGCAATGACTAGATGAAACTGGGCAATGAAAACAACAAATTTCAGCTGCAGTAACCCCATATAGTCTTTATGTTTAGAGCTCTATCTGGCAACAAGTTGCTGGAAGTAGACTAAAGGAGCAAGTACCTTTGCTATGTTGTTACACTATTTTTAACACAGATGCACTGTGTACCTGAAAATACAAGGTCTGTTGCAAAAAATTCCAGAACTTTATCACAATATTTTTCTACACTTACCTTTTACTTATTGTGTGTGTTCTCCTTCGAAATACTTTCCTCCATAATTGTTACACTGCTCCCAACAGCGTTTCCACTTCTGGAAGCAGTCTTGGTACACATTTTGCTGGCTCGTGCAAAGTGCCATCCGTGAATTTTCTTTTATCTTGCCTATCGTTGTGAATCTTTGTCCTTCCACCAGGGTTTTCAACTTTGGAAATAAAGAAAAAAGTCTGCAAGGGCCAGGTCTGGAAAGTACAACAGATGAGGCAGCACAGTGATTTCGTTTTCTGTGCAATTGCCGCACAACAACAAGGATGAATGTGCGGGTGCATCATCATGATGCGAGAACCATGCATTGTCTGCCACATTTCAGGCTGTTCCTTCTCACATTTGCCTTGCAGGTGTCGCAACACATTCTGATAGTAACACCCATTACGTTTGCTGCTGTGGCACAAATTCATTATGAAGTAATCCTTCAAAGGCTTTGACATTTGCTGTGACCTGATGAGCTTTTCTTGGTCTTGAAGAACCTTTCCTGACCCACTGTGAAGATTGAACCTTGGTCTCAACAGCATAACCATAGACCTATATCTCATCACCAGTTATAATTCTCTTAAGGAACATCTCGTTCTCATTTGCACGATGTGAAAGCTATTCACAGACTGCGAGGCAAAGGTCTTTCTGGGCTGACTCATGAGCCGCGGGATGAACTTTGCGGCAACATGATGCATTCCAGAGTGCTGTGTCAGGATTTCATGACATGACCCTACTGAAACGTTACAGTCTTCTGCAATCTCTCAGGTAGTCAGTCTTCGACTGGCATGCACAATTTCGTTGACGTTCCTGACGTGAGTGTCGTCGGTAGACATCAAAGAATGTCCTGAATGAGAGTCATCTTTAACTTCTATCCGGCTGTTTTTAAATGGTGGGAACCATTCTTAGCACTGAGTACAGTGTAAGCACTCATTACCGTAGGCTTCCTGCAACATTTGGTGTGTCTCTGTAAAGGTTTGTTTGAGTTTCATGGAAAATTTAATGCACACGTGTTGCTTCTCTGACTCTGCCATCTTGAAATTCACAAACTGTGCGACACAACATCCTAATCAATACAGCACTGAACAATAACTAAAGACCTACAACAATGAAACTTCCGCAGTTACACATTAAACACAGGCATATGCAAGCCTGCCAAATGCATTTCACTCCATCACACCATTGGTGTGAAATAATGAATATTCTGGAATTTTTTGAATGAACCTCGTACACCAACTCTTAGAATAAATAGGTAAGCCAGAGCCATTACTTTTGCTGTCATAAAATTGCTCAATCTGTATCCTTGGACATGGAGGAGGCATACAATTACATTTTCCACAGGGACATAATGTGGAGAAAACCTCCCCATTATTTACGACAACCACATGATACAAAACACATTGTTCCAATAATGACGCATTGGCCAGAAACAGCAACCAGTCTGCAGCCAAACAAAATACTGTTTCTCCACTCTTGCTTCCAGGAAACTAGGTAACATTAAATGGAAAATAGTGATAATGATAGCACTCCGCACTTAAAACTTGTAATGATTGTAAGTTTATGGTTATATGATCAGAATAACTTTAATGGGATCCTGAAAAATTTTTTAGAAAATTTGTTAACACACAAAATTACCAGAAAAGGAGCTCATGAAGACTTGGAGCAACATTTTAAAAAAAATATTTACAGGAGGTTCACCAATTTGAAGACAGATGACTTAATTATAAGAATGAAGACCCACTGTCACAGTTTATTGACAAAAAATTGTTCACACTAAGAAACCAGATATTTTTCAGTTTTGTTGATTTGTGACATGTTTCTGGCCAAATGAAATACTCTAATTACTTATTTATGCCATTAATTACAGTCAGACATGCATTTTGATGCTCCCATCTTCACATCAGATTTAATTACTTGTAAAAAAATTAGTTCATTCCATAGTGTTCTCGTTTTACAAGAAGCACAAGAATATTCTCATGTGCCCCACACCAAATATCTCTTGGTGGGATCAATTTATTTTCAAATGCTTACAAGGTGTGGCTAGAAAACAACAGCACTGGTTCTGTAGCAGAGTAAGTAGTAAGTACACGTGTGCCAAAGATGAATGACAAACAGCTGTGAATCGTAAAGCCTTTTGAGTCAAATGAAACATAGCTGAAAATCAGTGTGGCTGGGGCCTTCGTTTCAGTAAGAGCTGTTATTTTGTTTAGCTGGAAAAATGATGACTAATAACTAAGAAACAAGTGTCATGAAGTTTCACATGAAACTTGGAAAAGCTGCTACTGAAACCTATCTGTTACTAAACGAAGGGTATGGCCTAAGACTGTTTATCACATACGTGAGTTTTTGAGTGATACCAGCATTTCCAAGATGGTTGAGAAGACACTGAACATGACTCATACACGGGATGATGTTCAACAACAAAAATAGATAACAATATAAAAAAAAAGCTGATAATCTGATACGATCTGACTGTCAGTTGAGTATTCAATCAATAGCTGATACTGTGGGAATTGACAAAGAGTGTGGAGGGCAAATTTTACATAACCAGTTTTAAATGAGAAAAACATATGCAAAACTAGTGCTGAAAATTCTCACGACTGAACAAAAAGAAACTTGCAAAAATGTCTGTACTGATACTTTGAATCCTCTTGAAAACAATCCAAATTTCTTTGAAAGAGTAATAACATTTAACAAATCACGGTTTTTTGCTGATGATCCAGAAACTAAGTGCTAATCCATGCGCTGGAAGGGCCCAACTTCTCCTAGAGTGAAAAAAGGTTGAATGGGGAAATCAAGATTCAAAGCAGTGACGATGCCCCCCCTCTTTTGATATTCATGGAACTGTGTATGTCCACTGGGTTCCTGAAGAAAAACTATTAATCAGACTCACTAACTAGAGGTTCTTGCCCAACTCCAGAAAATAAGAAAAAACGACCCAAACTGTGGAATGAGTAATGAGTTCTGTATCAAGACAACACACCAGCTCACAATGCATTGTCTGATAAAGGGTTTCTAGTGAAGTACAGCATCCCAGTGTTAGACCACCCACATTATTCCCCTAACATAGCAGTGTGGACTTTTATCTACTCCCAAGGTCAAATTAGCATTAAAAGATATGACTTCAGTCCGTTGAAGCAGTAAAAAGGAAAAGCAGTATTCTCCATCAACGAGCTCACAGTCAAAGACTTCCAGCACTATTTCCATCAATGGAAAATTTGCACAGAGATATAGAGGAGAGGAGTATATTGAGGGTGACAATAACTAAATATGAAATATTTGTGAAATGTAAATTTTTACAGCAATAGTCCCATTATTTTATAGCCAGAGCTTGTATGTACAGTTCATATCAAACTGTTCCTTCAAATGAATCTCCCTACAGTTATGCCAAAGCATAACAGTCCGTATTGTGATTGAGAATGAAAGTATCAGCGTTTTTTGTAAGTCAACCATGAAAGCCTCTACCTTTCTGTTTCACATATTGGCTGACCGACATTACCTGCTGAAGCGGAAAGCTAGTCTGTCATTCTTTACAGCACTGCCATATGTAGCCAAATCTGGGGGTAGGATTTTTATTTTTCTAAATATTCTTCAGTGTAATTCATGCACAAGCAAGTTCTCTTTTACAAGTTTATAAAATTTAAAATACTTTCTTTCATTCACCAATTTTCACATTTTATTCCTCCAAAGTTGATTAAAAGCCATAGAATTTGTGAACTTAAGTGGGCCATCCATAACAAGGAAAACTGACAATTATGTAAGACAAAGCTAGCACAGACTACTGGCAACATGATCCAGTATTCTCAGCCTTCTCAGTTTTCCTTGAATCACCCATCGATCTACAATGTGCAGTTACAGCGAATATAACAATCATTAATCTACCAGGAAGTTTCATAACAATCATAGTTCCCATCTCGACTGAGTGCCAAATTACTGGTTTCACTGCCATTCTGTCTGACTATGCACCAGGAAAAGGGAAAGACACAAGGATTTTGAGCATCTGCTATTTACATCAAAATTTATAATCATATAAAGGTGAAGTCCAGTGTTAGCTTCCTGTGTACATCATTATCAATACTGATGATGTAAATCAACTTACACATCTTTACTCATCCTTTTTGCATGCCTGTCAATGACTCAATGCATCTTATTTGGTGAGTAGTCCGCTTTACTCCTCAGTTATTTATATCTTCACACATATTAGACTTTAAAGATTACAATGTTTAATAATCACACCAAAATTCAGTGCAAATGTAGACAACTGAAACAGATGTGACGGGTGGCTATGCAATGAATATGATGTGGGCAGTGTGACAGATGAAAATTTGCAAATGACTTACAAGTTTCAAGAATCCTTGTATCACATATCACCCACCCATTATGAAGTCTTCAAGGCTCCTTGGAAGGAAGTATGGTGAGGATTGCAAGAAGTTGTTGACTCCTGGTCAGGTCTCCAAACTCAAAATTACACTGCAAATGGTTACACTCCTTTAGGTTTTAGAGAACGACAGGAACACAGCAATTAAGCCACAATTGCGTTAATTTTTGTTATTCTTGCATATCCAGATTTCAGCTAATAAATACCCATCTTCACTGCATTTGAGTGAGTTACAGTCCAAGAAATTCATGACAGTACATGTCATCACCAAAATGACCTTATTGATTTATAGGCAGAAGGAAACTTCAGGTTTTGCATGTGGTTTTGTCATTGGTGTTGAAATTTTCTTTTCAGGCATTGTCAATATTTTAATACCACATTGCTCTATTGTGTCATTAATTTTAATAATGTATGTTTGACATATTCCAGTCAGCTGGCATTATTTTTGCTTTTTATGTGTACAATATGTTATCCATTGCAGAGATATATTATTCCATCTTCAGACATACATATGACTGTCCAATCAGTCATCTATGGAATACAGCAAGCAAATACATATTTCTGCTTTCCAAAGACAATTAATTTGATAATCATATGCATATCTGAAGATGCAGTTATAGAACTCTGAAATCTCTAACACAGGGTGCACATAGACACCACAAACAGACCTATCTGACTGAACATGTGAAATATAAATGTAATAAATATACAATGTAATATAAATGTAATGGACACAGTTGAATGCCCAAGAATTTCATTTGGCAAAATAGATTACCCAAAAATAAGAGCCTCTTTAATGTACTTAAGTTTGTGCAGTTGAGACTCTTTCTCTACCTCACTTTTTGTGAATGGCTATGTATTTGTGAATAATTTTAAGATTTCTTTATTCTGTTCATTAATGCATGTATAAGGCTTTTATACCTCGTGTACTGCTTGTTGTGCATGTTTATGAGTCAGTTGGCTTCTTACAATATTTTTTTAAACATTTTGCAGGTGTCATCTTCATTTGAAAATGTTTCACTTACACATTACTAGAAGATAACTGTTTACCCAGGGGAAATAATTACTCAGAATTTTTGCGTAGAGTGAAAAACAGAAAGAACAAATATACTGATGTAGTAATTTATACAGGAGACATAAAATTTGAAATCACTTTGTCTACATAAGAACATGACAATGAGGCAGTATGCATAATAAAAATTTTGTCTTGTCCATAACGTGTTGAACCACTCATGTTAGTTGGTAGAATACGCTGAAAGAGAAGGGCTAATATATAATCATACCCAACTTGATAAGGCAATGAACGTATAATTATTTCTTTCAGAATAACAGAAAGCAAAAATGAGATTAGAATTTTACCCAGAATCAACCCATCTCCATGTACGGAATATTAATTATACTACCAGAACAGACATGGAGGGGGGGATCACCCAAGCAGAGACACGAGCTGCAAATGGGGAAATCCTTTAAGATAAGAGGCTTTGACAAAGGACAGATTATTACTACGCAGAGTTTGTGAACAAGTATCTCAAAAATGGCAAAGCTGGTCAAACGTTCACACACTACTGTCGTGAACATTTATGGAAAGAGGTAGAATGACAATAAAACTACCACTAGGTGCTAAATGACTGGAGGTCCATGACTCTTTACAGGACATGGGGTTCAGAGGCTTGTCCACTCTGTAAAGTGATCTGTGGCACCTCTGCTGAAAGATCACAATGCTGGTGCACACATATATGTTTTGCACTACACCGCTCATCACACATTGTTGAACATGGAACTCCACAGCAGACCACTCCTATATGTTCAAATGTTGACCCAACGGCATCATCAATTACGATTGCAGTGGGCATCAACCATCAATCAATGGAAACATGTCGGCTCTTCGGGTGAATCACATTTTTGCTACACTAGGTTGATGCTCATCTCCACAAATGCCATCATCAAGGTGAAACAGCAGCTCAAAACATGCACCGTGCCATGGCGGGAGCATCATAATGCTATGGGAGACATTCTCCTGCACTTGCATGGGACCTGTGGTAATAATTGAAGACACACTGACAGCTGAAAATCACTTATATCCAT